>NC_139974.1:32704817-33019817 GCF_963993115.1 Abramis brama
TGCATACATTTTTGGTCAAGATCTTGTATTGACAATGCAAGAGTCCAGCACTCTGTAAAGTTTCCTCCAGCACATCCCAAAGACTTTCAATGAATTTAAGGTCTGGACTCATAGGAAATGATTCTTCACACCCCGTCCAAACCATTCTTTCACAATTTGAGCCTGATGAATCTTGACATTGTCTTCTTGGAATATGACCATGATGTGTCTTCCTACATGGTTGTTAAAGAAATGAAAAGCTACACACTCCATCAGTTAGGGTTAGAAGAACTGTTGCCAAACATATGACATGCTAGAAACATAATAATCACAGCAATAATGATCCAATCATAGACTCTTAAGCATTTGCCTATTGAAATACAAACAGCAACTTTTTGGGGGGCCGGGCAGTGTATGTATATATATATATATATATATATATATATATATATATATATATATATATATATATATATATATATATATACATAACAACATTATATATCATGAAAATTCATTAAAATTATCTATTTGGACTCATTAATGGAAAAGAATTGAACTTCCCAACTCTTAACACCATCACCATGTATGAAAACTCACAAAAGCCAAAGAAATGTGCCAAATTACATTTCAAACAAACATTTTTCTCTCTCTATCTCTCTCAGTACTTCGAGTACACATCTCAAAAGGAGATTCGGTTTAACTCTGTGACCGAGCTGTGTGCTGAAGTCCAGGATGGATTGACACACATAGGGATGAAGCATTGTCCACAAGACGGTGCTCCCGTTCCTCCCGGCATCGTGTGGGAGTTCAGAGACGTGAGTTTGTTCGCCTGTAGCTCAGTTTATCACTGGCGTGCCATCAGAAAACAGGATGAGATAAGACAAAACCTTGTTTGGTAATGTTATTGCGTATCAGATATGCTTTCCTGTAGCAATTCCATGCCTAAAACGATCATTGTGTCTTTTCAGGACGGCAGCATATATAACCCTCATTCAAACATGTGCATCACGTCCTACCGCAAAGAAGATGGCCGTACTGATATCCAGATGAGAAGTTGCTCTCCCGGAGACAAACACCAGCGCTGGAACTTCGAGTGACTTTAACCCTTATGTGAACTTAAATGTAAGTGCAATTATCAAAAGGAACGTCTCTTCCGGGTTGGCATTGAAAAGGGCATAAAAATGGGACCCATCCTCCATATAGTGCCTTTGCAAACCAAAGCGGACATATATTTGTAGTGCCAATTCTTGCGTTTCCTTGTTAGAGACGTTCAGTGTGCTATTACAAGTCTGAAGTGCATATTAGTACTGTCACAATATCACATTGTAGCAAATTCAACCATCCAACGAACATAGTGTTGTGTTGGAGCAGCTTTTTTGTTTACATTGATGCACTATATGCTTTTAGTGAATCATTTTTAGACTCCGCAGTAGCTAATCTTTAAATCTACTGCACAGTGATTTATTTAAATGTACCAGAAGTGACTGATTTGAAGATGTTGTGAATGGGTTTGTCTTGATTGTTGCCTATTGGTTTCCTAAGGTATTTTTTGTATCATTTTGTGACTGTTTTCTTTTCTATTTTGTTCTTCTTTTTTTATATTGTTAGGGTATTTAGGGTCTTTTCACCTTATTTTGTGCAAGCTTCATGGAGGATTTTGGCACACTGGTGTTGATGGAACTGTACCAGCATTTTAAGTTTCTCTCAAACTAACATCAGTGTTCAAATAGTTTGTTAATACGTACACTTCATTTTGAAGTAGATTACAGGAACTGCACTTCAGAGTTGGAACAAAATATTAAGCAATTATGGACCAAACTTTGCAGATCTTTTTCATTGGCCTAAACCCATTTTACCTTGCATTTAAGAACAAAGTTTTTCTCTACTACCTATTTGGGAATTATCCACTTTACCTGTAAATTGTTTTCCATGAAAAAAATGTATAGTAGGTAATTTATTGACTCAACAGAAAGTGCCTCTTCAGCCTGATTCCTTTCACAAAAGTGCTCATTTATCTTCACAAATCAGAGTATTACAGTACTTTACCATGATATTGGCCAAAGTAAAACGTTCAGAAAATTTACAAAGTGCTTTTATCATGGGTCTTCCAGCATTCAAAACTCACAGGACTATCGGTAAATATCTTGAAAGTGCTATATCGTAAATGGCTGCATGGATAACACCTTTATTTTTGCACTAAAATGGATTTAAAATGGCAACATAAGTTTTTAGGTCTCATCCTTTTTAATTGTCAGTGAATTAAATGGCTTAATAGGGATTGTGGGAAAGTGATCATGAAATTACTACTGATAAAGCACAGTTTGTGGTGATCATGTGTTTTGCTTATCGACTGTAATGAAGTATTTTTGGAACATGGGGAAAAAAAGTGCAAAGTATTTTTGTCTGAATAAATTAAAGTTATAAATGTCACATTTGTTGTGGTGGTTTGTTTTATTTTAGCAGTGTGACTTTTCCTTGACTTTCTGTTGCTGTGCCATCTAGTGGTGAGGAAATGTGCTGTGGGATAAGACTCAAAATATTTCCAAAATATTATAGCATTGTAATGCATGCAATCAGATAAAGTTCCTTGATTTACATCACCTTAAAATAAGGTTTTCCCTTCACAGTTTTACATTTGAGCCTCTTACACAAACCAGATAATGAGGAAACCACAAAGGAGGTTCTGCCAAGTCAGGCTGAAATGTTTAATGGTACAATCTCCAGGTGTGCCACGCAATTACATAAATGAAGCTGGAGGTCACTGAACATTGTCATCATCATGTTATATCTACAGTACGCATAAATTAGGCTATTTCCCCCTATGACTTATGGTTGGATTGTGGGCAGTTGGTGCATGATGAATGCTCTTTAACAAAAGCTGTCATCTAGTTGGACCTCTGAGAATATCGCAGCAATGAGTCCTTCGTTAATTGCCATCTTACACATCACATTTCCTTTAAGGTCATGCAGTGGTAGTGCAAACAATTAGATTTTTCTTTATTTAGATTTGGGCTGTAGTTTGCTATTCAAGTCACCATGAAATCAAAATCGACAATTCTTTTTTTTTTTATGGAATATTGCTGTTTTTATTATAAGTGATTTATCAATCATGTGCCCTTGTATTCCCTCGCTCTTGCAGCGACATCTCTTCTCTGATGATGTGTTTACTGGCGCGAGGGCGGGACAACCTGTCACTCACATGAGATCGACCAATAGCAAATCAAGTCCCGTCCTACTTTCTTCTTTGTTTTGTTTTTTTTGGCTGAGACGCCGCTTCACTCGGATTCACATTACAATAGGGAAGAAAAGACAATTGCAGCTTCCGTTTCATGCTTACTTTAAAAGGACAGTTGATTACACAATCCTGATACTACGTGCAAAAACTCACGTATTAGGTGTTATGTATTGGGTGTTATGAATATATCAGCCTATATTTTACATTGATGGCTGATTGGACATGTTAGAAAAGCTATTATACACAGCTCTGTGTTCATACGAGGTAAATGACTGTGCAACATTGTGTGCAGTGTACCATAGATTATTACAACACAATAAGAGTGTTCAATCAAAAAAGTGTGGCGCTCAGATTACCATCTCACCTCTCTGATGGCCTAATCAATAATTAAACATTAATTTGGGTAAACATATTTTGCTTGCTACATGGATCATCTTACATATTTTATTATAAAATATTTATTGTACGAAGTGAATGGAGTCATGGTAGTGGAAGGAAAATATTACAATATTTCTATGGGTGTATATTAGACTAAGTCCTCCCAATATTTCTAGCAATTCTGCTACTGTATACAAGTAGTGTCATGTTTTCTTTCCTAAATTTTAATTTCAATATGCATAATACTTATTAAAAATGTGAAATACATTTTTTATTTTGTATAAAAAAAGAGCTGTACAAGAACTTTCTTAAAATGGGAATTTAAGTATAATTCACTTTCTTTCACATTACATTTTGTGGCTGCGATACAGAGACAACTCACAAATATGCAGACTAGCAGGACAACTTTAATACATAAAATTATTAGAATTCTGGATTGTTCTACATTTTATCAACAACTACAATCTTACTTAAAACCACTAGTTTTGGTGGTAGTGAATCATTTTTGAGACTATGGTAATTTGCTATTAGTTAGATAAGAATTTCCATCAGGTCACTATAGAAACTTTATAATTGTATCATGATATTAACCCTTTCAGGCCCGAGACTCTAAAAACATCAATATGCTTAATTTCATAAAAACTAAAAACTGTTGTATGAACACTTGACTCATTTTATGTCCAGTACTATGAACCCTGTTCCGACGCTAGCGATATGCAGATGATTATATGGATTTAAAAAACAACAATGCATTATATGGCAGAAACTGTGGGGGGAAATTATTTCAACAGGAATGCACAAATAAATATTTATGTATGACTGAATCGCATGACAGTGCATCTACAGTCTGCAACTAAAATATCGTCAAACTCCCGAAGAAACATTGGCAAAAGAAAGTGTTTTGCTCGAAATTGTCAAAGTAAACAACTCAAAGGGTTAGGCTGTATTATTATTTAAATCATACATTTTCCCATGTATTAAGTAATGATGAGAGTGTGCATATCTTGGCATAACAGTGTTTATAGAGCGGACGGGCACTAACTGGATTTGGATTAGCGCTCTGTCACAGTGTGTGACCCCTAAGACTCTCTGTGATTTGACCTGGTTTCTTTCTTTATGCCTCTCCGAGTTCTGCTGGCCTTATCTGACAAACAAGCCTGCTAATGTGATCACGCAAATCCCTCTTGCAGTGCTCAGACCTGTGGGATGTGTGTGCCACTGTGGCTGTGGCTCAAAACCAGTAATGTTGGCATAAATCTATCTAAAAAAGAATTTTTCAAAAGTGTTCATTGTATTTCCCCAAAACTACTTATTAAAAAGATGTATTAACCTGTAATTGTTTTTTTTCCAGGTCCTATATGCGGACATTGACATCAGAGATAAAAAATGTATAACATTAGAAAGATCCTAACCAAAGAAAAAGTTTTCCCTATTGCTGATTTGAAGTGGAAGCATGATTTGTTTTTGTTTTTTTGTTTTTTTCAAAGAAATGTATCTTTATAAATAAATGTGTAATTCCAAACAAAGAAACTCAGTTAAAAAAAATATATAAATCAATATTATATCAATTACTTTATTGGTAAGTTCAAGGAAGGGTTTTCTTTGCTCTTTCTGTAAAGAGTCAGAAACAAATTGACACTTATTTTAAAGTTATATTTATACTAAATCATTGATCTCAGTATCTCAAATTAAAGTCACCATGAAATTAAAATTGACCATTCTTATTTTTAGCGAATATTGCAGTATTTATTATAAATGATTTGTGCAATTGCTCTTGTAATCTTTAATAAAAAAACATCCCTAATTTACTAATTCCCTAACTTCCTAATTTAGAGGAATATTAGAAGTTAAATTAATTAATAAAAAGAAAAAAGAAAAGAAAAATGATGTGCACAGATAAGTCATTATAATAAGTAGGCAACTGCAAAATTCTAATATATAAAAATTAGAATGGCCAGTTTTGATTTCATGGTGTCTTTAATTATGACATAAAAGGTAATAATTATAATAGGCTACTAACGTTAAAGAATGACGTTTCATTGTCATCATTTCCACTTTCCACTTACGACTTTTCATCTCATTATGATTTACAAAAGCACATTTTTTTTAATATGTGGCAGAAATGGGCGTCCATAATAGCAACTCCTGTTTTCAACTCCTCCCCCTGTAACCGGCTCTGCTCGCCCTTCATGTTCATGTCGATCACACACACACACTTCAACAAGTTGGTTTACCTCAGATGAAATGACCAACTTTCTCTTTGCTTTGACAGTTTCCCCTTCACTGTAGTCGACTTTATCGACTTTAAAACGATATCCTCTAACATGGGCGAACTTTTTTCGAACTTTTTATGAGATTGAACTTTGGATGACAAACAGTTTGAGGGAAACGGGACGGACTAGACGGACGGACACATTATGGCAATATGTGGCAGACGGAGTCGGTCCAAGTTCATTCTGTACGTTCTCGGGGCTTTTGTAGTGGGATATTTAATGTTTCATAGGAACACAAAGAGTGATGTCGGCCTGGCTAGTCGAAGAGAAGTGCCAGTCAAGCAACGCGAAAATGTGGACGAAGATTTCCTGAAGAAACCGGTTTACGAGAAGCCTCCTTTAGATGTAAATGCTTTGGGAGAGATGGGTAGAGCTGTTAAACTAGACCTGACTGAAAAAGAAAAGCGAGAGGAGGAGGAGAGCATCAAAAAGCATCAGATAAACACTTATGTGAGCGATAAAATATCACTACACCGCAGACTGCCTGAAAGATGGAACCCACTGTAAGTCTCCATGCTGTACATGAATGTTTGAAGTTTGTTCTGATATTCAGCCTCAACAGATCATTAACTCTTTGTCATAAATGTATTAAATTGATTTATTTGAATAGCATCAGAATGTAGAAGAGGATACAGATTGTAGTTTAATGTTTAAATCCGCATCGCTTAAATGCAAAACAGGGAAGTAGTAGCCTAAATGTTTTTGTAAACAGTCCCTATCTTTGCCCCAGACCCAGTGTTTAATGTGCGATTACAGATAGAGAACGTCTACAAAGTACCAGAGGAGGAGAAAAACGTGCAATGTGGCTCCGTCACATCTAGAGGTGCAGTTTGCAGTTGGCCTTACTTTCATATAAATTATGCAGAATAAAAAACAAAACAAATCCAAGATCCAAAGGGGTTGTTATTTTTATTTGGATTTTACAAAAAAAAAAAAAAAAAAAAAAAAAAATACTATTGAAATGTTAATAAATTATAAATAATAATAATAAATAAAATCCACAGCAGTCATCCTTTTTGTTTTTCGGAACAAGGACCCGTTTGTGGACCCCTAATTACAAAATGAATAAAAAAATTAGTTTGAAGTGACCAGTGGCCCCTCCCAAATCCAAATGCTGTACATTATTATAGCCAGTTAGAGCAGTGGTTCTCAACCTTTTTGGCTCCAAGGCCCTCCTTTTTCCTAGACAATATTCAAAGTTAATTTGTAACTATTAGTTATATCCTAAGTTAATATGTACCTCTGGCATGTCTGTTGTAATAAAACTAATTAACAAAAAAAAAATATCAGTTTAATGTTGCATATCTTTTTTTTTTTTTACATTTAATTTAAAATATTATGTTACTATAACTCAAGACTTACTGAGGCCCCCAGTGAGCCTCGGCCCTTGGTTGAGAACCACTGACCTAGAGGAACATTCTGCAATTGGTTTTACCTTAATAGGTTAAAAATTAATGTAACTAATTTGATCAAACTGTTATTTTATTTACTCTTTTTGGTCGTGTTTTTAATGTGTTGTGTTTATTGTTTGCATCATATTTGTTAAATGAAGCCTTCAATATTTTAGAATGACCATTAGGCTTGAGCAGATGCATCTGTGGTGGTTATTTTATTTATGTATTTTTACTTTTTAATTAATATTTTTATTTCTATCTTTTATATGCAATGTTATATTTTTGAACCTGTAACTGTGCAGCACTCTGTGGTTTTATAATTACATTTTAGTTTGATTTTGATTTGATATTGCACCATGATTTGTGATGTGCTGTTGTGCCTAATGTTTCTAATTAGCAATAGCAAATGTCTCCTTGGGCATTAGATACAAATATCCTGCAGTTACTGTGCATATTTGTTTATTATAATGCTACTGTAAACATTAACGTAATCTGGCGATGTACATCAGCAAGCAAGACATTAACTAACACGATCTGTCTATTCAGATGTAGAAACCTGAAATATGACTACATGAGCCTGCCCACGACGTCGGTAGTGATAGCCTTCTACAATGAAGCCTGGTCCACACTCCTGCGGACAGTGCACAGTGTCCTGGAGACCTCGCCTGACCTGCTGCTGACTGAAGTCATACTGGTGGATGACTACAGTGACCGAGGTATCAGTCTGAACGGAAACTTCTCATGCAATCTTTGAGCACACGGTTGTTAAAAGATCAAATCATTAAAATTAATCATTAGGATGAACTGGAAGGAAGGAAGTGGGAACCACCAAGAACAAGATCCTTGTAGCAACCGCATAGCAAACAGCTAAAATAACTGCCATAGATAACATCTATCATAAAGTTTTGCATGTGTAAACACCACTCACATTTTCTTCAAGAAAATGTAAAAATATTGTGATATTTAGTTTCTTTAGTGAAATCTGTTTGCTAAATTCTAACTGAAGAATGGTGAGATGTTTTTCTAAGTCGTTTTTTTTACTTTCAATAACAGGGAACTGTTGATGACAATGGACCAGGGTTATTATCGTTAACTAAAACTAAAGCTATTAAACATTTTTTATAATTGAAATAAAGCTGAAATAAAATAAAACATAAATATTCAACGGAAATTAGAAATGTTGCCTTGGCAACAAGTTGAAGCACTAGAATTATTATCTGGACATAAATAAAACTAAAACTGAAATAAAAAATAAATAAAACCTAAATAGCAATATTTAAAAGAATAAAATAAAAGCACATAGTGAAATTACTAAAAATTAAACTAATTTTTTTTTTATGATTTTTTTTTTTTAAACTAAAATTAACATTAAAAGAAAAAGAAAAAGTATAAAAATAAAAGCTAGTTCAAAACATGAATAAAACTTAAATAACACTGCAATGGACAAGTTAAAAGAAAACGAAAAAAAAAAAAAATATATATATATACATATATAAATGTGAACATAAAATATGCAAATGT
This sequence comes from Abramis brama, assembly GCF_963993115.1. Classification (NCBI taxonomy): domain Eukaryota; kingdom Metazoa; phylum Chordata; class Actinopteri; order Cypriniformes; family Leuciscidae; genus Abramis; species Abramis brama. Next base: position 32,713,601 of record NC_139974.1, read on the forward strand.
ATAAATAAACATAAAAATAATAATTACATTAATAACAAATTAAAAAATGCACATAAATAAAAAAATAAAAATAAACAATGGCTTACCCAACTTATACTGTCACCTAGGCTAATATTCATGTTTCATAAATGTAATATTAACACACACAAAAAAAAATCCTGTGTAAAATGACGCAGGATGTTAATATAATAGTGTACATAAATAAGTATATAATAGCTGTTATTTAAGTTCAAAATAAATCAAAGATTTGAAAATTCTTATCAATGAAATCCCACAGCAACAATATCATCTCAGCTCCACCCTGTGGTGAAACAGCAAGCTGTTCCTTAATGCAAAAGCCAATTAGCATATTTCTGTCCTAAGTTCTTGTTTCCTTTAGGACTGTAGCTGTTACTGAGCACTTCTCATGACTTTGATCCACAGATCATTTAAAGGAGCCTCTAGAAAACTACATCGCCAATATCAAAAAGGTGCGTCTGATCCGAGCAAGGAAGAGAGAGGGTTTGGTGCGAGCGCGGCTCCTGGGAGCTTCCATTGCCACAGGAGATGTACTGACCTTCCTCGATTGCCACTGTGAGTGTCATGAAGGCTGGTTGGAGCCTTTACTCCAGAGGTGAGACAGATAATAACCCCCTCTCTACAAACCCAAAACATACAGTATTTTCAAAATGTGTGTAGACATTTGCTCTTTAGCAAATATTGTTATGGCAAAATGCTTTCGGCACAAGTTAATCTGTGTTTACATTGCATTTGCATAACAAATTTTGATGCTTTTTTATTTGCTACATGTCACATCACAGTTTGTTTAATGAGAACTAATATTTATCTCCCTTTTTATCTTTAAATCCTGTAGAATTAAGGACGAGCCTTCGGCTGTGGTGTGTCCAGTAATTGACGTCATTGACTGGAACACCTTCGAGTTCCTGGGAAACCCTGGAGAACCTCAGATCGGGGGATTTGATTGGCGATTGGTGTTCACGTGGCACACTATCCCAGAACATGAGCAGAAACGCAGAAGTTCTGCCACTGATGTTGTCAGGTCTGTGCTTCATGGTTGCACCTAAGCGGAAAACAATTTGTAATACTAAAGGAAACGTGTTTAATTTTTGGTCCTGTTCCAGTTGGAAAAAAAAAAATGCAATATGGCGTTGATAAGTTCAGTCTTAAGTTTTGGTTGGTATGTCATTGGGTTTTATTATGCTTTGCCTGATTCATGAGGGTTCAAACACGCTTAGCAGAGCAGTCCATTTTTAATATCTGAAGATTTTAAGATTTAATACGTTTTCTATAGCCATATTTCAGGCACCAGAACTGTTTAGGTGAACATAATTGAACGTGCTCTCTACTAATTAAATATCAAACAACATTAAACCCTGCCGTTATGCTTTTCCTGGAAGTTAATGTAATTTTACTAGTAGACACAGAAATAATTCTGTTTGTTGCTTTGATCCAGGTCTCCTACAATGGCTGGGGGTTTGTTTGCAGTCGATAAGAAGTACTTCCTTTACCTGGGCACATATGACACAGGAATGGAGGTGTGGGGTGGAGAGAACCTGGAGTTCTCATTCAGAGTAAGTGCATTTTGTTGCTTTTTCTGTAACATTTTCCTCTAGATTCTCTCCTGGTTTTGGCTTCCTGAGGAGGAAAAGCTTTTGGGCAGATGGTAACAATCCTAGTTTGAAAACTGTGTGACGAGTCACACAATGTTAGGAGGTCGCTCAGCGCCTTTATTAAGTGTCTGCCAGCAAGTATGATGACTAAAGCGACCTTCACTGTTTACTTACTCATAATTCCTCTGATTACTCAGCTCATGCCCTGAAGGATTCTAACACTGTTACATAGACAGTAATGGTTCATTTGAGTTTTGAGTGCCTTGAACGCATTGGGATGTGTTTTAACCAGATTCTGGCAGGAAACATCACAAAGTCCAGAGAGATGCTCTTTCAATGCAATATGACAGATCAGCTTTTTTATTCTCTGAACCAGTAGATCCTTTCCAAAATCTAGTGATCTGTAAACCCAAGTGTATCCTACTGTGTCCTGCAGTACTACAAACCATACCCCTACAAATTACACCCCTACTACAAGTTACACCTCTACAACGAAACAGCCAATTAGGGGATCTTATCAGAGGGCGAATTCCAAACAGCATTTTTGCACTCTCGAAGAGCACTTTCGGAAGGGAACGCCAATTAAAGGGTTAGTTCACCCAAAAATGAAAATTCTGTCAGTAATTACTCACCCTCATGTTGTTCCAACCGCGTAAGACCTTCGTTCATCTTCGGAACATAAATTAAGATATTTTTGATGAAATCTGAGTGCTGGATCACTTGTCCATAGGCTGCTAGGTGACCGAAACTTGCTGGCCCAGAAAAGTTATTAAAGAGATCGTTAATATAGTCCAAGTGACTACAGTGGCTTAATCTTAAGTATATCAAGCGACGAGAATACTTTTTGTGCGCAAAAACAAACAAAAATAACGACTTTATTCCACTATTCATTTCCTTCTCTCTGGGCCTCGTAGTGTTTTAGCGCAGCGCGTCTGTGTTACACGTCATCACGCATCACACACATGACCAGCGTCGGCCAATAGTGAGCCTACGTGGTGACGTGTAACACAGACGCGCAGCGCAAAAACACTACGTGAACCAACTAGAGGCCCAGAGAGAAGGAAATGAATAGTGGAATAAAGTCGTTATTTTTGTTTGTTTTTGCGCACAAAAAGTATTTTCGTCGCTTGATATACTTAAGATTGAGCCACTGTAGTCACTTGGACTATATTAACGATCTCTTTAATAACTTTTCTGGGCCAGCAAGTTTCGGTCACCTAGCAGCCTATGGAGAAGTGATCAGCTCTCAGATTTCATCAAAAATATCTTAATTTGTGTTCCGAAGATGAACGAAGGTCTTACGCGGTTGGAACAACATGAGGGTGAGTAATTACTGACAGAATTTTCATTTTTGGGTGAACTAACCCTTTAAGGGGTGTTCCAAACGAAAGTGAACAACTAAATACCGAACAACTGAATTTACACAAGTCCATTAGCGATGGGTGCATGCGATTGTCCCTTCAAAGAAGTAATTTTAGCATTTATTTATGGTCATGTGACATAGGGTGGTGAATCCTCACGATTCATTTTAAAGCTTGATGGTGGGAGAGTTCGAGTTAACGTATAAACAGATTATTCAAGTTGCTTTGTTTTGTTTGTAATATATAATATGCATTTTGTCATACAGTTCATATGAAGTTTAAATTTAAGAATTCAAGGGTAAGAAATGTTTAATAGTAGATAGCAGATAGGGAATATACTCACACAAACACACTCACATACACAACGCATATTTTAAAAACTTCATTATAAAATGTAATTTATTTGTAACAAGTATATTAATAGCAATAATAAGAAGTTCCTGTTGTAAGAACAGCTAATGAACTAATTTAACTATAAAATACTTCTTTATATTACATTTTAATCTTATTGGGGTACAGTTAGCGTTAGGTTTAGGGTTGGGGGTAGTTTTAAAAAAATCTATAATTACCATTAGTCTGTTTTTGATTGTAGAATTTATTTTAGGTTTTACTAATAGCTGTTATTTCAAAATGTTTTAAAATGTGTTTTAGGAGGCAGCATACTTTAATAGCCAAATATGCCTATGATGCCTAAAATGCTGCCTATGGATTATTACGGATGGCTAATCTATGTCCTGTCTTGGTGGTGTTTTTCAGATCTGGCAGTGTGGAGGGACTCTGGAAATCCATCCTTGCTCTCACGTGGGTCACGTGTTTCCAAAGAAAGCGCCATATTCAAGAAACAAGGCCTTGGCCAACAGCGTGCGGGCGGCAGAAGTCTGGATGGATGAATTCAAAGAAGTTTATTACCACCGCAGCCCTCATGCACGTCTGGTACGCCTACTTGTGCAGTCTGTTGCATAACTCTGCTTTTGTTTGCTTGTCTGCTCGTTTTCAAAGAGTATGTTTATATCACCATCTATCTTTGAGATTAGTGGAAATAGACTCGCGTAGCCTTTGTGAACGATAGTATTTGGCACCATCTGTTGAATGAATGGCATTTAGCTGGTGGGCTGAAACTCCTCAGGTGATATTCTCTGTGCTCAGTGTGAAATTACTATAGTGAGAAGTGCAGCAACTCTCAGTCCGTGTTTGTCATTCACGGTCCCCGCTCAGCCCTGTAGTTAAAGAGAGAGGTGCTCTTGGTGACAGATTTGGTGACCCTTTTCTCTCTGAAACTTGGAGATGCTGCCAGGTTGGCGCTGCCAACTCGAAATCAATCTAATGTGATGCCAGCAGATAAGGCTCTCTCTCTCTCTTCAGGTATAAACCACATGCAAACACTGGCCTTGCCAGCGTGGATCAGGTTTGACAACCTTCATACTCCGCTTCCACACAAATTCGTAAGAGGATCACTTTCTCTTTCACCCTCCAAGCCTCACGGCATATTTTATTCATGGCCAAAATCTCTGTCGATTTTGCCACATAGTCCTAAAGATCAACAAAACGAGGCTCTGTGATGGATCTCGATGATCAGAAAGCTTCATTTGACAGCCGCTCGATTGACCGTGTAGCTGGACTTTGTTGAGACTGAAGCCTGATCACAGACAGATCATCAATGTGTGTGATGTTGTGCCACCCGGCTGGCACTCACAGCAGGGCCGTACGTTATTGATGAATCACTATCAAGTTGGTTAATTAGAAGTACACTTCCTTTCATTCATCTTTCCGCAGAGCTGCTGAGCCTCTTCGACAGAGCTCTACTTCCAACAGACGTTCCTCATAAGGAATCATATCTCTGGCAATACTGTGCAGACCATCACTCAACAGTAATTCTTGCCTGACAGGTGGTTATGAGGTGGTACCACAGCCACAAACACACAGGGGAACTTGGCCTTTATCAGTCTTGTTTGCTGAGTTGGGGTTGCAGCATTATTTTGCGAGAGGATGTTGCATCATGTAGTATTTTGTGGTGTACCGCAGCGGGGTAATTGCATCAGAATGTTTAAAAAACAAGATGAGAAAGTTTGAATAGATGTTTGGTTTTATGTGATCATTTTGTGAAAACAGATGATGTACTATGAAGAGAGAGCATTGTAGACAGTCTGTTCATGTGGCATTTACTAAAGCCCCAATATAATTCAAGCAAAATCGAAGAACAGACGTCATTTCGAACAAAATCAGGCCAAAAATAAGTTTGTTTCAGGAGTTTGAAACAACTTGCCAAAAGCAAACTTACTGGAAAAGTTTGCTTCGGCTGGTAAACACATTTGAACTACCATTGGTCCGTGCCAATGACATAATAGGTGGGTGTGCTCTGAGGCTCCACCCTCTATGATGTGAAAATCTTCTATAGTTAATTTCTTTTTTCAGTTTGTCAAGTTCAGATGCGAGTGAAAAATGAACACACTGCAGACTGAAGTTGTGATTCTAATTGAAGGAAACACTGATACTGTTTTTTTTCATGTTTACTACTGTAAAGCTACTTGCTTTAAAGCAATCTTTTGTATAAAGTGCTATATAAACATGAATTGACTCGATTGAAGTGCCGAATTGCAGAGCTAGCACGAACATATCCACATCGCTATGATCAGATGCTTTCTTAACTGCTGCTTTCTCACTGCTGTCATTTTTCTTGTTTATTTTGTTATTGAGCACTGAACATTCATATAAATGTTCACTTACAGTATACCGCTTAAAAGGTATTTCAAGCTTCTTCTTACCCCTATTCGAAGAGTGAAAAAGAACTTTGCCTTGAGTATATCGGGGTCTTAAGGCAAGAATTATCGTTGCTCATACTTTATGGATTCCTAAAGACCTATTCACACTGGGGACGAATGTTCGTCTGTCAATATTTTTGTTTTAAAGACCAAATTTTTGTCTCTGTTTGACAAAGAAAACATACTGACCAATGGCATATGAGCTTTCGTTTCACATTCTCTTAAGCCTGTTTTGCACATACTGTGGGGCATGAGCTACATGTTCATTTTGGTGCCCACGTTGAACTTGGCAGATCTGAGCACTCTAGAAAACAAAAAACATTAAAGACGAAAATGAACAAATCGAAACTGTAAACTCTGAATGCAGATGATTGAAGCAGCCAAATTTGTCTACTGTATGTAAATGATCTATCATTGTGAGGTAAATGTGGTGCTCCTCGTCTTAATTAAAAGAAAATATTGGCTGTATTGAATAAAATATAGGTCCTTCTTTCCTTCCTTCCTGGTGTTTTTTCTTAATGAAGATGACTTAATCTGTATTTATATAATAATATATGTATAATGTTTAATGTATAATGTATATTATTATGCATCACTGTACCTTATGCTGTATTAGAGCAATTATTAACTTGTTTTCTTTGCTTGTTTTCAGGAAGCATATGGTGATGTGACGGACAGACGGAAACTCCGAATGCGTCTTAGGTGTAAAGATTTTAAGTGGTTCTTAGACAACATCTATCCTGACATTCAAGTCCCAGAGGACAGGCCTGGAATGTTTGGCATGGTGAGAGGATGCAAACTTCTTGTGTTTACATGCACAGCTTTGTAACAGCAGAGCTCCAGAAGTAAAAATGCCATTATCCGCAGCTGTTAGCTTGGTTCAAAGTTTAAAATGCAAGGCAAGAAAATTGTGACATGATGAAATGAGTTCACTTCCTTTACAATCAACAAAGCGAGTGGAAAAGTGTATACTACATTCTAAATATGGGACTATTTCATTTAAAAGTTGAAATAATCAGAACTTTTTCTGATTTTTAGAAATAATATAGTTTAAAATGAAAAGGAAATATTAATGTCTATATAGTTTTCTCTTTAACTTTTCACTCATATTATGCTGATATATATTAAATAAGAAAAATTGGATTTTTGGACCCTATTGTTGGAATATTTCTTTGTTTCTTCTCAATTGTAGCTGAAGAGTAAAGGAAAGGCCAACTACTGTTTTGACTACAACCCACCTGATGATCATAATATGGCCGGTCACCGGGTCATTCTTTACCCGTGTCACGGCATGGGACAAAACCAGGTAACTTTCATTCTCTCAACTGTAACGACAGACATCCGTGCTGCTCCAAGAGGTGTAAAAAGTACCTGAAAACCATACTTGAGTAAAAGTACAGATACCTTACAGCGAAAATGACTCCATTACAAGTTACAAGTCACCAATTTCATTACGACTTGAGTAAAAGTCTTAGAGTATCTGATTTTAACAGCACTTAAGTATTTTACTCGTACTGAATGTAGGCTCAAAGATGCACTAATCCTCAACACCTAAGAGATATGCCAGTGAAAAACAAGAAACGGGTCGATTATTGAGGAGAGCAATCACATTTTCTAAAATCAAAATAAGACTGAACACCTCAAAATTGCAATAAACCAAGGTCGACACAACAGCCTCTTAAACGTCTACAAACACTCATACAAACGTCTCAGTTAAGCTCAAGGGCTCAAAAAGGGCATAAGTAAACAAATATCCTTCAAAAAGGTCTGTTCAGTATAACAGATAAATAAATTACTGTTACTTGACTACTTGCGGGCTCCAGCCATGTCCTCATCTCTTATATGAAACATGTGTTCGTGTAAAGTAGCCATGTTGACAAGTTTGGCTGTGTAAGTGCACAAGATATAGTACCTTCAATGCCCTGGCAATGGCGATATTGCTTCTTTTGCAGCCGCAGAAAAAGTAGAAAAGGTTAGGTGACATGCAAAATGTAAAGAGTAATTGCATTACTCATCAAAAATGTATTGAAGTAAAGAGTACATATACTTATTCAAAACAATACACAGAGATTTAATGCGTCCTCAGGAATACACATGGAAGTGTCTCTCACAGCTGTAATGCATTATTAAAATGCCATTCTAATATGGCGCAGTAAATAATGTGCTGTGTACTTCACAGCACGCTTGTTTTTAAAGTGACTTTAGCCGCCTGGCACAGCAGCGTGACTTCGTTTGTCTCCTCCCTCTCTGTGGGGAGGCAGATGAGCCCTAGAGACTTATCAGTGCACAATATCAGCTATGTACAGCACAACAACACTCTTCTAATGGATTCTCTCTGTGAATACAAGAGAAATATTCTTCTCATTCTGTCTGATTTAGTGCATATGGGTCAATCCTGTTAAGCAGTACATTTTGAGATTTAAAGGGGACCTATTTCACCCTTTTTCAAAGTTTTGAATTTGTTTTTTGAATTTGTAATATTTCGCAATATTACTGTTTTAACTGTATTTTTGATTATATAAATGCAGCCTTGGTGAGCATAAGAGACTTCTTTCAAAAACATTTGAATGTTTCCAAACTTTTGACAGATGCTATACACTTATTATTATATAATATTATATTTGCTTTTATTACACAATTATCAAAAGAGGTAATGTAATGAGGCCATTTCTTGTTCTTTACCTTACAGCCTAGTGCTTTGTAATTTGTCTTCACATTTGATATTTTAAGAGAAGCAATTCATCTGCAAATTAGACAAACCAAAGATTGCTCCACAAATGCAAATTCATACAGACAGATTCAAATTCATACATCTTTTAATATGGTTAAACACTGCAAACAGATGGTGGCTGTGTTGTTTTCAACTGCTTTACATTATGAAAACTGGTTTGTTGTTGGAAAGATATGGAATCATGGAAGACACCAGGTTTATTCTTGCCTATTTATTGGGGAAATCTTATTAAAGCCAAAATGATATTAATCGTCCCATTCATTGACAACCATGTAAACATGGTGCTATCTAGATGGTCAGCTTGCTGACGATTATGGAGTTTCGGTCAAATGCAGGCTATTTTCACTGTGTAAAAAAATTCAAATGGCTATTTATACATGCAAATATGCACTACTTTAATGACAAAACAAGGCGATGTACCTGATATGGAAAAAGCTAATAAAGAATACCAGTCATGAGAGGGTATTCATGTCCAAATTCCTACTAGGAAACTTGCATTTACGATAATCTATAGCATGCAAAGGCAGCATTAGTAGCAGCAAACTGCACACACGGTTTCATGAAGGAACAGACTGGCTCAATGACACTTTCATTCAAGCCGAATTTCACAATGTACATTGCCAAACCCAAGCGTTTGCGCATGATTGCCAGATCAGAGAAGATTAAGTAAAATAAAACCCCAAGCAGGAAAGATAGTGGAGGCTTGCTGTTACCAATACAAGATAACGGAAACGTCAAATAAAAATCATGACTAAAATACAATTTATCGTGCAGCCCTAAATTTAAAGAAGTATTTCTGTAAAAGAGTATAGCAGATGTTTAGAAATGTGTTCTGGTCAAGATCAGGCAACTTTATTGAATTATAGTGTAATTATTTGCATGATATACATTATTTATGATATACAATTCTTTTACAGCATGAAATGTTTTAGAGATAGAGGCAGGAGTCCATCAAATCCATTACTAATACACTTTGTTGTTGTTCTCCCATCAAAAATCAAGTCACTTCTTGGAGGATGATGTCTTTGAAGAACTGGATTTTGGATATTACTAAAAATTAAAGGATGTTAGTCAGTGAAGATATTGAGGACACAGGAAACATTTTGATTAGAGAAAGAAATAAGAAACTCCTGGAATATTTCTTTATAAATTAGCCAGTTTTTGATGTCTTTAGAGTAGTGAAATTATTTGTAGTTCACTTTTATGTTCACTTAAGTGTGATATTACGATAAAAGAAAACGAATATGTTTTCCATCTTTAAAAAATGTGATTAAATATCTGATCTAATACATTAATATACTATATGATGGGGACAAAATGTACTGCATAACATGATTGACCCGTATGTGCCTCTCTATCAGATGTTGCCGTTTTTGGATTTGTCTTTGATTAAGATTTGATGTGTTGAGCTTCTGTGTGTGAATATTTTCCTTTCTTGTTTTGTGACAGTTCTTCGAGTACTCAACGCTCCGAGAGATCCGTTATAACACAAGGGATCCTGCAGGCTGTATCGTAGCTGATCCCGTCTCCACATTCCTTACCGTGCAGCACTGCAGTAAACCCAGGGAACCTGTGCCTGAAGACCAGAAGTTTATATTCAGAGAGGTGAGATCATTGAACACATCAGTACAAACAGTTTTATTAAAATGAATTACATAAATCACAAATAATCTCATATATATATACACTACTGTTCAAAGGTTTGGGGTCAGTAAGATTTTTTTCTGAAAGTAATGAATATTTTTATTCAGCAAGGATTCATGAAATTGATCAAAATGTGACAGTAAAGACATTGATAATGTTACAAAAGATTATATTTCAAATAAAGGCTGTTGTTTTGAACTTTCTATTCATCAAAGAATCCTGAAAATAAATCACGGTTTCCACAAAAATATTAAACTTCAATTGATGATGATAATAATAAATGTTTCTTGAGCACCAAATATGTATATTAGAATGATTTCTGAAGGATCATGTGACACTGAAGACTGGAGTAATGATGCTGAAATTCAGCTTTTTCATCACTGGAATGTATTATATTTTAAAACAGAAGACTCACAATTAAAAAAAAAATCACAATATTACTATTTTAATTGTATTTGATCAATTAAATGCAGCATAAGAGACTTCTTTCAAAAACATGAAAAAAATCTTATCAACCTCAAACTTTTAAACACTATTGTATTTGCTGAATGTATATGTGTGTATATGCAGTATATAGTATATAGTGTGTATATATATATATATATATATATATATATATATATATATATATATATTTGTGTGTGTGTGTATAAAAATGTATTAGTTTACATTTACAGGTGTCATCATGTGGTTTGGTAGGTAGTCAGCACAAGAATTGTACACACTAACATGCATGCTTTGCAGCACTTCAAGTGTCCTTCAAAGCAAATAACGGGCCAAGTAAATGTCACATTAAAGCGTTACTTGAGAAAGTCATGGACAGCAAGAGGTTTCAGTGTGGCTTGCGGTGTCATTTCAGAAGCAAGCCTTAGTGTGAACTCTTTGCCAGTACAGTGAGCACCTGAAGAGCAGCGTGACGACAGCAGGTTTCTCACTAGACTCTGGGGAATTAGAGCTGGGAGCCAATTAAATGCTAGGGGTGGCTGAGCTTCCTGTTCTAGTGGGCCAGAGGCTTTTATAGTATTTGAACAAATCCCTGACTGTATTAAAATTAGGCATGTCATAATCTTTGCATTTGCAGGATGGCTCTCTCTACCACGTTCAGTCACAGAAATGCATTGAGGCAGTGGACCAGACTGACAATGGGAACCCTGGCCCCGCTCTGCGCTCCTGCTCCGACTCGGACTCCCAGAAGTGGTTCTTTGAAGAGAGAACATAGCAAAGGTTCTCTCTACACCTTTCATATCAGCTGCTCCAACTCCACTGCAGTTTATTGATCATTCCAATTCCTCCGCTTAGGATTGATAGTGCCTTCCTGTTACGAGGTGCACAGTTTATACTGTGATTAATGTATTAGATTTGAAATTTTTTGCAGTGTATTAAAATTCATCATTTATAATAGAGTCGTTCAGTTTTTAATCCTGAAACCTGAAGAGAGTGACCATTTTCGTGCCAATGAGTGTTCTCTGAAATTTCAAAAGAGTTTTGGATTTATGAGTAAAATAACACGTGTAAACATACGTTGAGCAATATAACATACACTACCTTTCACTACCGTTTGTGTCAGTATGCTTTAATTTTAAAAGAAATTAATATTTTTTTAAGCAAGGGTGCAATAAATTGATCAAAATAGACATTAAAGAGTTTCTTAATGTTTAAAGATTTATTTCAAATAAATGCTGTTCTTTCTATTCATCAAAGAATCCTGAAAGAATGTATCACGGTTTCTACTAGGATATTAAGCAGCACTGTTTTCGACATTGATAATAATAAGAAATATTTCTTGAGCAGCAAATCAGCAAATTAGAATGATTTCTGAAGACTGGAGGAATGATGCTGAAAATTCAGCTTTAAATGTTAATAATATTTCACAATATTGCTGTTTTTACTGTATTTTAGATCAAATAAATGCAGCCTTGGTGAGCAGAAGAGACTTCAAAAACATAAAAAAAATCGTACACACCCCAAATTTTGAACGCTAGTATATGTTGCATAATAAAATGTGAAAGTCTCAAAACCACAGACCTTATTTTAATCATAAATCCAAAACTGCCTTTCTTAAAGCCCACAGGAAGTTCCTGAGGGAACCCACAGTGAATTAGTCTTCCAGACTGGCATGCAAATAGACATTGTCACTGAACACATCCATTTCTATGCAAAGAAATAAACACTGTATTTATCATTTTAATTTTACAGGAAGGTAATTTGAGTTATTTTAATCAGTCAGTGCTGCCATCTCCCCTGCTATTCTGCAAAGTAGCTTCTATTAGAATTTTTCGACTTGACATTTTCCAGCTTCTAGCATTTTTAAAATCTCCCCCTCTGTTATTTGGTACCTGATGTAACTTAGAGCCCCTTGGCAGCTTCGTCGTGTGTTTATTTTCGGCTGAGTATTGAGTTTAGGTTCAGAGAAGCAGCAGTGATGGCAGTGTCACTGCTGCCATTCTCTTTCCAACCACTAGATGGTGCCAAGTTCTCCATTTTACTCCATGTCCTCCATGTTGTAACATCAGCTCATATTTACAGTACATGTCTGTAATTTCAGTAGCTCACCATGCGCTGACTGAGATGCTAGGTTACTCTTCTTATAACTAATTACAGTTAAAAATGTACAATGATTGTTACTTGTTTCTGAAAGCGTATGGTAGCCTACCTCTAGTCATTTACCTGCTGTATGTGATTGTTGGGCATTTGAAGGGAACAAAACAGAGCTGGCTGTCACAGCAAATACTAGATTGTAGTGGCCAAAGTGCTGTGATTTTGCTTCATTTTCCAATGCTAGTCAGTTTAGAGTATGTGGATATAATGGTGCTTTTCCACTGCGTTGAACGACTCGGCCCGGCTCACTTTACTTTGGCTCGGTTTGCTTTTCCACTGCAGTTTAGTACCGCTTCAAAGTGGGTGGGATTTGTCTACTGACCATGATACTGCCATTTCTTTTTTCAGGTTGCGTGTGATGGTCATGTAAAGCAAGTCGTTTAAAAAAGCGGTGCGAACAAATGATACTGCGGTGGCTGTTGCCGACTATTTAAATCTAGCGAGTTTGGTGTCTCGTGTCGCAAATCCAATGACGCTGGTATGATGATTCTCTCTGACCAATCAGTGATCTGCAGTGTTTACACGTTACATTTTAGCATCGGTACGGCTCGCCTGCAAAAATGTACTAGGTACAGTACACAGTGGAAAACCCCCCAAAAGTGAGCCGTACCATTCAGTGACAAAGCGCCATAAATGTCTTTAAATTCTGGCCATCTGTGGCATCAGTTTCCCATGCTGAATGATCGTTTCTGTCAGGCTAACGTCATTTGTCATGAATTAGTTTGATTAACTTTCTCAGTTATTTATTAAGTAAAGGTGTGGTGCAGGGATTACATATTTTTGTAGGCCAACCCAGAAGTTAGCATCACCCTGGTTCCCTAGCTACAAAAAAAATTAATTTTCATTGGCTTTTGGATTATTGCTGAAAATAAGGTCTGTGAATAACAGAAGCTTATGATCCTTAGATGTTTTATTCATAGAATTAATCTTCACAAATGAACACAACTTTTATGGATTATGAATCGGCAGGTCAAAAGATAAACGTATATGAACTACACCACAGTCGAATGACTTCAACATCACCATCATTAAGCTTCAACAACTCTTTCATTGAGTTTACCTGATAATGCCCCGACAACCTCTGTTTCTTCACATTTAGACACTTGTTAGCAACCGCCTTTTACGAGTAAAAGCTTTAAAAAAGAAGCTATCACAAGAAGGTATTACTGATATATTTTATATCATAGAATAAAACGTGAAATATCTTGAGATTGTGTTAACCACAGACCTTATTTCAAGCATTTAAACATTCAAAAAACCCATTGACTTCAGGACAATGGAACCGGAAATGTTAAAATGCTAACTCGTTTCCAGATTTTGTCCTACAAAAAATGTCTTTCCTGCACCACTCTATTGTTGGAGTCCTTGAAGTTGCTGGTATGTTTAAAAACAGTTTTTTTAAATGAAAGGATTAGTTTAGTCAAATATTAACTCACCGTCGTGTCGTTCCAAACCTGTATGTATTTGTTCTTTGGAACACAAAAGAAGATATTTTGAAGAATGTACATGCTTATATTTCCCCCCCAAAAAGGCACTTTATAAGTTTCATAAAAGTCATGTACTATATTTGTCTGAAGTCATATGGAAGTTTTGTGTGAAGAATGGGCAAAAATTAAAGTAGTTATTGATTGAAAACTATCATTCATTTTATGAAAAAAAAAGCAGCTGCAACATTCTGCTATAAATTTCTCTTGTGTTCCACAAAGAAAAATGTTTTTGAAAGACTTAAAGGCGAGTAAATAAAGACAAATGTTTTCTTTTTAAAGACATTTAACATGTTTTAAGTGACTTACAGAGTGTTCAAAGTACGTGAACAGTTCATTTTTCTAAAATACGGTTGAGAGGAAAGTTTTCTATGGTGAGGTTTATGGAGCATATATATTTTTGCATTAGTCTATAAGGTGATGGGCTAACTTATCATTGTCAAAGGGAGAATTGGTTTACTGATGTGATTCTCTGAGAACATGTGACATGAGTTCAATACTGGACAGATGTTTCCAGGGCCTCAATAGATAAGAAGGTGATTGAGAGATTGATTATGTGATGATTAGAAAATGAGAACCCATTATGTTTGAATCAGTAGGATTTTTCCTTTCTATCAAAGCCTAAGAATTGACAGTGGGTTTGTTTGATGAGATGTATGGATGGCTATTGAGACCATTTTGTCTATGGTCATTTTTGTATACTCCATACAGTGGAAGTACAAAACACAAACAATGATACATTCTCTAGATAAATGTGGTTTAAAGTTCATAAAGAATTAAATAAATGGCCAAAACAGTGGTGTTGGTTACAGCAGCAACGAGTATGCACTTTTCTTGGAATAATGAATGATTTCTAATTTCATTTTACTTTCCATTTAATTTTGCTGAAGGCAGAATGTTTTGAAACCATATCTATGCTGGAAGAAAAATTCAGGTAGCTTTTATGCTGTTATGTAAGTGACCTTAACATCAGAAATGAAGGTATTCTTTCTCTTTTTCTTTTCTTTTTTTTTTGTGAAAATGCTTTAATTATGGTTACTAAAATGTCTTATTTCTAACTAAAGGTGCACTCAGTTTTGTTTGTTACGCTACGGTATTTGTTATTTGCAGTCAGCAATGATTAATTTATTCTGCAAAGTTTCTGAAACAAGATTAGTACTACTGTATTTAATGGTCATGTGATCTCAACATAAAACCGCTTTTATTAGGCATCTGAGTGTACTGTCTATTTCTTTGTCTGAAACCTTTTTGTGAGGAAGAAAAATGATTGAGTGCACCTTTTAATTGTAATGAAAATTGAACGATGAAAGTTGCTCCAACTTAAAATTGAATTCATGTTTGACTTTTTACACATTAAAGCCATTGAATAACATCCCAATGTGTGCCTGTCTTCTTTCTTCACCAACAACCGACAGTCCCTGGCAATCTTTTTTTCCCGCTGTATTACACACTCCCGTCTCTTTCCAGCAAGCGTTTGATTTCGTATTCTGGCACGTCACTCGTGTTACTGTGGAAAATAAATGGCAAACTTTTCCCTTTATAAAGCACTAATCTCGTTCTCCCTGTGCATGCGTGTTTGTTCTTTCCGTTTATGTCGGAGTCGCAGTTGCAGAGAGACGATGGAGGTGTCATTGGCAGTCTATCTGACTGGCTTGAAGATGTGCAGCTGAGTATGAGGAAGCGCTCATGCCAAGATGCTCCTCATGCGCTCTGCCCCGCAGTCATTCTCAATTACTCATTCATGATGTGCGTCTGTTTGATATTTCATACTGTTTGTGGGCTTCTTTTGTATGGTGTCATCTGCCTCGCTCTCCGGGTGCAGGATGGGATTAGTTTGGAACACTCCGGCAGGCTTTAGGAAAAACAGGGTCATGGAATGAAGCTTTGGAAGCCGTCAGATCACACCAGCCCTGCTGCCAGAAAGGCGTTAAATGTGCCTTCCCTGTGAATCAGTGTGGAGAACCTTATTTTCGTCTCGCTTAAGCTTCAACTTCTTTTTCTTCGGCAACGGCGTCCGTGTTGGTACACGGTAGTCATCGGCAAATGGGATTTCGACCACGTCACTTTTTTGCTTTAGAAAAGGCCATTAAATATTGAAATGATCTCTATGTTGAAAACGGCTCTCACCTCCTTGTGATGCGTTTGGGATCTTAGATATGACGGCAGCTTGCTCGCCTACATCCCATGTGTTGCTCGACAAGGTCTCTGTATACTAGAGCTTCTCTTTTCAGAGATGGAAATAAGCTTGATTTGGCAAAGTGAGATGAGAAAGACACTGACAGATACACGCTATCATTCTCTACACTGTCTGTTCAGCAAATTACTGGATAGCCTTCACTGTGAACGACTGATTTCACCGCATTTTGCATTGTAAAGTCACATGTTTAGCATAAATGTTCAACGTGCTTTAAGGCTGTGAAGCTTAAAATACTGTAGCATGTGAACCCCTTTTAACTCTTTCCCCGCCACTGATGGAAATTTCTGGCTTTTCGTGTTTTCACTGTTATACTGTAGGGATACATTTAACCCCACGTTAGGTTGTGCCCCGCGCTCCCCTATGGCAAGCCGTTCATTTCCAGGATATTAATTAAATTTTCAATAGTTAAAATTATAATTATTGATATCGGGAATTGGATTTCTACTGGTAACAATGGCAATTTTTGATATCAAGAGATATCAAACAGATTTCATAAACAGAATTCATAAAAGTATGGAATAGAATAGCATAGTTCTAATAGGGGTGCATGCTTGCATGTGTGGAAGTATTTAAAACAAGGGTGTTACAACTAGCTACACAGCCCACGGCGCAAATTACAAGACGAAAAAATGGAAAAATAGAAAATCGTAAGATTTCATTTATTCAAATGTTTCTTAAGTTATAATTTAGCAAAAGTAAGATTGAAAAAAGGGGAGAAAATGGCGAGTATCCAAACTTAAAAAGAAGAAAAATGAACATCTGGTTTCGATTTTTCATGCCGCAAGCACACCGCAGGTCATTTGACAAGAACAAACCAATCAGCTTCACCCTTTCCGTAACAACATTGAAAGCTCAGTCAACATGATGTGGAGTGCCCTGTTCATGGTTGCATAGCAACGACAGACGCCACGGGAGCGCAAGGCTTTGGAAAGGAGGAGACAGCACCTTCCACGCGTTTTTAAACTTTTGAAAATGTTGTTATTTGTTGCCAAAAAAAAAAAAAAAAAAAACCAGCAGCAGCACAACAGCATTATCCAACGACAAACAACAGACTACTGCTAATTAAACTGAATATAGCGCTTAAAAATGATCCACGTTCTCTGCTACATCAGCCATCCTGTGAACGCTTACAAATGATTGACAGGCTGAGAGCAACTCAAAGACTTTTCAATTTTTCATTCACTATACCGGTTCTGAGCGCGGCCCGCTGTCCTATTCTTTTTTTACTGTAGTGAGACAGCGAGCCGTGATATTTCAGGACACTGAATTCATCGATCTCTGTCAGGTAGGTAGGCTATAGGGACATTTTTGAGTGCTGTTTCATTAAAATCACTTAATTCACTCAGCACCTGTAAACATCTGATCATACTTAGATCCTTATTCTGGTTTCCTCGGTAACACTAAACTATCATTTAAAAAATAACAAGGATGGTACTGTTGCTTTTCTAATGTAGACGCTGTAACAGATTAGACAGTTGTTAAATGTGTAAGTTAGGCTAACGTTACTTGGTAAATATGATGCAGATGTTTTGAAGGACATTAAAGGTAAGAGTGTAGTTGTATTGCAGCTATTACATGTTTAGATCCAGGTTGCTTTGTTGTGGCCTGATGTAAGACGTTATGCCTCCTCTCCAAGCTTTTTGAAAATTATTATTGGGGTTAACTTATGTATAATTTAACTCCTAATGGAGTTGCGTTCTGTATACATTAATGCCCCACTTTTCCTTCTCTTTCTGCATCTCTCCTGCCACTTTCTTAAATGGAGGACTTCTTTTCATTTGCTATGCACTGTATCCTTTTTAAATATCAGTTTATTGTAGGCTACTTTTGAATTTTTTTCCGAATTTCCCCAGAATTGGAATAATTTATACTATTTGTGTCTAAGGGGCCGTTCACACAGAACGCATGGTACTATACGGTTATCCGGACCACACGTAAATAATTTATCCGGACCACACGTGACATTGTTTTTCTAGACTGGCGTGTATAACCGTTGCGCTCGCGCCTTATTGCGACTGTTGCAGCGTCTGCCGCACGTTCTAAAAACGCGGCGCTCAAATCAATTCAACGTTTTATCCCCCGTTCCCCCACTGCGCATAGACACGTCGAAACGACGTCTTTTCTACGTCGTTTTTGCACGTCCAATTTTGCTCCCCTGAAGGTGCAGACTGTGACGCCAGATGACGTCTTTTTTCCGACGTCTTCCGCACGTCTAATGTTGACGTCGGTCCACAAAAGTTCGTTTGTGGGAAGAAGGAAGGAGACGGGGTCGGCTTGCTGTGGATCGTGTGTTTTATTAGATAAGTCGACTCTTTTCCAAACAATAATTGCGCTCAGTGCGCTCAAACAAAACAGCGGCTTCTTTAGGATCTTAAATAATTATAAATAATCTGTATTCATATGTATTAATCATATTAATCGATACGCGTATTCGTAGGCTATTGAACCGTTTGGTACGAGGCTTTCGGTTCGGTGTTCGGTACGCATTTTTTAACCGAATGGTTCGTTGGACCATTTTTCCTGCCGACCAAAATTTCGTTATTTCAAATGTAGGCGCGTTGCGCGTGGCAAGCGCGCTCATGATGTAGAGACGCCGGCGCAACCACAACATTGCCCAATATCAAATGGCAAACGTAATGCAAGCGGAACGAAACTGCTCGTTATTGTGTGGTTGAAGGACCGTTTATCAGTTTGGACCAGTGCAGCGCGAGCCGATCGTGATCATGCGACACTGTTACTACACAGCGCTAATAAGAGATGCAGTAAAGAAAGCATTTGAATTCGCCACAGAAGTAATAACATAGCTGCGAGATCTAGTGAGAAACATTCACATTTCTCCGTTATTAACGGATCAAACAGCGCTGACGTGGAGACCGGGAAGAAACATTGTGCCATGAATGAACTATCCAGTGTCCACAGATCAGCAACATTCACTGTGGATTTACTGTAGTAACACTAACTGCAAGCACGGAAGTTTGGCAGGAATAGTAGGCATAATGCCTTCAAGAAACATTATGTCGGTTTTATTTTGACATTATGAATACAATTGCTGCCCTCAAATGTTAATCTGAACTAAAATAAACCTTTGTTTATAACTACTACAATATTACATTTAATTTTTTCCAAGGAGCTGTTTTGTTTTATATGCTCCTAAGAAGAGTCAATTATAGCTCTAGAATTGCTCAAAGTAAAAAAATATCATACTTTATGATTTTAGTTTTAATTAAAAAAAAAGAATAAAAAAAAATTAAATCAAAGAAATTTCCCTGCCATTTCTTTCTTTTTGCTGTATCAAAAACGTACCGAACCGTGACACAAGTGTATCGTATATCGAACCGAACCGTGAATTTTGTGAACCGTTACACCCCTAGTAATCATGTAAATTTCCTGCACCTGTCATAAACGTTCAAATGAAGTCCAAAAAAATTACCCAGTTCAAAGGTCCAATGTTGAACGTCAATATGACGTCCAAGTTGGGTCATGGTTGGACGTCCAAATAGTGGACCTAGTTTGGACGTCGAATAGATGTCCAGAATTGGTCATGGACCGACGGACCCAATATAGACATGATCTGCACGTCTATCCGACGTCCAATGTTTAGTGGGCCACTGCCTGCGTCTAGCGGGGAAAAAAAACGCGTTCTGTGTGAACGAGCCTTAAGCCAACGTTATAAATGCTCCAGTCACAGTTGCATTTGGATACCACAGACAATTACCTTGTTTGATTTATTTATGGATTGCATTTACCCATCTCAGCTGTTTGTTTCTCCTCTCAAGTCATTTTTCAAAGGGTCTGTGCAATAACCAGCCTCCAAAAAACTGCCATTACGGACACTGATGCCAGACAATTTACAAAGGAAGGTAACTTTGTCATCTTTGTCTGTTCCTTAATGATTTGAGGTGACAGAATGTCGCCCACAGACGGATACGCACAGACTCTTAAGTGAATTGATTAGATTACCTTCACTAAAGCCTGGAGTACATCAGTATGGAAAGTGCCTGCTGCTCTTCACAAAGTCACAGAAGTGCAACTGAGAATCGAGTACCATTTGTTTTGTCCTTTGTTTTTTTGTTTTTTTTGTCATTGAAGTATTGAGGTTATATTCAGTTGAAATTTTACCATATCATGTTTTTTTTTCTTAACCGATATTTTATTATTTTCCTTTATTATAATATTAGTTTTTGTTAATATTGTTCATAATATTAGCCTACCTATATATCTTACTCACCTTACCTCAGCGAGCTGGTTTTGTAGCTTGGCTTTATTCTCTTTTTGGACTAAAGAGTAAGTTTTCAGTTTTATTTCCAAAGTTGAGGAAAAATTAAATTTCTCACGATATGACCCCTTTAAGCAGGATCAAACAGGATTGTTACGGTGACACATTATGGGATTTCAAGTTGATAGTTATGTTGTTGTTGGAGTCTTTCTTTGTATTTCATCAGATTTATTGATTTACAGTGCAACTCATATCCTCTCTTACCATTTCAACAAGTAGAAAGGAAATTGTCTATAGCATGTAATCACAATGACTGAGGGGAAATCAATCTTGGGAAAAGCATATATCTTAGATTTATTTACAGACTTGTTAAAGGTCAAAATGAATTAAACCCATTTTTCACCATTTTTGTGTTCTTTCAAAAATGTTTGACCTTTTGATTTAAATGCTGATCTTTCTCTCTCTCTCTCTCTCTTGTCACAGATTATTTGTCAATGTCTGTTAGTGTTCAAGGACAAGAATAAACCCTAAAGTGTATTTAAAAAACAGTCGAGGTCAGAACAGCCTTGCAAACTTTGCAAGGGTGCCGTCCAAAAGCATGGAGAGACCGGATGTTAAACCTAGACGATCCAAGTTTCTCCCAAGGCTAGACACCATAAAACGTGGACCTTTTGGTCACCTTCAAGCCATCACCAAAACAACTGACCCCAGGATCTGCACAGGAATCAACCGCCTTTCCCGAGACCTTCAAAGCTCAGGACTAAACGCTTGTTTTATCCAAACTGTTACGGCGACAAAAAGGGTTTGTGGGATTAAAAGGTATAAGTGCGTAGGCTGTCTGTGCTACTACAATGAGCTGAAGCAGCTGATGGCACACATAAAGCAGGGCTGGATAGAAGGCTACAGCTGCAGAGCATTCTACCCTAAGCTGAAGGACATGCAGGACTGCAGGGAGTTACTGACCATACATGAAGAAACAGCAGCTGCTTCTGAAAGCGACCCTCGGCTTACTGCCTCCTCGAGTCCGAGGCAGAGCACCGGAGACGAGAAGTTGAACATGATCCTCAGGTGGCTGCAGGACATAACAATATAACCACAGTGAAGGGAGGAGATAGATTGATAGTCTAAAGTCATGTCAAGTTGTTGGGAAGGATTTCATTAAAACTTTATGGCTGCTTTTTTTGCAATTTAGATTTTCTGAGAAATTTTGTTGAAATGTCCTGGTTGCTTTTTTCCCATACAATGACAGTGAATGGGGACAGCAACTGTCAATTTCCAAAAAGAAGCTCATAAAATTGGTCCATATGGCTTGTGCATTATATTTCAGATCTTTTGAAATCATATAGCTTTATATGAAGAAGAAAAATGATTCACTGATAAACCTATTTTACTCTTTTACAGTTAAATCTCTTTTGCACTTTAGAAATATGGCTGATTAAGATGTGTTGAGCCAAGTTTGATATAAAGATTAGACATATAGGCTAAAAAGATTTTTTTTAATGTTTTGAAAGAAGTCTCACCATGGCTGCATTTAAAAATACAGTAAAATCAATAATAATGTGAAATATTATTACCATGTAAAATAACTTTTCTATTTTACAATTAAAATGTAATTTATTCCTGTGATGGCAAAGCTGAATTTTCAGCAGCCATTACTCCAGTCTTTGTGGGGAAAAGAGCTGCCACGACATGAAACGGGGGTGAGTAAATGATACAGAATTTACATTTTATGGTAAGTAAGGTTGCATTAAAACCTAAAAACATCCTCCACAGCTTTATGTATTGTGATGCTGCATCAATATTTAAAAATTATTTAGAGACAATTACTCGCACCTTAAGCAATATTACCGGTTCCTATTTAAGACAAGCCTGAGAAGTGTAGAAAATCTTTCCATGATGTCACGGTGATTAGCACAGTCACAACACATATCACACTTGCGTGGCAAAGTATGGAATCTGCTCATCTTTCCACCCCAAAACGAATGTTCATGGCATGTCCTGTCAAAACACGCATGTATCATTCTGGGAAGAGGGAAAAATCCAGTCAACACATTTAAAACAGCTGAGGTCTGTTAATTGTCTGTCTATCTATCTATCTATCTATCTATCTATCTATCTATCTATCTATCTATCTATCTATCTATCTATCTATCTATCTATCTGTATTTATCTATCTGTCTATGTCTCTATCTATCTATCTATGTCTATCTGCCTGTCTATCTCTCTCTGTCTGTTTATCTAACTATCTATTTGTGTGTCTTTCTGCCTGTCTGCCTGTCTAGTTTTTCCATCCATCCATCTTTAAATCAAATTTTCCGTCCATTATTATATCTATCTAATTTTTCCATCCATCCATCCATCCATCCATCCATCCATCCATCATTATATTTATCAAATTTCCCCCATCCTTCCATCTTATCCATCCATCCATTGACAAACATAATGTCTTTTAGGCGTGTTTTGTAAGGGAGACAGTTGCTTGCAGCAAGCAAGACACGTGAGATAAAAGATCTTTGTGATGTGTCAGGCAAAGAAAGAGAAGTGTCCTCTGACAGTTTTTATTTTGTGGTGGGAGACTGAAGCACAAGTGCTTTGAAAGCTGTTTTACAAAGCATTCATGTGTCACTCATAGCTCGCACATGACAGCCACCTTAAAAGATTTGAAGAGATCCACTGCTGACAGGCATGGTGGCATCACTGTAAAGCCCTCATCTATTTTTCTGTCAGGAGTACAATCTTTTTGTTGTTGGATAGCATAGATTACATATTCTCTCTTCTGAGAATGTCACAGATTCCTCAAATTCCTAGGGAGATACTGCTGAGACATTTGCATGTGCGCTAAAGCCCATGTTTAGGTATTGCCGCTACAGGGCGTCCTGTCTTTCTCTGACAGGACGGCTGGTGTTTCCTGCCACAATAGATTGGTCGGCTGTCTCTGCAGTAGGTGAGTGGGCTGTGAAGAGATTGTGTGCAGGGGGTGCCGGTGTCTTGCCAAGAAACCGACCTTTTCAAAGAGGCAATCGATGAGGCCCAGCACCGGGGCTCCGGAACATTCATGCCTGTCAGGTGGGTGGGAGGAAGTTCATACAGACAGCGGTGGCGTGCTAATTGCTCGGGCTTGCTGGCACCCCTACTGTTTTGGTGCAGATGGTGAGGGTCTGTGTCCCTGTGGTGTCCACACTAGCCTAAGGAGGGCTACAGTTTTCATACTGAAGTCTTGCCAAAGCATGCTTATCTCCATATGAGGCCACACCTACAACCGGCACTCTATTAGCAACATAGACACACTGGATCAGAAGCTTAGACTGTAAATTAAATAAGATTTCTTTAGAAAATTTGAGTGGAAAACTCACTGTCACTGTACTGGAGTGTTGTGGGAGGTTGCCAGGGCGTTGCCGGATTGGTATGTGTTTGTTAGGTGGCTGCTAATTGGCATACTAGCCCAAGTAAAAAAAAAAGAGCCACATCCTAAAGTCTCTGGCTGCATCCAAAATCACATACTCTTGACTTTGAGTACTTCTTTTGAATAAGCAATTACTTTGCAATTGTTCTATATAGGATGAACATGTTATGTGACTGGCTTTGAAATGACACCATCAGACTGAGGTGTGGGAATCAGCCAAAGAACAGTCAAAGAAGCAATCCAAAAGCGCAGGCTGCAGTGGTTCGGTCACGTATGAACGAACAACATCTACCATATCGACTACTTTGGCAGCAGCGGCCTGCGAACTGGAAGGTTCAACAAATGGCGCTTAAAGGAGCACGCCGACTTTTTAGGACTTTAGCTTATTCACAGAATCCCTCAGTTAGATAAGTCCATACATACCCTTCTCATCTCCGTGCGTGCCATAACTCTGTCTGACGCATCCACCGCTAGCTTAGCTTAGCACAAATACTGGAGGTAAACGGCTCCAGCTAGCATAATGCTCCCAATAAGTGACAAAATAATGCCAACATTTTCCTATTTACATGTTGTGATTTGTATACTCACAGCGTGTACAAATAACAAGGTCACATGAGACACAGCCATCTTCTAATCGTATACATGCTGGGAACTATATTCTCAGAAGGCGAAGCACTGCTACTTCTGCAGAGTGATTTACAGAAAGTCCTGCAATTCCTCAAAGTCAGCCATGATTACCAGTCACGTTCGCTACTAGCAAGCTAGTCACGTTTGTTTTGTTGATGGAAGAAACAACGGTGCTTTTTAGGTGTTGCGCTAATCACTCCACCCAAGTAGCAGTGCTTTGCCTTATGAGAATATAGTTCCCAGTAAGTATACGGTGATTGGGGCGCCATTGGATAAGTTGTGTCAAAAGAGAGGCCCACTGTCTTAAGGCGGGCGTACACAGTGCGATTTTTGCTGTTTTTACGAGCTCGCAGATGATTTTTTTCACTCGGGAGAAATCGAGTGGAATCGGTGATGCTCGCATGGTCGCGGCTCGCAGCGTGTGAGAGGAATTACAAGCCGAGCCGAGCATGTTATGAGCACCTCTCCGACCTCCCGATAATTTTTAAACATGTTTAAAAAATTCGGGGAGTCGGCCCGATTTTCACCAGCTGTCCCCTATTGCCCTATACTAACCACTTTGATGGGGCTATACCTCAGTGGCAGCAATCATACAGCGTGCGCATACACTGTCTCTCTCTCTCTCTCTCTCTCTCACTCACACACACACACACACACACACATACACATACCTACCTACCTCTCTCTCTCTCTCTCAAGTTTTTATGTTGAAAGGAATGGCTACTGTTCTTTGCTTTTCAAAAAATCATTTGCACACACATTTCTGTCATTTTTCTATCTGAAGCTTTGCCTGCATGCAACATTGACGGTCTCTGTGTTTAGCAAAAGCTCACGTGATTGCTGCCGGCTCGGCATAAAATTCGTGCAGGACAGTCTTGCCGTGTACCAGCTGCTTTGACGCGATTATCAGTTAAACTGACTCGCAACGTGTGCAATATCTCACGACCTCCCGAGTGTCCGAACTCACACCGTGTACGCCCGCCATTAGACTTTGAAAACCCCTGACCTACAGCATAGGTTGTGTTGCTTCACTGCCATTCACAACTCCTTTCCCGTGGCCACATGATAGTAAAGGGTCCATTGGATGTGCACCTCAGAAACTCACCAGAAGTAAGTCATCCAGGTACTTTTCACCTACCAAAGCCGATTCAAAAGACCACTGTTCGCCAGCAGCAGCAGCCATTCTTTGTTTTCAAGTAGTAGGGAACCGTCACAACTCTGTCATCATTATGTTAAGCCTGCCCGCCGACTCTATACACGATGTGATTGGCCTGACTAGAGTTTGGTTTTTCCAGCTCGCAAGTCAACGGAGAGTTGCTATACCACCCTGGCTGCAAAATAAAATTTGCTGCCGCTAGGGTGCGTCTAGATTTCTAGGCTAGCGACTTAGCAAAGTAATAGCAAACTTTTATTTTAACATCCCTCATGATTTGAGCTGTTATTCAGCTGTTTTTCCCTACTCTTAAAGGGGTCATCGGATGCCCATTTTCCACAAGTTGGTATGATTCTTTACGGTGTTCATGATGTAAAGTTTGTAATATACTTTGGTTAAAATTCCTAAATGGTTGAATAAAACAACACCCGTTCACAGTGACCTGTTTCGGTGCATGTCTCTTTAAATGATAATGAGCAACTGTTCACCCCACCCCTCTCTTCCATGGGGGTGTCGAATGGCTGAGGGCAGAAATATGCTAATACGGGACAGTCCGTCAGTGGTCGTGGGTGGAGCATGAGCATTATGACATCATAGTGCTCAGAAAATCCAAACGGTCTGATTATTGAGAGTGTTTAGACTTTTTGAGGATTAAAAAAAGGAGTTAATGGATTTTTTTCATTGTATGGTGGTTGTGTCCACACACTGCGAAGACACATTTATATGAAGTTTAGCAAGCACTACTAACTGGTGCTTGCATCAGCTGTACTGTAGTACTGTATTATTCGTGACATCTTTTCATTCCTTGAAGGAAAGTTTATAGATTTTCTTTTGCAAAAATAAATAGAATATTTCTGTGAATATATTGAAAAAGGGGGGGATGGGGGTTCATGGTCTCCTTTAGTGGTCGATGCTCTCAGATCAAACACTGTACTGTTGCTCTTGTGCCATGGTTCTCTTTGGTATGTAAATTAATCTTCTGTGGCTTTCTTCATTCAAGCCCTAAGTGGTGATGTGGGGTCTCTATTTTAGGAAATGGAGGGAGTGGAATCAAGGCAGCCATTTTCTAAAGTCTGTATTATGCTTATTGAGAATTCATTGAATATTCATTTTATTATATATAATATGCAATGCTTTACCGCTAGCTTATTTTGGGCTAAAACATACTTTATTTTGCATTCGATATCCTTGATTTGAAATAGCTACATAATTTATCCTTCCTGAATAACTCAGAGTGCCAACCACCACATCCTTCTGTGATTCACAGATCTAAGCCATGTGAATCCTAGACTCCATCTGTCAAGTTTTTCCATATCACTGTAGGCTTCTGGGCTTGTGAATATTACTGTATCTGTGATGAGGTGAGAAGGATAGTGGCAGTTTGCCTGGCAGTTGGGCTTCTTCTCCTAATGAGAGAAGTCTGCATCATTATCGATTGACCTGGTCACTGGATGCGTGTCTCAGACTCTTAATGGGATGATGGGGCGGCATGCTGAGCGAAGGAAGAATGTGCCAACAGCGGGCAAACGCTGAAATGTGTGTGGGCAACAGGAGAGAAGTGAGCAAGATTGCGTGGACGGGACAGTGTTTTTAAGAGGTTTTCTGTACAAATCTTGTTTCAGGTAAAATATTACAGATTAATTAGCCCTTTTGCAATTAGGTTGTTTGCTTTTGTTGGATATTGCTTTTTTGGCCAGATCATTCAATATGAATAAAATACCAATTTTCTGTTGCTTCTGGCACAAATTTAGCTTTATTTATTTATTGTTTGTTTGTTTACTTATTTTTATTTACTTACTTATTTATTTATTTTACAAAATGCCGGTAGTATATATGCTAGTATACTACATATAACAGTAGTGTGTATATGTTTATAGTCAGTAAGATATTTTGGTTATTGGTTATTTAGGTGTCATTGGTTTAATTAATTAACAACATGTACTTACTATAGGGTTAGGATAGGATTAGGGTTTGGTTGAGGGTTGCATGTAATTATGCATAATTTACTATTACTATGGTAAGTACATGTAACATATGTAACAAGGACACTGTAAAATAAAGTGTTACTGATATTTTTTTAAATAAATGTATAGTTTTATTGAGCAAGGATGCATTAAGTTAATCAAAATGTATGCTTTCACAAAAATATGAGCTACCGTTTTTAACATTGATTACTAATGATACTAATAAGGCGCAAATCAGCATATTATAATTATTTCTGAAGAATTATGTGACAATGAAGCCTGGAATAACAATGCTAAAAATTCAGCTTTGCATCACATGAATAAATAAAAAAAATTTAATTGTAGTAAAATTTCACAATATTACTGTTTTACTGTATTTTTTATCAAAAAACATGCCTTGGTGAGAAATGGTGAGACTTCTTTCAAAACAAAAATTATTGTCATATATGAACTTTATCATCAACCAAATTAAATCTATTTTCGTCAATGCTAAATCCTTTCTGATTACTCCATCTATGACGCATGCCATTAAGTATTCTAGGATTTCTATTAATGTAAAACAGAAAATGAGATCTTAATGCACTTTCTGTCTGGGTCTGCTCCACTCTCCTCAGAGATCAAACCCATCAGGACTCCATCACCAATCCATACTGCTAAGTGTTTCAAATTGTCATTAACCTTGTCTATGTAATTTTATTCAAGCCATTTAAGTCACATGCCCTTTCTGGAACAAACATTCCTTCTCCTTGGATTCAACTCATTCCATAACTCTGATCCTGGAGCAAAATTCCAGTGTAAAGGGAATGACATCCATGGTATAGGCTTCATTAGCGCGTGTGTGTGTGCGTGTGTGTGTGACAGCATGTTTATTGGAGAAACAACTGCGTTCATGTGCTACACAACTGGGTATGGAGCGGCAAATAATAAAAACAAGGAGACAAAAGAATGCACTAATGCATAGAACTAATATAAACTGCATCCCAATTCAGAGGCTGCATCCTTTGAAGGCGAATGCGTCACATCGGTGGGACGAAGGCTGTCCCAATTCAAACAAATGCGTCCTTCTTTCCCTGAGCTGCAAAAAATTGGCCTATTAGCCTAAAACGCAGCCTAGCCTATCACTTTTTTTTTTTTTTTTTGGTAAGAACTGGGTTTTATCTTGCTGTGTGTGTTTAACTCTTTCACCGCCATTGATGGACATTTCTGTCATTTGTGAGACAACGCTTCACCCCCACTGACAGAATTTTCCGGCTTTCCGTGTTTTAACTGTTATACGGTAGGGGGCACTATGACACATTTTCTAAAAAGAGTACTAAATCTACAGATTCATGCAAAGAAGCAGCAGAAACAAGCGATAGCATATGTAAGCAGACGCATATGTAAAATAATGCGATCATCAACATTAAACAGCATATAAATTAAAACTGCCAAATGTTACCGAAAGAAATGTCGACCCAGGACGAGGTATAGGACTGTGAAGCTTTGGGGGTGTTGATGGACTCGATCTACTCCATCTTTGTTTTGATAATTGTTGTGTATCCGATCCAGACATAGTCTTTGACAAAAACGGCCAAAAAATAAATACATTTTTATTTATGCTTTTTATAAATAAAACTTTAACCCACATTCTAGTGTTGATAAAAAATAATACATGAAGCTAGAATGAGAGTTTTGTTTGTTTGTTTGTTTAAAAGCAGAGGGTCTGTTCTTTCTTGTAATAGCCTATATTGCATGTTAAGATATTACAACAAAATATTCTGAGGGCCATGAAACTTTTGTGAAAATGATCAAAAATGCTGGTGCTGGCTGGCAACTTTTTCTTTTTCTTTTTTAAATGCTGGCGGGGAAAGAGTTAATGATACAAATGTTTTTAAAAATAAAATGTAAAAGTGGTTCAAATGTTGACTTACTGTAAATCTTACCAAAATGAGACTTTATAGATATAGTTTATACCAGGGTTGTCCAAACTTGGTCCTGGAGAGTGTTAAATTGAGGTTGGACAGTGGCCCTCCATGAGCAGGATTGGACTCTTAATTGGCCCTGTCCCAAATGGCACACTTCATGTGCACTTGCAGTCCACAAGACTGTAGGGTGTCCCATTTGTCATTTTAGGTTTCAGAAGGGTGCTCACAAACGCTCCCTTTATGGTCGATAAGCGCCCTCTATGCAAACTTTTCACAGCAGGCATCTACCCAACAGCCAAACTGCATAACGTCACGAAAGTGTGAACTCAGAGGAAGATCACAAGGGCTTAGTGTTCCATTTGGGACAGGGCCAATGTGTACATAAATGGACCAAGGTCAACATATTTAGACAGGCTGTGAGCCTATTTTTTATTTTTTTTTCAGACAGTTGAATATTATTTTCAATCAAG
The DNA here is from genome assembly GCF_963993115.1 of Abramis brama. Classification (NCBI taxonomy): domain Eukaryota; kingdom Metazoa; phylum Chordata; class Actinopteri; order Cypriniformes; family Leuciscidae; genus Abramis; species Abramis brama. The sequence continues at coordinate 32,743,722 of NC_139974.1, forward strand.
TCTAGTACAAACCCTACTGCGGCTCACCAACTGCAGCTGGCACAGTTGCTAGGCGACAAAAGAACAATCCCCATAGGCTAGACTATCACATTTTAAAAAAAAGGTTCGACCTTCGCAGACTTTGAAGGCATAGTCTTCGAAAGATGGAGCCTCTGAATTGGGACGCAGCTATAGAAACATGCCATAACCGCAGACGCAGACGAATCCCTATTTTTCAGGTAAAGTAAATGTTTTGAAATACAATGTAGAATGTATTTTGTAAAAGTATTTGTAGTTTTACATCTCATACGCCAAATACTACGTATTAGATGATAGTATGTTTATAATGCCTTTTCAGAATCTTTGCAAACATACAAAAATGTATGTGTGCAAGAACCAAACTTTATGTACAATACAAGTACACAAAAATACTAATGGGATCCTTTGGCTTTTCCGCACAAATGTAGTGTTTTTTATCGGTCTGCTCCTGATGTTGAGCTGTTCCAAACAAGCAGTTTACCAGGGGCCTAAGAGTTATTTACCTGCCTTCCTGCGCCGCAACTCCCCCTTGTGTTTCAGCCTTTGTTGATTCCACACTTGGTTTGCTTCAAAAGCACCTTGTTTGCAGTGACGGCAGAAGCTGAATCTGCTCGATTTGAGAGCTGTATGGTAAACAAACAAAGTATTTTGGTTGAAGGACACAGATGTAACTTAAATAAAAGAAAATAGTTGGAAAACATCTATTTATTCAGCATTTCGAGGTGAGATCCGGCCAAGTGTGCTGTAAAGGTGAGATATGATTAGCAGATAGGGTCAGAATACTCAAATCACAATGAAAGCAATAGAATGCCACACAATAATAATTTCATGCTCATACAATTTGAATCCAGTGTCTTTGCTGGTGTGGCCGTGGCCCTTAGGGGATTTCAGATTTATTTATTATTTTCAGCCCCAGCCTGACTGATTCTGAATACAAAGAGAGAACCGCAGATCTGGAGATGGAGCCTGTGATTTGCGCCGAGTTTTGGAGTTTGTAGGTTGAGCAGGGAGACTTGAGGAGGATGACCTGGAGGGCTGACGGAGAGATATGTGGCGTGGTGTGGCCTGGATGGATGCAGGGTTAATTGTCCAGAACCGACAGCCACCATGAGTGACCACACAACTCACTTCGACATCTCATGTGAAGCTTCTGATATCCGTGGGGTATTTCAGATCACTTTAGGGCTGGATTTGAATCTCAACAAACCAGCTCAGACCTGTCATCATTCAGCTGGCTGGAAAAGTCTGATTACTGGAATGGTAATCATTCCAGTAAAGTTACTCATTACAAGTAACTTGAGTTATGTAATCAGATTACTTTTTTCAAGTAACTAGTAAAGTAACGCATTACTTTTAAATTTACAGCAAAATATCTGAGTTACTTTTTCACATTTATTGACTGACAGCTCTCCTGTCCTAATGTTGAGAAAAACTGTAAGCGCAGAGACGTTGTGTGTAAACATGATGGTTATTGTCGCTCTAGACTAAATGTGAGCATGCATTTACTAATCTCACTTGCACAAAAAAGATTCAGTATTCCTCAAAATGAATAAAATCAGTGAAATGCACATTTAGAATAATACACAAACCTACAATAATTAAATATGTTAAATAAAACTAATATTTTTATGCATTTAATCTCACTTTATTGACTAATATACTTGCTGCTGATCTTCGATGATTCAGTTAAACCATAAGCAAAAATGACTTTAGATTTTTTGTTTTAATTGGTGAAGTGTTAAACTTTCTTCTGCATCCTATTCTTCTGTGATCCAGAATGGCAGCGCTGCGTCCTTGAATTTGCATTTCCTTCAGCCTTATTATTTCAATTTTGGTCTGAAAGGACCTTTACATTTGGCCAAAAATAGATTTTTTTTGTAAAAAAAAAAAACAAGCCCAGCCCAGGTGAGAAAAAGTAACGCAAAAGTAACGTAACGCATTACTTTTCTTAAAAAGTAACTAAGTAATGCAATTTGTTACTTTTTAAGGGAGTAACGCAATATTGTAATGCATTTCTTTCTTTTCAAAGTAACTTTCCCCAACACTGGGTGTAACACATTGTGCTTTTTGGAAGGAGGGGCTTCACTTAATTAAATTAATTACTTCATTAATTAAAGACAGGAATTAAACGGGTGTGTTAGAGTTCAATGGAACTTGCGACCATAGTTGGCTAATGATGCTTTTGGGAAACGCACCCCAGGGCGTTATTGACAGACTGGGAAGAGAGGTGCTGCAACAATGTTAAATATGTGGGAAAAAAACATTTGAACATTGAAGCATGAAAACCTATTCTAGTAAACCCCTAAAACAAAACCAAGGCTTTGTAAAAGAGCACAGGCCTTTTTAAGTTTAAAGCTTAAAGCTTATTTTCTACAAAAATCCAAAAGCCAACGTAAAATCCAATTTGTTTTTTGTCGAGGTAACTAGGTTGGCCTACAAAAATACGCCATCACTGGCACTGCCTCTGGTCAGAACAACCTAGACAATACATCTATAAACAGCATATATCTATAAACAGCAGAATGCAAAAGTTGTAGTGTTAGCAAAGAAATGAGCATTGTTCCCGTCTATTTTAAGCAGCACGAAACAGGGTGAGCCTTCAGCACATTCACTAATGAACAGAGCATCTGTTTGCTCAAACACATACAGGTCGAAGGCTCAGTATGCTGAAACAGCACTGAGACACATTTACAATGTCCTCTGGCTCCCTCTGTGCACGAGTTGCAGGGAAAATGAGTTGTCTGCGGATTCATCAGCCTCAACCTGAAGTCTCGAGTTTGGACAGGATATTGCTCACATTAAGGACAGCCAAACATCTGTCTGAGTGCAGTGGAAGAGTGGAAGTCTCTTACTGATGGAGAACCTTGCAAGTGATGGATGTGACAGGGAGTTGGACTCTACTCTCCACAGACACTTAACCATATTGATCAGGTTGTTTGTTGGGGGTTGTTGCTGTACAGTCAGTAGGGAAGCAGGCCTCAGGAGGTAGTCAATCTTTCTAGATGAAGGTGGGGCCAGAAATTTGAGAGCTTTTATTTTGCTTGACAAATGAGCCAAAGAGGATGATATAGGGACTGTAGTACTGCTCTTTTGAACTTTCTATTCATCATAGAATCCACACTTCATTAAACAGCAGAGCCATTTTCAACCAATAATAATAAGAAAAAACAGAAGAAAAAATGTTTCTTGAGCACCAAGTCAGCATATTAAATATTAATATAATTAACAGTGAAGACTAATGGCCTCTGAAAATGGAGCTTTGCCATTAAAGAAACAATAAATAATGTTAAATATATATCAATAAAAAATAATGAAATAGAAAAATTCTTATATTTCACAATAGTTCTGTTTTGATGGCATTTTTGATCACATTAATGTAACATTAATTTTAACATAAAATTTTTTTCATTATATAAATACATAAATTAAAGTTTTAATATATTTTGCTATAATATATATATATATATATTAAAACTTTAATTTATGTATTTATATAATCAAAAAAATGTTATGTTAAAATTAATGTATATATAAATCGTGTTATTCGTCACAAGGCAGGACTTCTAAGTGAAAAGTACAAAAGAGCTAAAAGGTGATTAACATGGTGGAAAAAACTATTTAATCTTTCCAACAATTTAATCCTTAATCTGTATATAATCTCGAGAACAATAGGAAAAGAATCTCCAAGCAGGATAAATGAGACAGTTAAACAAGGTCAAGAAGTGTCATTATTTTAGGGTTAGTCCATCACAGTTTTGACACATGATTGTCAGAAATATATGTTTATTAATATCAAGATACACAAAAAAGTCCATGCACCATTCCACCTGACTTCTTTATATTTTAAGATAATTTCCATGCCACAATTAATTTCATAAACTGTCTGCCTCAGTCGGCTACTGTAAAGGACTGTGCTGTGATTGTACATTGGATTAATAATATTGGTACATTGTCTCTTAAATCTATTGACAACACAACTGAATTCTTGTGCTGTATGAATTGTGTTCACCTCCATATAGAAGTTATACATTATGTATTTACAGTACACACATTTTATACAGCCTGATGTAAATGGCACGAGAATCAATCATACAGTAGTTGATATGCATGGGACTCAGAAAACTGGGACTTCTAAATCACAAAGCAGAAGCAATTCTTCAACAGCCCTGAAAACGTCTAATATTTATCACATTGCAGCAAATTACTATTCTCAATAGTCTAGTGGTTAGTCCCCTGACAATATTTTTTTTTAGCTTTGGGCGTCAAACTTTCTTGATACTATACTTTCCTATCATAATAAAAATCTTTAAACTGATGCAAGTTAAGCTCCATCTACACACAAAATAGAATCAGCATTTTTCAAGCCATTACATCAACACCTCTCATAATGGGAGTGGGGGAACGGATTCTGACAGCTGTTTTTATGCAGTCGGATTCTGTTCCCCCCATATTTCTGACACACTGAGGTTCTAATATTTATCAAATTGATGCTGGTTAAGCTCCATCCACGCACAGAATAGAATAAGCATATTTTAAGCCAATACATCAACATCTCTCATCATTGGGGTGGGGGAACGGATTTCGACAGCTGAACTATTTGCCGTCGGATTCCGTTCCCCCTATGTTTCTTACACAATGAGGTTCTAATACTTATCAAATTGCAGAAAACTGCAAGCCTCAATAGCCTAGTGGTTAGCCCCATGACAATATTTTGTTTTTAGCTTTGGGCGACCCGAGTTCAAGTCCCCGATCGTCGAACTTTCTTGATAGTATACTGTCCTATCATGATAAAAGGCAAAAAAAAAAAAATCTTTAAACTGATGCAAGTAAAGCTCCGACCACACACAGAATAGAATAAACATATTTTAAGCTAATACATCAACACCTCTCATCATTGGGGTGAGGGAACGGATTTCGACAGCTGAACTATTTGCCGTCGGATTCCGTTCCCCCTATGTTTCTTACACAATGAGGTTCTAATACTTATCAAATTGCAGAAAATTACAAGCCTCAATAGCCTAGTGGTTATCCCCATGAAATTTTTTATTTTTTTAGCTTTGGCGACCCGAGTTCAAGTCCCGGGTCTCGAACTTTCTTGATAGTATACTGTCCTATCATGATAAAAGGCAAAAAAAAAAAATCTTTAAACTGATGCAAATTAAGCTCCATCCACACACAAAATAGAATCAGCATTTTTTTAAGCCATTACATCAACACCTCTCATAATGGGAGTGGGGGAACGGATTCCAACAGCTATTTTTGTTGCCGTCGGATTCTGTTCCCCCCATATTTCTGACACACTGAGGTTCTAATATTTATCAAATTGATGCTGTTTAAGCTCCATCCACACACAATAGAATAAGCATATTTTAAGCCGATACATCAACATCTCTCATCATTGGGGTGGGGGAACGGATTTCGACAGCTGAACTATTTGCCGTCGGATTTCGTTCCCCCTATGTTTCTTACACAATGATGTTCTAATACTTATCAAATTGCAAAAAAATTACAAGCCTCAATAGCCTAGTGGTTAGCCCCATGACAATATTTTGTTTTTAGCTTTGGGCGACCCGAGTTCAAGTCCCGGGTCTCGAACTTTCTTGATAGTATACTGTCCTATCATGATAAAAGGCACAAAAAAAACCTTTAAACTGATGCAAATTAAGCTCCATCCACACACAAAATAGAATCAGCATTTTTTAAGCCATTACATCAACACCTCTCATAATGGGAGTGGGGGAACGGATTCCGACAGCTGTTTTTTTTGCTGTCGGATTCTGTTCCCCCTATGTTTCTTACACACTGAGGTTCTAATACTTATCAAATTGCAGAGCATTAAAAGCCTCAATAGCCTAGTGGTTAACCTCATGATGATATTTTGTTTTTAGCTTTGGGTGACCCGAGTTCTAGTCCCGGATCGTCGAACTTTCTTGATAGTATACTGTCCTATCATGATAAAAGGCAAAAAAAAATCTTTAAACTGATGCAAATTAAGCTCCATCCACACACAAAATAGAATCCGTATGTTTTAAGTCGATACATCAACACCTCTCATAAGGGGAGTGGGGGAACGGATTCTGACAGCTGTTTTTTTTGCTGTCGGATTCTGTTCCCCCTATGTTTCTTACACAATGAAGTTCTAATACTTATCAAATTGCAGAACATTAAAAGCCTCAATAGCCTAGTGGTTAGCCTCATGTCTATATTTTGTTTTTAGCTTTGGGTGACCCGAGTTCAAGTCCCCGATCGTCGAACTTTCTTGATAGTATACTGTCCTATCATGATAAAAGGCAAAAAAAAGAAAATCTTTAAACTGATGCAAGTTAAGCTCCGACCACACACAGAATAGAATAAGCATATTTTAAGCTAATACATCAACACCTCTCATAATAGGAGTGGGGGAACGGATTCCGACAGCTGTTTTTTTTGCCGTCGGATTCTGTTCCCCCCATATTTCTGACACACTGAGGTTCTAATATTTATCAAATTGATGCTGTTTAAGCTCCATCCACACACAGAATAGAATAAGCATATTTTAAGCCGATACATCAACATCTCTCATCATTGGGGTGGGGGAACGGATTTCGACAGCTGAACTATTTGCCGTCGGATTCCGTTCCCCCTATGTTTCTTACACAATGAGGTTCTAATACTTATCAAATTGCAGAAAACTGCAAGCCTCAATAGCCTAGTGGTTAGCCCCATGACAATATTTTGTTTTTAGCTTTGGGCGACCCGAGTTCAAGTCCCCGATCGTCGAACTTTCTTGATAGTATACTGTCCTATCATGATAAAAGGCAAAAAAAAAAAAATCTTTAAACTGATGCAAGTAAAGCTCCGACCACACACAGAATAGAATAAACATATTTTAAGCTAATACATCAACACCTCTCATCATTGGGGTGAGGGAACGGATTTCGACAGCTGAACTATTTGCCGTCGGATTCCGTTCCCCCTATGTTTCTTACACAATGAGGTTCTAATACTTATCAAATTGCAGAAAATTACAAGCCTCAATAGCCTAGTGGTTATCCCCATGAAATTTTTTATTTTTTTAGCTTTGGCGACCCGAGTTCAAGTCCCGGGTCTCGAACTTTCTTGATAGTATACTGTCCTATCATGATAAAAGGCAAAAAAAAAAAATCTTTAAACTGATGCAAATTAAGCTCCATCCACACACAAAATAGAATCAGCATTTTTTTAAGCCATTACATCAACACCTCTCATAATGGGAGTGGGGGAACGGATTCCAACAGCTGTTTTTGTTGCCGTCGGATTCTGTTCCCCCCATATTTCTGACACACTGAGGTTCTAATATTTATCAAATTGATGCTGTTTAAGCTCCATCCACACACAATAGAATAAGCATATTTTAAGCCGATACATCAACATCTCTCATCATTGGGGTGGGGGAACGGATTTCGACAGCTGAACTATTTGCCGTCGGATTTCGTTCCCCCTATGTTTCTTACACAATGATGTTCTAATACTTATCAAATTGCAAAAAAATTACAAGCCTCAATAGCCTAGTGGTTAGCCCCATGACAATATTTTGTTTTTAGCTTTGGGCGACCCGAGTTCAAGTCCCGGGTCTCGAACTTTCTTGATAGTATACTGTCCTATCATGATAAAAGGCACAAAAAAAAACTTTAAACTGATGCAAATGAAGCTCCATCCACACACAAAATAGAATCAGCATTTTTTAAGCCATTACATCAACACCTCTCATAATGGGAGTGGGGGAACGGATTCCGACAGCTGTTTTTTTTGCTGTCGGATTCTGTTCCCCCTATGTTTCTTACACACTGAGGTTCTAATACTTATCAAATTGCAGAGCATTAAAAGCCTCAATAGCCTAGTGGTTAACCTCATGATGATATTTTGTTTTTAGCTTTGGGTGACCCGAGTTCTAGTCCCGGATCGTCGAACTTTCTTGATAGTATACTGTCCTATCATGATAAAAGGCAAAAAAAAATCTTTAAACTGATGCAAATTAAGCTCCATCCACACACAAAATAGAATCCGTATGTTTTAAGTCGATACATCAACACCTCTCATAAGGGGAGTGGGGGAACGGATTCTGACAGCTGTTTTTTTTGCTGTCGGATTCTGTTCCCCCTATGTTTCTTACACAATGAAGTTCTAATACTTATCAAATTGCAGAACATTAAAAGCCTCAATAGCCTAGTGGTTAGCCTCATGTCTATATTTTGTTTTTAGCTTTGGGTGACCCGAGTTCAAGTCCCCGATCGTCGAACTTTCTTGATAGTATACTGTCCTATCATGATAAAAGGCAAAAAAAAGAAAATCTTTAAACTGATGCAAGTTAAGCTCCGACCACACACAGAATAGAATAAGCATATTTTAAGCTAATACATCAACACCTCTCATAATAGGAGTGGGGGAACGGATTCCGACAGCTGTTTTTTTTGCCGTCGGATTCTGTTCCCCCCATATTTCTGACACACTGAGGTTCTAATATTTATCAAATTGATGCTGTTTAAGCTCCATCCACACACAGAATAGAATAAGCATATTTTAAGCCGATACATCAACATCTCTCATCATTGGGGTGGGGGAACGGATTTCGACAGCTGAACTATTTGCCGTCGGATTCCGTTCCCCCTATGTTTCTTACACAATGAGGTTCTAATACTTATCAAACTGCAGAAAATTACAAGCCTCAATAGCCTAGTGGTTAGCCCCATGACAATATTGTGTTTTTAGCTTTGGGCGACCCGAGTTCAAGTCCCGGGTCTTGAACTTTCTTGATAGTATACTGTCCTATCATGATAAAAGGCAAAAAAAAATCTTTAAACTGATGCAAATTAAGCTCCATCCACACACAAAATAGAATCCGTATTTTTTAAGTCATTACATCAACACCTCTCATAATGGGAGTGGGGGAACGGATTCCGACAGCTGTTTTTTTTCTGTCGGATTCTGTTCCCCCTATGTTTCTTACACAATGAGGTTCTAATACTTATCAAATTGCATAACATTAAAAGCCTCAATAGCCTAGTGCTTAGCCTCATGACGGTATTTTGTTTTTAGCTTTGGGTGACCCGAGTTCAAGTCCCGGATCATCGAACTTTCTTGATAGTATACTGTCCTATCATGATAAAAGGCAAAAAAAAAAAATTCTTTAAACTGATGCAAGTTAAGCTCCGTCCACACACAGAATAGAATAAGCATATTTTAAGCTAATACATCAACACCTCTCATCATTGGGGTGAGGGAACGGATTTCGACAGCTGAACTATTTGCCGTCGGATTCCGTTCCCCCTATGTTTCTTACACAATGAGGTTCTAATACTTATCAAATTGCAGAAAATTACAAGCCTCAATAGCCTAGTGGTTATCCCCATGAAATTTTTTATTTTTTTAGCTTTGGCGACCCGAGTTCAAGTACCGGGTCTCGAACTTTCTTGATAGTATACTGTCCTATCATGATAAAAGGCAAAAAAAAAAATCTTTAAACTGATGCAAATTAAGCTCCATCCACACACAAAATAGAATCAGCATTTTTTAAGCCATTACATCAACACCTCTCATAATGGGAGTGGGGGAACGGATTCCGACAGCTGTTTTTCTTGTCGTCGGATTCTGTTCCCCCCATATTTCTGACACACTGAGGTTCTAATATTTATCAAATTGATGCTGTTTAAGCTCCATCCACACACAGAATAGAATAAGCATATTTTAAGCCGATACATCAACATCTCTCATCATTGGGGAGGGGGAACGGATTTCGACAGCTGAACTATTTGCCGTCGGATTCCGTTCCCCCTATGTTTCTTACACAATGAGGTTCTAATACTTATCAAATTGCAGAAAATTACAAGCCTCAATAGCCTAGTGGTTAGCCCCATGACAATATTTTGTTTTTAGCTTTGGGCGACCCGAGTTCAAGTCCCGGGTCTCGAACTTTCTTGATAGTATACTGTCCTATCATGATAAAAGGCAAAAAAAAAAAATCTTTAAACTGATGCAAATTAAGCTCCATCCACACACAAAATAGAATCAGCATTTTTTTAAGCCATTACATCAACACCTCTCATAATGGGAGTGGGGGAACGGATTCCGACAGCTGTTTTTGTTGCCGTCGGATTCTGTTCCCCCCATATTTCTGACACACTGAGGTTCTAATATTTATCAAATTGATGCTGTTTAAGCTCCATCCACACACAGAATAGAATAAGCATATTTTAAGCCAATACATCAACATCTCTCATCATTGGGGTGGGGGAACGGATTTCGACAGCTGAACTATTTGCCGTCGGATTTCGTTCCCCCTATGTTTCTTACACAATGAGGTTCTAATACTTATCAAATTGCAAAAAATTACAAGCCTCAATAGCCTAGTGGTTAGCCCCATGACAATATTTTGTTTTTAGCTTTGGGCGACCCGAGTTCAAGTCCCGGGTCTCGAACTTTCTTGATAGTATACTGTCCTATCATGATAAAAGGCAAAAAAAAAAATCTTTAAACTGATGCAAATTAAGCTCCATCCACACACAAAATAGAATCAGCATTTTTTAAGCCATTACATCAACACCTCTCATAATGGGAGTGGGGGAACGGATTCCGACAGCTGTTTTTTTTGCCGTCGGATTCTGTTCCCCCCATATTTCTGACACACTGAGGTTCTAATATTTATCAAATTGATGCTGTTTAAGCTCCATCCACACACAGAATAGAATAAGCATATTTTAAGCCGATACATCAACATCTCTCATCATTGGGGTGGGGGAACGGATTTCGACAGCTGAACTATTTGCCGTCGGATTCCGTTCCCCCTATGTTTCTTACACAATGAGGTTCTAATACTTATCAAATTGCAGAAAATTACAAGCCTCAATAGCCTAGTGGTTATCCCCATGAAAATTTTTATTTTTTTAGCTTTGGCGACCCGAGTTCAAGTACCGGGTCTCGAACTTTCTTGATAGTATACTGTCCTATCATGATAAAAGGCAAAAAAAAAAATCTTTAAACTGATGCAAATTAAGCTCCATCCACACACAAAATAGAATCAGCATTTTTTAAGCCATTACATCAACACCTCTCATAATGGGAGTGGGGGAACGGATTCCGACAGCTGTTTTTCTTGTCGTCGGATTCTGTTCCCCCCATATTTCTGACACACTGAGGTTCTAATATTTATCAAATTGATGCTGTTTAAGCTCCATCCACACACAGAATAGAATAAGCATATTTTAAGCCGATACATCAACATCTCTCATCATTGGGGAGGGGGAACGGATTTCGACAGCTGAACTATTTGCCGTCGGATTCCGTTCCCCCTATGTTTCTTACACAATGAGGTTCTAATACTTATCAAATTGCAGAAAATTACAAGCCTCAATAGCCTAGTGGTTAGCCCCATGACAATATTTTGTTTTTAGCTTTGGGCGACCCGAGTTCAAGTCCCGGGTCTCGAACTTTCTTGATAGTATACTGTCCTATCATGATAAAAGGCAAAAAAAAAAAATCTTTAAACTGATGCAAATTAAGCTCCATCCACACACAAAATAGAATCAGCATTTTTTTAAGCCATTACATCAACACCTCTCATAATGGGAGTGGGGGAACGGATTCCGACAGCTGTTTTTGTTGCCGTCGGATTCTGTTCCCCCCATATTTCTGACACACTGAGGTTCTAATATTTATCAAATTGATGCTGTTTAAGCTCCATCCACACACAGAATAGAATAAGCATATTTTAAGCCAATACATCAACATCTCTCATCATTGGGGTGGGGGAACGGATTTCGACAGCTGAACTATTTGCCGTCGGATTTCGTTCCCCCTATGTTTCTTACACAATGAGGTTCTAATACTTATCAAATTGCAAAAAATTACAAGCCTCAATAGCCTAGTGGTTAGCCCCATGACAATATTTTGTTTTTAGCTTTGGGCGACCCGAGTTCAAGTCCCGGGTTTCGAACTTTCTTGATAGTATACTGTCCTATCATGATAAAAGGCAAAAAAAAAAATCTTTAAACTGATGCAAATTAAGCTCCATCCACACACAAAATAGAATCAGCATTTTTTAAGCCATTACATCCACACCTCTCATAATGGGAGTGGGGGAACGGATTCCGACAGCTGTTTTTTTTGCCGTCGGATTCTGTTCCCCCCATATTTCTGACACACTGAGGTTCTAATATTTATCAAATTGATGCTGTTTAAGCTCCATCCACACACAGAATAGAATAAGCATATTTTAAGCCGATACATCAACATCTCTCATCATTGGGGTGGGGGAACGGATTTCGACAGCTGAACTATTTGCCGTCGGATTCCGTTCCCCCTATGTTTCTTACACAATGAGGTTCTAATACTTATCAAACTGCAGCAAATTACAAGCCTCAATAGCCTAGTGGTTAGCCCCATGACAATATTTTGTTTTTAGCTTTGGGCGACCCGAGTTCAAGTCCCGGGTCTTGAACTTTCTTGATAGTATACTGTCCTATCATGATAAAAGGCAAAAAAAAATCTTTAAACTGATGCAAATTAAGCTCCATCCACACACAAAATAGAATCCGTATTTTTTAAGTCATTACATCAACACCTCTCATAATGGGAGTGGGGGAACGGATTCCGACAGCTGTTTTTTTTGCTGTCGGATTCTGTTCCCCCTATGTTTCTTACACAATGAGGTTCTAATACTTATCAAATTGCATAACATTAAAAGCTTCAATAGCCTAGTGGTTAGCCTCATGATGATATTTTGATTTTAGCTTTGGGTGACCCGAGTTCAAGTCCCGGATCATCGAACTTTCTTGATAGTATACTGTCCTATCATGATAAAAGGCAAAAAAAAAAAATTCTTTAAACTGATGCAAGTTAAGCTCCGTCCACACACAGAATAGAATAAGCATATTTTAAGCTAATACATCAACACCTCTCATCATTGGGGTGAGGGAACGGATTTCGACAGCTGAACTATTTGCCGTCGGATTCCGTTCCCCCTATGTTTCTTACACAATGAGGTTCTAATACTTATCAAATTGCAGAAAATTACAAGCCTCAATAGCCTAGTGGTTATCCCCATGAAATTTTTTATTTTTTTAGCTTTGGCGACCCGAGTTCAAGTACCGGGTCTCGAACTTTCTTGATAGTACACTGTCCTATCATGATAAAAGGCAAAAAAAAAAATCTTTAAACTGATGCAAATTAAGCTCCATCCACACACAAAATAGAATCAGCATTTTTTAAGCCATTACATCAACACCTCTCATAATGGGAGTGGGGGAACGGATTCCGACAGCTGTTTTTCTTGCCGTCGGATTCTGTTCCCCCCATATTTCTGACACACTGAGGTTCTAATATTTATCAAATTGATGCTGTTTAAGCTCCATCCACACACAGAATAGAATAAGCATATTTTAAGCCGATACATCAACATCTCTCATCATTGGGGAGGGGGAATTGATTTCGACAGCTGAACTATTTGCCGTCGGATTCCGTTCCCCCTATGTTTCTTACACAATGAGGTTCTAATACTTATCAAATTGCACAAAATTACAAGCCTCAATAGCCTAGTGGTTAGCCCCATGACAATATTTTTTTTTTAGCTTTGGGCGACCCGAGTTCAAGTCCCGGGTCTCGAACTTTCTTGATAGTATACTGTCCTATCATGATAAAAGGCAAAAAAAAAAATTCTTTAAACTGATGCAAATTAAGCTCCATCCACACACAAAATAGAATCAGCATTTTTTTAAGCCATTACATCAACACCTCTCATAATGGGAGTGGGGGAACGGATTCCAACAGCTGTTTTTGTTGCCGTCGGATTCTGTTCCCCCCATATTTCTGACACACTGAGGTTCTAATATTTATCAAATTGATGCTGTTTAAGCTCCATCCACACACAATAGAATAAGCATATTTTAAGCCGATACATCAACATCTCTCATCATTGGGGTGGGGGAACGGATTTCGACAGCTGAACTATTTGCCGTCGGATTTCGTTCCCCCTATGTTTCTTACACAATGATGTTCTAATACTTATCAAATTGCAAAAAATTACAAGCCTCAATAGCCTAGTGGTTAGCCCCATGACAATATTTTGTTTTTAGCTTTGGGCGACCCGAGTTCAAGTCCCGGGTCTCGAACTTTCTTGATAGTATACTGTCCTATCATGATAAAAGGCACAAAAAAAAACTTTAAACTGATGCAAATTAAGCTCCATCCACACACAAAATAGAATCAGCATTTTTTAAGCCATTACATCAACACCTCTCATAATGGGAGTGGGGGAACGGATTCCGACAGCTGTTTTTTTTGCTGTCGGATTCTGTTCCCCCTATGTTTCTTACACAATGAAGTTCTAATACTTATCAAATTGCAGAACATTAAAAGCCTCAATAGCCTAGTGGTTAGCCTCATGTCTATATTTTGTTTTTAGCTTTGGGTGACCCGAGTTCAAGTCCCCGATCGTCGAACTTTCTTGATAGTATACTGTCCTATCATGATAAAAGGCAAAAAAAAAAAAAATCTTTAAACTGATGCAAGTTAAGCTCCGACCACACACAGAATAGAATAAGCATATTTTAAGCTAATACATCAACACCTCTCATAATAGGAGTGGGGGAACGGATTCCGACAGCTGTTTTTTTTGCCGTCGGATTCTGTTCCCCCCATATTTCTGACACACTGAGGTTCTAATATTTATCAAATTGATGCTGTTTAAGCTCCATCCACACACAGAATAGAATAAGCATATTTTAAGCCGATACATCAACATCTCTCATCATTGGGGTGGGGGAACGGATTTCGACAGCTGAACTATTTGCCGTCGGATTCCGTTCCCCCTATGTTTCTTACACAATGAGGTTCTAATACTTATCAAACTGCAGAAAATTACAAGCCTCAATAGCCTAGTGGTTAGCCCCATGACAATATTGTGTTTTTAGCTTTGGGCGACCCGAGTTCAAGTCCCGGGTCTTGAACTTTCTTGATAGTATACTGTCCTATCATGATAAAAGGCAAAAAAAAATCTTTAAACTGATGCAAATCAAGCTCCATCCACACACAAAATAGAATCCGTATTTTTTAAGTCATTACATCAACACCTCTCATAATGGGAGTGGGGGAACGGATTCCGACAGCTGTTTTTTTTGCTGTCGGATTCTGTTCCCCCTATGTTTCTTACACAATGAGGTTCTAATACTTATCAAATTGCATAACATTAAAAGCCTCAATAGCCTAGTGCTTAGCCTCATGACGATATTTTGTTTTTAGCTTTGGGTGACCCGAGTTCAAGTCCCGGATCATCGAACTTTCTTGATAGTATACTGTCCTATCATGATAAAAGGCAAAAAAAAAAAATTCTTTAAACTGATGCAAGTTAAGCTCCGTCCACACACAGAATAGAATAAGCATATTTTAAGCTAATACATCAACACCTCTCATCATTGGGGTGAGGGAACGGATTTCGACAGCTGAACTATTTGCCGTCGGATTCCGTTCCCCCTATGTTTCTTACACAATGAGGTTCTAATACTTATCAAATTGCAGAAAATTACAAGCCTCAATAGCCTAGTGGTTATCCCCATGAAATTTTTTATTTTTTTAGCTTTGGCAACCCGAGTTCAAGTACCGGGTCTCAAACTTTCTTGATAGTATACTGTCCTATCATGATAAAAGGCAAAAAAAAAAATCTTTAAACTGATGCAAATTAAGCTCCATCCACACACAAAATAGAATCAGCATTTTTTAAGCCATTACATCAACACCTCTCATAATGGGAGTGGGGGAACGGATTCCGACAGCTGTTTTTCTTGCCGTCGGATTCTGTTCCCCCCATATTTCTGACACACTGAGGTTCTAATATTTATCAAATTGATGCTGTTTAAGCTCCATCCACACACAGAATAGAATAAGCATATTTTAAGCCGATACATCAACATCTCTCATCATTGGGGAGGGGGAACGGATTTCGACAGCTGAACTATTTGCCGTCGGATTCCGTTCCCCCTATGTTTCTTACACAATGAGGTTCTAATACTTATCAAATTGCAGAAAATTACAAGCCTCAATAGCCTAGTGGTTAGCCCCATGACAATATTTTGTTTTTAGCTTTGGGCGACCCGAGTTCAAGTCCCGGGTCTCGAACTTTCTTGATAGTATACTGTCCTATCATGATAAAAGGCAAAAAAAAAAATTCTTTAAACTGATGCAAATTAAGCTCCATCCACACACAAAATAGAATCAGCATTTTTTTAAGCCATTACATCAACACCTCTCATAATGGGAGTGGGGGAACGGATTCCGACAGCTGTTTTTGTTGCCGTCGGATTCTGTTCCCCCCATATTTCTGACACACTGAGGTTCTAATATTTATCAAATTGATGCTGTTTAAGCTCCATCCACACACAGAATAGAATAAGCATTAAGCCGATACATCAACATCTCTCATCATTGGGGTGGGGGAACGGATTTCGACAGCTGAACTATTTGCCGTCGGATTTCGTTCCCCCTATGTTTCTTACACAATGAGGTTCTAATACTTATCAAATTGCAGAAAATTACAAGCCTCAATAGCCTAGTGGTTAACCCCATGACAATGTTTGTTTTTAGCTTTGGGCGACCCGAGTTCAAGTCCCGGGTCTCGAACTTTCTTGATAGTATACTGTCCTATCATGATATAAGGCAAAAAAAAAATCTTTAAACTGATGCAAATTAAGCTCCATCCACACACAAAATAGAATCCGTATTTTTTAAGTCATTACATCAACACCTCTCATAATGGGAGTGGGGGAACGGATTCCGACAGCTGTTTTTTTTGCCGTCGGATTCTGTTCCCCCTATGTTTCTTACACAATGAGGTTCTAATACTTATCAAATTGCATAACATTAAAAGCCTCAATAGCCTAGTGGTTAGCCTCATGACGATATTTTGTTTTTAGCTTTGGGTGACCCGAGTTCAAGTCCCGGGTCTCGAACTTTCTTGATAGTATACTGTCCTATCATGATAAAAGGCAAAAAAAAAAAATTCTTTAAACTGATGCAAATTAAGCTCCATCCACACACAAAATAGAATCAGCATTTTTTAAGCCATTACATCAACACCTCTCATAATGGGAGTGGGGGAACGGATTCCGACAGCTGTTTTTGTTGCCGTCGGATTCTGTTCCCCCCATATTTCTGACACACTGAGGTTCTAATATTTATCAAACTGATGCTGTTTAAGCTCCATCCACACACAGAATAGAATAAGCATATTTTAAGCCGATACATCAACATCTCTCATAATGGGAGTGGGGGAACGGATTCCGACAGCTGTTTTTTTTGCTGTCGGATTCTGTTCCCCCTATGTTTCTTACACAATGAGGTTCTAATACTTATCAAATTGCAGAACATTAAAAGCCTCAATAGCCTAGTGGTTAGCCTCATGATGATATTTTGTTTTTAGCTTTGGGTGACCCGAGTTCTAGTCCCGGATCGTCGAACTTTCTTGATAGTATACTGTCCTATCATGATGAAAGGCCAAAAAAAAAAAATCTTTAAACTGATGCAAGTTAAGCTCCGTCCACACACAGAATAGAATAAGCATATTTTAAGCTAATACATCAACACCTCTCATAATAGGAGTGGGGGAACGGATTCCGACAGCTGTTTTTTTTGCCGTCGGATTCTGTTCCCCCCATATTTCTGACACACTGAGGTTCTAATATTTATCAAATTGATGCTGTTTAAGCTCCATCCACACACAGAATAGAATAAGCATTCAGCCGATACATCAACATCTCTCATCATTGGGGTGGGGGAACGGATTTCGACAGCTGAACTATATGCCGTCGGATTTCGTTCCCCCTATGTTTCTTACACAATGAGGTTCTAATACTTATCAAATTGCAGAAAATTACAAGCCTCAATAGCCTAGTGGTTAGCCCCATGACAATATTTTGCTTTTAGCTTTGGGCGACCCGAGTTCAAGTCCCGGGTCTCGAACTTTCTTGATAGTATACTGTCCTATCATGATAAAAGGCAAAAAAAAATCTTTAAACTGATGCAAATTAAGCTCCATCCACACACAAAATAGAATCCGTATGTTTTAAGTCATTACATCAACACCTCTCATAATGGGAGTGGGGGAACGGATTCTGACAGCTGTTTTTTTTGCTGTCGGATTCTGTTCCCCCTATGTTTCTTACACAATGCGGTTCTAATACTTATCAAATTGCAGAACATTAAAAGCCTCAATAGCCTAGTGGTTAGCCTCATGTCTATATTTTGTTTTTAGCTTTGGGTGACCCGAGTTCAAGTCCCGGATCGTCGAACTTTCTTGATAGTATACTGTCCTATCATGATAAAAGGCAAAAAAAAAAAAATTCTTTAAACTGATGCAAGTTAAGCTCCGTCCACACACAGAATAGAATAAGCATATTTTAAGCTAATACATCAACACCTCTCATCATTGGGGTGAGGGAACGGATTTCGACAGCTGAACTATTTGCCGTCGGATTCCGTTCCCCCTATGTTTCTTACACAATGAGGTTCTAATACTTATCAAATTGCAGAAAATTACAAGCCTCAATAGCCTAGTGGTTATCCCCATGAAAATTTTTATTTTTTTAGCTTTGGCGACCCGAGTTCAAGTACCGGGTCTCGAACTTTCTTGATAGTACACTGTCCTATCATGATAAAAGGCAAAAAAAAAAATCTTGAAACTGATGCAAATTAAGCTCCATCCACACACAAAATAGAATCAGCATTTTTTAAGGTATTACATCAACACCTCTCATAATGGGAGTGGGGGAACGGATTCCGACAGCTGTTTTTTTTGCCGTCGGATTCTGTTCCCCCCATATTTCTGACACACTGAGGTTCTAATATTTATCAAATTGATGCTGTTTAAGCTCCATCCACACACAGAATAGAATAAGCATTCAGCCGATACATCAACATCTCTCATCATTGGGGTGGGGGAACGGATTTCGACAGCTGAACTATATGCCGTCGGATTTCGTTCCCCCTATGTTTCTTACACAATGAGGTTCTAATACTTATCAAATTGCAGAAAATTACAAGCCTCAATAGCCTAGTGGTTAGCCCCATGACAATATTTTGCTTTTAGCTTTGGGCGACCCGAGTTCAAGTCCCGGGTCTCGAACTTTCTTGATAGTATACTGTCCTATCATGATAAAAGGCAAAAAAAAATCTTTAAACTGATGCAAATTAAGCTCCATCCACACACAAAATAGAATCCGTATGTTTTAAGTCATTACATCAACACCTCTCATAATGGGAGTGGGGGAACGGATTCTGACAGCTGTTTTTTTTGCTGTCGGATTCTGTTCCCCCTATGTTTCTTACACAATGCGGTTCTAATACTTATCAAATTGCAGAACATTAAAAGCCTCAATAGCCTAGTGGTTAGCCTCATGTCTATATTTTGTTTTTAGCTTTGGGTGACCCGAGTTCAAGTCCCGGATCGTCGAACTTTCTTGATAGTATACTGTCCTATCATGATAAAAGGCAAAAAAAAAAAAATTCTTTAAACTGATGCAAGTTAAGCTCCGTCCACACACAAAATAGAATCAGCATTTTTTAAGCCATTACATCAACACCTCTCATAATGGGAGTGGGGGAACGGATTCCGACAGCTGTTTTTTTTGCCGTCGGATTCTGTTCCCCCCATATTTCTGACACACTGAGGTTCTAATATTTATCAAATTGATGCTGTTTAAGCTCCATCCACACACAGAATAGAATAAGCATATTTTAAGCCGATAAATCAACATCTCTCATCATTGGGGTGGGGGAACGGATTTTCGACAGCTGAACTATTTGCCGTCGGATTCCGTTCCCCCTATGTTTCTTACACAATGAGGTTCTAATACTTATCAAATTGCAGAAAATTACAAGCCTCAATAGCCTAGTGGTTAGCCCCATGACAATATTTTGTTTTTAGCTTTGGGCGACCCGAGTTCAAGTCCCGGGTCTCGAACTTTCTTGATAGTAAACTGTCCTATCATGATAAAAGGCAAAAAAAATTCTTTAAACTGATGCAAATTAAGCTCCATCCACACACAAAATAGAATCCGTATGTTTTAAGTCATTACATCAACACCTCTCATAATGGGAGTGGGGGAACGGATTCTGACAGCTGTTTTTTTTGCTGTCGGATTCTGTTCCCCCTATGTTTCTTACACAATGCGGTTCTAATACTTATCAAATTGCAGAACATTAAAAGCCTCAATAGCCTAGTGGTTAGCCTCATGTCTATATTTTGTTTTTAGCTTTGGGTGACCCGAGTTCAAGTCCCGGATCGTCGAACTTTCTTGATAGTATACTGTCCTATCATGATAAAAGGCAAAAAAAAAAAAATTCTTTAAACTGATGCAAGTTAAGCTCCGTCCACACACAGAATAGAATAAGCATATTTTAAGCTAATACATCAACACCTCTCATCATTGGGGTGAGGGAACGGATTTCGACAGCTGAACTATTTGCCGTCGGATTCCGTTCCCCCTATGTTTCTTACACAATGAGGTTCTAATACTTATCAAATTGCAGAAAATTACAAGCCTCAATAGCCTAGTGGTTATCCCCATGAAAATTTTTATTTTTTTAGCTTTGGCGACCCGAGTTCAAGTACCGGGTCTCGAACTTTCTTGATAGTACACTGTCCTATCATGATAAAAGGCAAAAAAAAAAATCTTGAAACTGATGCAAATTAAGCTCCATCCACACACAAAATAGAATCAGCATTTTTTAAGGTATTACATCAACACCTCTCATAATGGGAGTGGGGGAACGGATTCCGACAGCTGTTTTTTTTGCCGTCGGATTCTGTTCCCCCCATATTTCTGACACACTGAGGTTCTAATATTTATCAAATTGATGCTGTTTAAGCTCCATCCACACACAGAATAGAATAAGCATATTTTAAGCCGATACATCAACATCTCTCATCATTGGGGTGGGGGAACGGATTTCGACAGCTGAACTATTTGCCGTCGGATTTCATTCCCCCTATGTTTCTTACACAATGAGGTTCTAATACTTATCAAAATGTAGAAAATTACAAGCCTCAATAGCCTAGTGGTTAGCCCCATGACAATATTTTGTTTTTAGCTTTGGGCGACCCGAGTTCAAGTCCCGGGTCTCGAACTTTCTTGATAGTATACTGTCCTATCATGATAAAAGGCAAAAAAAAATCTTTAAACTGATGCAAATTAAGCTCCATCCACACACAAAATAGAATCCGTATTTTTTAAGTCATTACATCAACACCTCTCATAATGGGAGTGGGGGAACGGATTCCGACAGCTGTTTTTTTTGCCGTCAGATTCTGTTCCCCCTATGTTTCTTACACAATGAGGTTCTAATACTTATCAAATTGCATAACATTAAAAGCCTCAATAGCCTAGTGGTTAGCTTCATGACGATATTTTGTTTTTAGCTTTGGGTGACCCGAGTTCAAGTCCCGGGTCTCGAACTTTCTTGATAGTATACTGTCCTATCATGATAAAAGGCAAAAAAAAAAAATTCTTTAAACTGATGCAAGTTAAGCTCCGTCCACACACAAAATAGAATCAGCATTTTTTAAGCCATTACATCAACACCTCTCATAATGGGAGTGGGGGAACGGATTCCGACAGCTGTTTTTTTTGCCGTCGGATTCTGTTCCCCCCATATTTCTGACACACTGAGGTTCTAATATTTATCAAATTGATGCTGTTTAAGCTCCATCCACACACAGAATAGAATAAGCATTAAGCCGATACATCAACATCTCTCATCATTGGGGTGGGGGAACGGATTTCGACAGCTGAACTATTTGCCGTCGGATTTCGTTCCCCCTATGTTTCTTACACAATGGGGTTCTAATACTTATCAAATTGCAAAAATTTACAAGCCTCAATAGCCTAGTGGTTAGCCCCATGACAATATTTTGTTTTTAGCTTTGGGCGACCCGAGTTCAAGTCCCGGGTCTCGAACTTTCTTGATAGTATACTGTCCTATCATGATAAAAGGCACAAAAAAATTTTTTAAACTGATGCAAATTAAGCTCCATCCACACACAAAATAGAATCAGCATTTTTTAAGCCATTACATCAACACCTCTCATAATGGGAGTGGGGGAACGGATTCCGACAGCTGTTTTTTTTGCTGTCGGATTCTGTTCCCCCTATGTTTCTTACACAATGAGGTTCTAATACTTATCAAATTGCAGAACATTAAAAGCCTCAATAGCCTAGTGGTTAGCCTCATGTCTATATTTTGTTTTTAGCTTTGGGTGACCCGAGTTCAAGTCCCGGATCGTCGAACTTTCTTGATAGTATACTGTCCTATCATGATAAAAGGCAAAAAAAAAAAAATTCTTTAAACTGATGCAAGTTAAGCTCCGTCCACACACAGAATAGAATAAGCATATTTTAAGCTAATACATCAACACCTCTCATCATTGGGGTGCGGGAACGGATTTCGACAGCTGAACTATTTGCCGTCGGATTCCGTTCCCCCTATGTTTCTTACACAATGAGGTTCTAATACTTATCAAATTGCAGAAAATTACAAGCCTCAATAGCCTAGTGGTTATCCCCATGAAAATTTTTATTTTTTTAGCTTTGGCGACCCGAGTTCAAGTACCGGGTCTCGAACTTTCTTGATAGTACACTGTCCTATCATGATAAAAGGCAAAAAAAAAAATCTTGAAACTGATGCAAATTAAGCTCCATCCACACACAAAATAGAATCAGCATTTTTTAAGGTATTACATCAACACCTCTCATAATGGGAGTGGGGGAACGGATTCCGACAGCTGTTTTTTTTGCCGTCGGATTCTGTTCCCCCCATATTTCTGACACACTGAGGTTCTAATATTTATCAAATTGATGCTGTTTAAGCTCCATCCACACACAGAATAGAATAAGCATATTTTAAGCCGATACATCAACATCTCTCATCATTGGGGAGGGGGAACGGATTTCGACAGCTCAACTATTTGCCGTCGGATTCCGTTCCCCCTATGTTTCTTACACAATGAGGTTCTAATACTTATCAAATTGCAGAAAATTACAATCCTCAATAGCCTAGTGTTTAGCCCCATGACAATATTTTGTTTTTAGCTTTGGGCGACCCGAGTTCAAGTCCCGGGTCTCGAACTTTCTTGATAGTATACTGTCCTATCATGATAAAAGGTAAAAAAAAAAATTATTTAAACTGATGCAAATTAAGCTCCATCCACACACAAAATAGAATCAGCATTTTTTTAAGCCATTACATCAACACCTCTCATAATGGGAGTGGGGGAACGGATTCCGACAGCTGTTTTTGTTGCCATCGGATTCTGTTCCCTCCATATTTCTGACACACTGAGGTTCTAATATTTATCAAATTGATGCTGTTTAAGCTCCATCCACACACAGAATAGAATAAGCATATTTTAAGCCGATACATCAACATCTCTCATCATTGGGGTGGGGGAACGGATTTCGACAGCTGAACTATTTGCCGTCGGATTTCGTTCCCCCTATGTTTCTTACACAATGAGGTTCTAATATTTATCAAATTGCAAAAAATTTCAAGCCTCAATAGCCTAGTGGTTAGCCCCATGACAATATTTTGTTTTTAGCTTTGGCCGACCCGAGTTCAAGTCCCGGGTCTCGAACTTTCTTGATAGTATACTGTCCTATCATGATAAAAGGCAAAAAAAAAAAATTCTTTAAACTGATGCAAATTAAGCTCCATCCACACACAAAATAGAATCAGCATTTTTTTAAGCCATTACATCAACACCTCTCATAATGGGAGTGGGGGAACGGATTCCGACAGCTGTTTTTGTTGCCGTCGGATTCTGTTCCCCCCATATTTCTGACACACTGAGGTTCTAATATTTATCAAATTGATGCTGTTTAAGCTCCATCCACACACAGAATAGAATAAGCATATTTTAAGCCGATACATCAACATCTCTCATCATTGGGGTGGGGGAACGGATTTCGACAGCTGAACTATTTGCCGTCGGATTTCGTTCCCCCTATGTTTCTTACACAATGAGGTTCTAATACTTATCAAATTGCAAAAAATTACAAACCTCAATAGCCTAGTGGTTAGCCCCATGACAATATTTTGTTTTTAGCTTTGGGAGACCCGAGTTCAAGTCCCGGGTCTCGAACTTTCTTGATAGTATACTGTCCTATCATGATAAAAGGCAAAAAAAAATCTTTAAACTGATGCAAATTAAGCTCCATCCACACACAAAATAGAATCAGCATTTTTTAAGCCATTACATCAACACCTCTCATAATGGGAGTGGGGGAACGGATTTCGACAGCTGTTTTTGTTGCCGTCGGATTCTGTTCCCCCCATATTTCTGACACACTGAGGTTCTAATATTTATCAAATTGATGCTGTTTAAGCTCCATCCACACACAGAATAGAATAAGCATATTTTAAGCCGATACATCAACATCTCTCATCATTGGGGTGGGGGAACGGATTTCGACAGCTGAACTATTTGCCGTCGGATTCCGTTCCCCCTATGTTTCTTACACAATGAGGTTCTAATACTTATCAAATTGCAGAAAATTACAAACCTCAATAGCCTAGTGGTTAGCCTCATGTCTATATTTTGTTTTTAGCTTTGGGTGACCCGAGTTCAAGTCCCGGATCGTCGAACTTTCTTGATAGTATACTGTCCTATCATGATAAAAGGCAAAAAAAAAAAAAATTCTTTAAACTGATGCAAGTTAAGCTCCGTCCACACACAGAATAGAATAAGCATATTTTAAGCTAATACATCAACACCTCTCATCATTGGGGTGAGGGAACGGATTTCGACAGCTGAACTATTTGCCGTCAGATTCCGTTCCCCCTATGTTTCTTACACAATGAGGTTCTAATACTTATCAAATTGCAGAAAATTACAAGCCTCAATAGCCTAGTGGTTATCCCCATGAAAATTTTTATTTTTTTAGCTTTGGCGACCCGAGTTCAAGTACCTGGTCTCGAACTTTCTTGATAGTACACTGTCCTATCATGATAAAAGGCAAAAAAAAAAATCTTTAAACTGATGCAAATTAAGCTCCATCCACGCACAAAATAGAATCAGCATTTTTTAAGCCATTACATCAACACCTCTCATAATGGGAGTGGGGGAACGGATTCCGACAGCTGTTTTTTTTGCCGTCGGATTCTGTTCCCCCCATATTTCTGACACACTGAGGTTCTAATATTTATCAAATTGATGCTGTTTAAGCTCCATCCACACACAGAATAGAATAAGCATATTTTAAGCCGATACACCAACATCTCTCATCATTGGGGAGGGGGAACGGATTTCGACAGCTGAACTATTTGCAGTCGGATTCCGTTCCCCCTATGTTTCTTACACAATGAGGTTCTAATACTTATCAAATTGCAAAAAATTACAAGCCTCAATAGCCTAGTGGTTAGCCCTATGACAATATTTTGTTTTTAGCTTTGGGCGACCCGAGTTCAAGTCCCGGGTCTCGAACTTTCTTGATAGTATACTGTCCTATCATGATAAAAGGCAAAAAAAATTCTTTAAACTGATGCAAATTAAGCTCCATCCACACACAAAATAGAATCCGTATTTTTTAAGTCATTACATCAACACCTCTCATAATGGGAGTGGGGGAACGGATTCCGACAGCTGTTTTTTTTGCTGTTGGATTCTGTTCCCCCTATGTTTCTTACACAATGAGGTTCCAATATTTATCACATTGCTGCTATTTACTAACCCCAGTAGCCTTCCCCAGAGACAGAAGCTGTCTTACTGGCGGAATTACAGAGAAAAGGTATGAGGCCTACAGAATGGCTTCAGCAGCTCATAGAGTATTCATCAGAGCACGACCACTGAAATTTGAGCCTGTGCTCAGCTGTATTAACTTTTGCCAGAGCTCCTCTTAAGAGAAAAATGTCTTATTTGCACCCAGAATGACACTGCTTAGGTGACACTATAGTTCTCACAACGATTGAGAATGGCTGACGTGGGGAACGCTAAATCTCCCATCTCCAGAGAGTCACCCGGTTAAGAAAAAAACGCCGAACAGAGCAGAGTCTGCTGGCAAAAAGAGAACGCGACAGAGCTTGTGCAACGAGAATTGACAGCAGCCTAACTTTTCGAGATTGATGACGAGGGATTTGAAATGTTGTAAAAGCGACACAGAGTATAGATGCTGTTTCTATTATTGAACAGGTGAGTAAGGTATTTTATTGAACAGATAAATTATCATATGTCGCTCTCTAACAGGTCATTTCATTATAGTTGTTGTAGCGCTGTGTGTGCTGGAATTTATTTTCAAAGAAGTACCGTGCCTATTAATGGATATAGCTACAGCAATATCGTCAGATAGTCAGCTTGAGATCCTTTCCAATCAAACTGGTTGTATCTCTTAAGCTTGTGAATGTTTTATGTGCAGTAGGATAATCTCTCTGGAGAACCATATTCATCTGCACAGTCGCGCAGAGCCCAAGCACAACCAAAACAATGTTCTTCCCCAAAATGCATGCAGTTTAGTTTTTTAACTGCTAGAGGGCCAATTGGATTCAATAGACCTTATTCACAGCAGCGCCATCTTTTCGACAATGTATTCCTTTTATGGCAAAGCTGAATTTTCAGCATCATCACTCCAGTCTTCAGTGTCACATGATCCTTCAGAAATCATTCTAATATGCTGATTTGATGCTCAAGAAACATTTATTATTATTATTATCAAAGTTGAAAACAGTTGTGTTGCTTCATATCTTTTGGAAACCATGATGATTTTTTGATCAATTGAAATTCCAAAAGACCAGCATTTATTTGAAATATAAATCTTTTGTAGTATTACAACTGCATTTATTGACAGTTTTGATCAATTTAATGCATCCTTGCTTTAATAAAAGCAATAATAAAAAAAAGTTTTACTGACACCAAACTTTTTAAACTTTACATTTTCCTGATTCCTGATTCTGTTACTCTGTAGAAATGACATTCCATAAATCAAATGTTTTAATTAATATTTGTTGAAATGATTATCACTTACAGATAATCTGATAACATTTAATGGTACAATTTCCTTAATAAATGGCTAGACTTGGAGGGATCTTGTGGCATGGCTACTTCATAAGGCTTCATTTTTCATTTCCGCTGTTTTGAATATCTGACATTCAAAATTCAGGATGCATCCAGCAGGAATGCATTGTCAGTGCAGCACTGAAGAATGTCCTCAGGCTGTCCCATTAATCTCTATTAAGTGGAGACATGTCAGACAGGACTGTGTGTGTGTGGCAAGTCGGCAGATAGCTGTGTGTTCACCTGCATCAAGTGTTGACTTCACAGGATCTTCTGGGCATAAATGAATCCAGGTTCTTAGAGACGTCACCACAAAGTTGACATTCAGATGCATAAGATGTACAGTATAAGTTGATATAACAAAGGATAATTGTGTATCTATGCTGTTTTCCATCTGAGTACTGTACATTTAAACTATTGTCTAACAATATATGTTCATTCTATCTTGCGATATATAGTTAAAGTCAAAACTTGGGGTCAGTACGATTTTCTTAATTTCTATTAATACTTCAATTCAGCAAGGGAGCATAAAATGTATCAAATTTAAGACTTTTTTTCATAAACAAAATATTTATATTTCAAATAAATTATGTTCTTTTGATCCTTTTAAGAATCTTTAAACATGTTTTGCAAATTCCACAAAAAATATGAAACAGCACAACTGTTTTTAAAATCAATAATAATAAAAAAAAATTTTAGCACCAAATCACCGTATTAGAATGATTTCTGAAGGATCATGAGACACTGCATCACATTAATAAATTACACTTTAAAATGTATTTAAATATGAAACTGTTATTTTAAATTGTAATAACTACAATCGTTTGGCTTGATCTTCCCACTTTCTGATTGTCCCTGTATTTTAATCCGCCACATTTGTGCTTGAATTTCTTATCATATTCTCTAGCAGAAAGGAGGGAGGTGTCTCGCATAAAGCAAACAGATGGGACAACAACTTGACCTATTTCTTCATTTAGAAATCACACAACAGAAAGTAATACACAGACAGTGGTGAACAAAGCCATAAGGCTAAGTATAGGATCTAAGTATAGTGCTTGAACCAGTAAGATAAGAGTTTACCATCAGTTTACCAATAAGCTGATGGTGCACTCTGGTGCTGGGCTGTTTTTATGATCTATCTATCTATCTATCTATCTATCTATCTATCTATCTATCTATCTATCTATCTATCTATCTATCTATCTATCTATCTATCTATCTGTTTTCACCATTCGTAGTCTCCTTTCAGCTTTTTTGCAGTTCACTTAAATATTCCTGCTGGTGTAACAATTACAATTTTATAAGTATTAATATTCCATGTAGTCTCGTACTTAATATTAACTAATGAACTCATACATGGCATGTATGAATAAAAAAAAATAAAAAAAACAGAAAATGATGTTTAAAATAGTACAGCATGTCATACTGCAGGGCACATATAAATATGTGAACCTCCTTAATATACAGTATGCATGCACAAAAAACAATATGATGTATCAGGCTATGTCCAGGATTATATTTATTCTATACAGACCTACATACCAACAGAACACGTCTTCATCAATGGTCGAGTTCACGTGAGTTCTCATTGACACAAAGTACAGTACACAAAAACGTATCATTTACAATAATTTTAATGCAAGTAGTATGTTGCAAAAATATGTTGTTTTTCTGTTTATTGCTTGGTAATTTTGTGACGCATGGTAATCTCATGCTGACAGTAAGCAAAGGCACGCAGAGTTGGTGCTTTTCAGCACCTCGGACAGAAACGTTGAAATTGGCCTAATCTCGCGTCTTCAGTCAGAGGTGACTTCCGGTGAGTAGCATCATCATTACTACTGTGTTTTGAAATTTGCTGCCTGTTTTAATTTTCATTGCAAAACAGATCTAGCTGAACTCTAAATGCCCGAGAGGCGCATATTTAAAGCTCAGTTAGAATTGAGGCTCAATAACTTGAGAGAAAAGTGAACTTTAAACACATACGGGGCTGTTATAGCTAGGTGGCAGTGTTTATTTTTTGCTGTCGATGGCCAAAAAACAATGTGAAATATGATTTGAGTTAATTGTAAGGTGTCAACTCTTTGCGCACGGATGAATCTTTAAAACTAGCTTATGTGACACTCGACGCCGCTCCAGTTATGTTTACGTTCTGAATACATATTTTAAAAAGGACTCTATTGGGCTCAGGTGGGCAATTTATCTGACATACTTAATCAGGGGAGACAGTATTGAACGCGCTACGAGTGAACAGCTCCCTTGTCTGTCTGTCGGTCGTTTGTTTTTTTGTGCAAATATCGCTCGGTGTGGAGAATGTTTTCTGCCTGTGTCGGGCGCGCTCACACACGCGCGCACGCATACATGCACAGCGCAGCCAGCGCGCGAAAGACCTGAAGCGCATCCGCCGAAGCAGCAGCATCGGACTCGCACGGATATCCTCACTCGGATTGCTTTTACATACCAGGGCTCGCCCTCCGCAACCTCACCTATGCGCTTTCCACATCGGGGTGCAACTCCTCAACTGCTTGGAATATATTCGGCTGTTACATTTACATTCGCTATAGCGGTTGACTCAAATCAGAGCGCGCGCACCTCTGCGTAACGCACAGGCGGTTGATTGTGATGTGCGCATTTTGGTGCTCTATTGGAGGCGAAAGGAAGGATTGGGTAGGATAGGACCTGTGCTGAACACTAACAGGGGAAGCAGCTCGGTTTATAACCCCTGCGACTGGACACCCTCTGGTTTTACGCATCATTTGTACTCTCAAGATCGAGTGCGCGTGAGCCTGTACTATTGCATATCATGTCTTTTCTCGTTGACTGATCGCAGCATCCAAGAGGAACCTAAAGACTGCGATGCCAGGACAGTGAGAAGGTGGATCTCAGTTGTTCGGTAGCATGGCTCCGTCCCGGAGGGACTGCAGATGTGAAATGATCTTTCTGTCGGGATGCCTACTCCTGTCCGTCTGGGGATTTCAACCTGCATTGGCGAAGGTTTGCAACGATTACACAAGGCACGGCCTGGACAACAACTGGTACAAGACGGATGGTGAGAAGTTGCCCATCATGGTCCTGATGCCGATGAATGAATCAGCGCTGATGAGCAGCATTAGTCAAGGCATCGAGCCGGCCGTTCAACTGGCCATCCAGCACATCCGCGAGTCCA
This sequence comes from Abramis brama, assembly GCF_963993115.1. Classification (NCBI taxonomy): domain Eukaryota; kingdom Metazoa; phylum Chordata; class Actinopteri; order Cypriniformes; family Leuciscidae; genus Abramis; species Abramis brama. The sequence goes on from NC_139974.1 coordinate 32,773,943, forward strand.
AGCGGTACTCCTTCTCACTCATCACCGAAATCTACGACACCGAGGTAAATGCTTATATTGACGTGTACGTGCATGTTGCGGGGGTAAACTGCGGGCAGTGTGCGTTCGGCGCGCGCTCATGTGGAAAGCGCGATTTTTCTGGGGTTTGTGCAATGTCCAGCGATTGTTTTCCAGATGTCTGGATGAGGCAAAACCGGTCAAGTTTGTGTTTGTGAAGTGTACAGGTGTTGCATAGTCTTGATGAGCTGCGCACGTGCCAGTAGCTCGTGCATTAAGTGCTGTATGTTTTCTTACATCGTGAATCAGTTACCTATAGAAAATCAATTTTCATGAATTTATCAGTATTACTCTTCATTTTGAATGTGGTTTGTGGCTGTTTTATTCAGCACTCTCAGTTCTGCATCTGCTAGAAATTCAGCTGAAAGCTTGTACACAAACCTGTTAATTCATGTAAACTGGTGCATGCAAGAGAATATTTTGCTTGCTATTATTAGAGGTCCGTTTTTAAACTCTGCTGGGGAAAAAAACAGCATAAACCAGCCTAAGATGGTGTGCTGGTCTTACCTGGTTTATGCTGGTCTCCTAGCCCGACAAACTGAAAGTGCCCAAGAACAAATAGACTGGCCTGAAGAGACCAGCTAAAACCAACAAAGTATTTTAGGCTGGTTTAAGATGTGTTTTTTTTTCAGCAGGGTAGTGTTATTTTTCCTTATACCTGAAGATGGCAGTAATTAATTTAACCGGCTTTTTTTCCTATTCGTGGCTAAAGGTATTCGAGGATGAATACAAATTTTGAGTAACTTCATACAAATTTTAAGTATCAGTAATACCAAATGGAACGAACGTTTATTGATTAGTAAATGGGATTGATTGAACCTTTTGTTACTCGTTGTCCTTGATGCTGTCAAATCGATGTAAATCCAACCAAATAACAAAGATCTTTTAGTATGACAAGATTCTGTAGTTTATAGTTTTGCAGCACTGATAACATATATTGTCATTTTGGCTTAACTCAGTAAATCTAATGACTAACTGACCCAATAAATAACTCTGGGCAAAGAGTAGGCCCACAGGTAATTATTTTAATAAAGAGTATATTAAATTTCATGCTCTTATTGGGTTTTTTGATGACAGTAACAACTGAGGAAATGTGAAAATTACTCCTTTGTGCTCAAGGCACTTTTTGGCCCTCACAATCTACTATTTATGGTGGTGTGATAACCTGGGGAGACGAGAAGTTAATCAATCAGTATTTATCACCATATTTTCATGTGTTACAACAGGGAAATTAAAAAGCGCGGGAAAATGGGTAGCTAGATGTTTGCGTAATTATCAAAGTGTAAATTACCAAGGCGTTAAAATATCTGTGGAAGCTATCTCACTAGATTTTAAACAGACTGTCGCTACATGCTCTGCATATGCTTTAAGCTGGATCATTTGAGATGAAGGTCCATGACCTCTGATGTCCGGTGAAGCTTTAGCAATCTATCGTGCATTGATTGTCATATTGATTTACCAGCATTTTGTTAAACAAAACTGTTTATTCTAACAAACACACATTGTTGCTTTGATTTGGACATGAATTCATGCATCTAAAAGGATTTAAGTAATATTCTTTCACACTCCGTAACAGTCATAATGAGCTGAATATATCAGTAGTTGGCAGCTTATTTTTACAGCAGCAAGATGAACAGATTTCAGTTCAGACATCCGTTAATCTAACGTGTAATTTAACAAGATCTAAGAAGTAATCATGCATGCATGCATTAGTGTATTTATGCAAATGAGAATAGGCCACTGGAACACTTGGTGTATATGCAAGGGTGAATGGCGTTTGTACATAAAAAATTGTGCAACTCTTGTAAAGCCAGTTTATATAGAAAATCTAATTTTATAGATATAATTTTACAACTTAAGGCTTAAAGGTCTGATGTCCATGATATATTCTGACATATCTGTTTTAGTTACACCCCCCCCCCATTTTTCAACCGTCTGTTTTTAGCTATTTTAGTGAGAACATGTGGTGGTGGTGGTGTTTGCTAAATGTAGCCCTCACATAAAAGTATTTGGTATCAAGAGAACTAAAGCGATTTGGCTGATTTTGGCAGACTTATGAACCTTTTAATAGTGATGACCACTTTAGATGGCCTCACAAGATAGTTTACGGCATGTTTCATTGTATTTGTGGCATGCATCAGTTTCAAACATCTGGCCATCACAAGTATAGCCAAACCTGTGCACACACACTGACATGATGACACTCGCAAACAGTAAACAAAGCAAACAGTAGTAGCAGTGCGTATGCATTTGAGGATTTAACAGGGCAGATGTAAGTAATCAGTCCCAGAGCAGAGGCTCTTTATCCCTTTATCCCCTCTCAACGCATCCCCAGGCAGGCAGAACCCATCCGCTCGCCTCCGCCTGGGTGCTGCTGGCTGTGCCTACAGCGCTTAGCCTTTCACAGATACACTTGAAAGATCTGGAGTGAAATTAAAAAAAAGAAGCCCACGTAACATTTGCACTGCGATGGACCACCTCAGTATCTTCAGTGGATTCAAGCATATCATTAGTTGTACTAAAGGTCACGGTTTCAGACCGTGCTCCAGACAGCAGGATGTCCATCGTTTTTGCAGGGGTCTGCTTTCATCTGTGGTAAAAATGATATTGTTTGCCTTGAGTAGTTTTCATCAACTAAAATAGTGAGCGAGCCACAAGTAGTGATAGAAAAAAGCATTGATTTACTTTTATTGTGCAATTATCCTGAAAAGGGCTCAACTCTTGTCTGTTGTAGTGGTTATTTACATGCATAGTCATATATCTTTCGGGTCTTTCTCCTTTAATTTTTTCTTCTTCTTTGTGGTATATAATTGATATAAATGTGGATTCAATAATTCACATTTAGAGAAATTAATTTGCTTCAGACTAAACCGCTGTTCCTTATTGCTCTAATGGAGGTATGAGAGGCTCTGACTTGAACAATAGCCCCTCAAAGTGTTTCAGCAAAAGAAAAGAGAAAAAAAGACCTTCTGATGCTCTGACTTGTTACTTGTTAAAGGGATAGTTCACCCAAAAATGAACATTGTCATCATTTACTCATCCTCATGTCTTTCCAAACTCATAAGGCTTTTTGTCATCTTCAGGAACACAAATAAAGATATTTGAATGAAATCTGAGAGCTTTCTGTCCCTCAATTGACTACCACTTTGACGCTTCAAAAAGCTCATAAAGAGATACTAAAACTAATCCATATGAATTGAGTAATTTAGTCCAAATTTTCTGAAGAGACTCAATCGCTTTATATGATGAACAGATTTAATTTAGGCTTTAATTCACATATAAACATTCATCAATGCACACATCAGTTCTGGTAAATGGAAACTAAAGAATGCTTGGTTGACGTGTGAGAACCAATGAGGTTCATTCTTGTGTTACGCAGCACGTTTGAGCTTCTGCAAGAACCAATGAGGTTTGTTCTTACACCAAGCAAGTATGGTTGAACTTCTGTTTACTGTATGTTTGCTGATCAATGTTTATATATGAATAAAATTTCCAATCTAAAATTCAAATCCTAAATTAAATCTGTTCATCATATAAAGTGATCAAGTCTCCAGAATATTTGGACTAAACCGCTCATTTCATATGGATTAGGCAAGGGCTTTCATGTGGGCTTGACAAGTGGGCTTGACTCTATTGAAGTCAATATATTCTTGACCTCTTTGAGCCCAGCTCATCCCACCACCCTGGTGTCATGCGTTCAGATATCACTGGAGCTTACGCCTCACGGAGGAGCAAATGCATCTTGTCAGATTTGCACACAGAGTGCAGGGACCCTTGCAGAGCTCTGAGCCCTTGCCATACATTTCTGTTATTCTCAAAACACCAAGAGCCTCAAGCTTATGTAAAGCATCTTGTCGTGTTGTCGCAACGAGTTACATTTTTTCTAAAAAGCATTGCCATAATAGCTTATATTAAATTAAACTGTAATGTGTTTTAAAATGACATAGTATGTGTGTTTGAACATTTTAATTGATTGAAATTTGTTTAAATTATATATTTAGTAGTACAACTGATATTTAAAGCTGCTGTGATATTTTACCTAACAATACTGTAACAATATTCTCATGGCAAGAAATATTCATATTTGGTGGGGAAAAAAATAACCTATCACAACTACAAAATTATTGGATTGTGATGTAATGAGATTCTGTATATTTACACACACACACACACACACACACACACACACACACACACACACACACACACACACACACATATATATACAGTACTGTGCAAAAGTCTTAGACATGTTAATACCCCCCCCCCCCCCCCAAAAAAAAATTGGTTTTAAGTCAGTTATTTATATCTTTTGCTGTAGTGTGTCAGTAGGAAATATCAGTTTACATTTCCAAACATTCTTTTTGCCATTAATTGTAATAATCCAGTGAGTTTTGTGTATGCACAAGGAGTCTGACAACAGCCAGGATGATCTGATCTCACCATCATCGAGTCCGTCTGTGATTACATGAAGAATCAGAAAAAACTGAGAAATAGTTATAACAGTTATTACTACAGTAGATGCATGTAACATATGTAACATGGACAGACACTGTATAATAAAAGTGTTCCCATACAATATTATAAACACATGTATACAGTACACACACACACAAACACACACACACACACACTCACATCAATACATATTATTATATATATATATATATATATATATATATATATATATATATATATATATATATATATAAATAATATGTATTGATGTGAGTGTGTGTGTGTGTGTGTGTTTGTGTGTGTGTGTACTGTATACATGTGTTTATAATATTGTATGGGAACACTTTTATTATACAGTGTCTGTCCATGTTACATATGTTACATGCATCTACTGTAGTAATAACTGTAAATTACGCATGCAACTAACCATAAACCAACCCTAAACCATCCGGTAACACTTTATTTTACAGTGTCCGTGTTACATATGTTACATGTACTTACCATAGTAATAACAGTAAATTAGGCAAAATTACATGCAATTAACCCTAAACCAAACCCTAATCCTACCCTAAACCTATAGTAAGTACATGTAGTTAATTAATATTATTCAGTACTTAGATATATAATTACACTGTAACAATGACACCTTAAAATAAAATGTAACCCATAATCCTAACCCTAACCATTTAGTAATTTTTATACCATACCTAACCATATAGTTATTAATATTACTTAATACTAAATACTAATAAAATATATAATTACATTGAAACAAGGACACATTACACTGCATTCAATCATTATTATTTTTATTTTATTTTTCATTTTTATTTTACACCTAAAATACTTCCATTGGATCCTGTTTTGATTTCTTCTGACTTTTATGAAGTACAGTGTAGCAAATGAGCACTAACTGGTTGAAAGTGAGCATATCCCTATAGAGGCCTTTGTTTATTAGACAGTGAGGGAGAATAACAGAGATATTGGAGCCTGAATTCAGTATTTTGTCAAACTCATGCTATAATTCTATGGCTTTAAACTGCTGCAGCCAAGTGCTTTTTTTGTTTTGCGTGCTGATAAACTGAGGGCCTGGGCTTCATACTTTAGAGGTCTGGAGGTCATGTGTCTAAATGATGAGTCGTAGGTTGACCTGCTGTATAATTTAATGCATTTTGGCTGATGTATTACTTCACTTATAAAGCATCTTTTTTTGTTGTTTAACTAAAAGTCGATGTTTATTGTTGAATTGTGAAACTGGCCTCTAATTGCTGACCTTTTAGTGAGTCACACTCATAGCCAGCAGTTATTCTAGTCGTTATTCTTTTCCACTGCTCCCTGACCAAGTCGTTCACATTTCAAGGACTCAGGTCACCATGCAGTATGATGCTGAAAAGGTTTTTAAGCACAATAACATGGTATTTGCTGTCAAAGTAGGCAGGCCAGGCAGCCAGGTTTGTTTCAAGCCCATTAACTGCACTTTTATTCAAAATGTAGAAAGACACATTACTATTAAGGTGCATCAAGATGCTTGTGTGAGTGAACCTGACCTTCATCCTCCACGTCCCAGTCAAAAAGCCTTCTCGACAGTGATCCAGTCAATTTCCGATGGATAAAAGTCCCAACCTACATTTTCTTCTGATGAATATCCTGTTTCGCTCAGAAGTGTTGTATTACGAAAGTAAATGAATGCCATTAAATGTTGACTTTACACTAACTTTCTTTAATGGGAATAAAGAATGCAAGTGTCTGCTTTTAACCATATTCTTCAAAAACTATGCTTAACCGTGAACTGGGTTTCAAAGCATGTTTTACGGTTTCTCTGACTGTAGCATGTTGGTAGGTATTATGGATTATTTTAGAGCTGTAATCCTAGAATTATTGATGGTGTTTTTGCTAAATGACATATTTTAGCAATGGAGATTACCTGAGTTGTGTTGTGTTTGACTAGATGCTTTATTTTTGGTGCAAAAACAAAATGCATTAGTTCCTTAATATTTAGTATCGTACACATGGACATGCTCAATCGGACACATTCCGTAGCTGTTTTTAGAGGTGGCATCCATTTCTTTTGATTGGCTGGCTGGCTAAATTTGCAAGTGTTTTAAAAGGTACTGGACTTGTACCATAAATGCAAAACAAATGTTTGCCAGTGATTGTTTCTGCTGCTGAAGGCAGTGAGGAGGAAAGGGACTGATTGGATGCCAGAAGAGGGGAACTGGGGGTGGGGACGCTTCCAAGCTGATTTCTCTCACTGCCCTCCAAAACGCTGTGGGAAAAATGGACACAGCTAGAGTCTGGCTTCTGGTCGAAACTGAACTGATGAACGTCAGACCTCGACCCTCCCACACAGTTATTTTGAGTGTGGTTTGTCCAAGAGCACGTCTGAACGCATGAGATTAATCTCATGCTATGTCTACGTTAATACGGCTTTCAAAACGCTCTCCGTCCACACTGGCATTTTCAAGCGTTTTCCAAAAGTTTCTCATTCACATTGAAATGTCTTAGTGTGGACAAAAGGCCAAAACGGAGAGAAAAAGATTTGTTTAGACATTCTATTTCTAGATGATTTCTAGAGATTTATAGGATATAAGCACTGATCTGTGTGCCTTTTCATAATAATATTGCATGCAAATAATTGGACAGTATGAAAAACACATCTATATAAATTTTTACACTTAATGTATGTTTCTAACTGTAAACAAACCGAAAGAGAGGATTTAGATTTTGCCTTTAGAGATTGGCCAAATGCCATGTGAATGCTTTCTTTCTCCAGGGGCGAGCGCTGAGTAATAAGCGTAAAGTTTGCCCTTGTCAGTCCTCTAATTACATTAAATCCTGTGTAATTCCTGGACAGCAAAGAAGGAGCCACTGATGCACAGACAAAATGTGTGTGTGTCTGTGTATGTGCATAAATGGTGTAAGCAAGCCCATGGGATGTGTGTCTCTTGGGATGGACGGATGGTCTGGTCACAGCTGTGCAATGTGGTGGTCCACAGGCACATGCTGGCAAGTACCACTGCAAATCCTGTGTCTGGGTCCAAACTAATATAGTCTAAAACACTATATTGAGACTCTTGAGACCCCAGGATTCTGCACTTGATTTAACTTTCTTTGTCAAGAATGGTTCTTATGTAAATGCCCCCTAAGAATGCATCTGATCGGGGTCAAGTGAAACCAAAACCTAGGGCTGGGCATTGACACAAATGTCACGATTTGATTAGATTTTGATTCACAAGCTTGCGATTCGATTTCAATACATTGGGGCCTATCACATCAGGTACAGTACATGGCAAATTTCCTCAAGGATAAAAATATCTCTCAACTAATGCTGTAAACTACACAGGGAACCCCAGTTGGTACATCATTATAAAATTAAAGGTTAAAATTAATTGATTTGTAGGCTACTTGCATTTAAATGGTAAGGTTTTTTTATAATAATAATTTTATAATAATAACATTTTAATTACATAATTGTTTCTACCCATTTTCAAAAAATATAAACATTTAAATGGTGGCTGTTAAAAACATGACAAATTTATTCAGAAAATACATTAAATATTGAAGAGCAGGTTAAGTAAAATTACAATGAAAATGCAATATAGTGCATACTCTCTAGAGTTACGTGACATTGTTTACAAGCTGTTTTATCAACGTCTTTTGGCGTTTGAAACACTGATTGAGCGATTGCATGTGTGACATGATACGGATTTCAGTAAGTACTGTATCTTTCAACACCTTTTCAAGTTTATTCTTGTTTAATTTGTCCTGTAACTAGTAAAGTGGAAGTGATGATCAGTTCATGTTCCGTTTGAACTGATGCACTGCAGCACTCTTCACGCTACATTAAAGAGCGCCAACACGGTATTTATTATTTGAATTTTGTAATAAAAATGACAGAATTTGAAAGCTGAGACTTTGTTTCATATCAGAAGTAACAAAGCACAAAGCTTCCCTAGTGAAAAAAACCTATACCAAAATGTATTTAAAATGCATTTATTTATTATAATCTATAATCCATAATAACATAATCCATTAACATAACCATATAGTATAGTAGCCACTAACATATTTACTGACATATTGCTTGAGTCTTACTGCATAATGCACATTTCTTAATATTAAGCCTTAAAATGTGTTTTAATATCTCTAGTTATTATGTAAGGATAGTACGATCTCTGTATAATATCAGTCTTTAAATGCAAGATATTTAAAGTGTACCTGAAGTATACTTGCAATAGTTCCACTTTAGCACAATCAAATATACTTAAGTATATCTTTAGTTGAACTTCAGCACTATTTCTGGATTACTAAATTAGCAATCCAGTACCAAATTAGTTGTTCTAATTTAGCATATTTTAAGTATACCAATTTAGTATAACAAAAGTACAATTGCAGGTTATTTATATTAAGTACATAAATATGTAAATAGACTGAAAGATCGATTCTTGGGATTTCAGAATCGATATCGGTTCTTCAAAACGAGAATCGCAAAAAAAAAAAAAAAAAAAAAAAAATTTGTAACCCAGCCCTACCAAAACCTTCTTATAGTCGACTAGTTGTTCAGGTGACTAGTTGATTTGGAATCCACTGACTAGTTTATTTTTGAAGTAGTGTCTTTTTTTATATATGTCATGTCATTCCACCAAGACATAATTATTCGAAATGCATTCGATTGTAACTTAGTTTGGATCTGTCGTTCACTTACAGTGTCCAAACAAATCAAGTGCAGCACTGCTGATCACTGGCTTGCACAGATTAACCTGAAGAGTTTTAAGCATTTGCTGTCACGATTTTACGCTGTGATGAATTTGAATACAAATTAACAGGTTCATGAACAAAATCTCTTTACTTGACACACGGAGACATCTTTCATTATCACGTCCATTCAGATTCTATTATTGCAAAGAAATGGAAAGCCTGAGCGTTAGTTGCCCTAGTCTTTCTCCAGCCATAGTATGTCTTTAGTGGGTTCATCCTTAAATGGACAATCTCATAGGCCATTAAGCACAGAGCGGTATGTGGTGCCTGATGGATGGGGGTGGCTTGTAGAGAAAAAGAGGGCCAGGCTCTATCTAATGAAGTATTACTGGAAAGCTGCTGGCCACAGGCCTCAGTGGTAATGGTGCAGTTTGCTCATTTATTAAACCCAAAAACTCTCTTGCCCAAAATTACTCAGGGGCTTTACACGTCAACCCTCCATATGCAGGTATGGCTAAAGTGGATAGCTGAGCTGATATAGTAAGTTGTACTATTCAGTGCAGGGCAAATTCAACTGGTAGAGCTATCTGAGTTATCTTAAAATTTGAGATTGAATCATGTGTGTGTTGTTCACAAACACTAAAGGCAACTTGAATCCAAATTTCAGTCCTCTACAGTTTAGGTCCTCAGTGTTTTCTGTAGATTCAGAAGCATTGGTGCACCACTGTCTGAAGTGCAGAAAACATACAGTGTGATCAGTAAAGTCCGATTCACAAGCAATTGACTCTTTTGAGCCAGATATTTTTAGTCAGTCAAAACATACATTGTGACCAGCATAGTTCAGGTCATGAACAATACATATGACTCTTTATACCCGTTTTTTTTTTTTTTGCGATTCAAAAACAATATCACTTGACCAGCGTTGTCTAATTCACAAACAAATGACTCTTTTGAGCTGGATCATTTCAGTGATTCAAACGCATACTTGACCAGTGTAGTCCGTTTCAAGAACAAATGACCCGTAAGAACTGAATCTTCTAATGAATCATTAAAAAAGAAACACAAACTGACAAGTTGCAGAATCCTTTACTGAATGAACATGTGTCACACTTAATTAACTGCAAGTTATAATTCTTATCAGAGACATTAAGTTTGTTTGGTGGATCAGACTTTTCATTTTCCACTTTTTTTCAGTCACCCTCACTGTGTAAATGAGATTGAAGACCACTGAGATTGGATTCAGGTGAATTCTGATGTTAGTCTTAACGTCTCCTCCACTTCTGCCTTGAGAAATGGTCTGCCATTCAGATGCCCCCTTTGCTCATATTGATTTGATGACTACAGATAAAGTAATGGCAGGATGCCTGCAGTTTCTTGGGCTTTGGCCAAGGACACAGAACACCAACAGTTTTCATCATCACAAAGCTCTCGGCATACTGCATCGCACAACTGGGAGGGAGAAGTTCTGAGCAAAAGCACTGAACCATAAGCTAAACATATCGCCTGTCTCACTGTCTATAATTACACAAAATGGTGGGATGAATAATTGCAGAGACGCCTTGTAGATGGGCTTCTGACAACATTTAACAAAGTCCTGAAAAGGCGGACAGGCTGGTTCAATGTAGTTCTTATGTGAGCAGGCTGTATTAAACAGAGTAAAGTCCTGAGGGTGCGTTTGAGGCTGAGAACCTCTAACCTTTATTATTACTGACACGGATCAAGTTTTTGGCCAGATTATGCCCCACTTGAACAGATTTTCTTCAGTTTAGCATGACTGATATGTGAAATGAAACAGGCTGTGGTTCTGCTGGTAGATGGAGGATGAAGGTTGTCTGTTTCTGTAATCTAATAGAAGTGATTGTTATTTTATTACTGAATGTGTCCTGGATCATTCCAGATCATAAGATACTTCACAAAGAGATTGGGTGCATACTTCATATTAATTCTCCTTCATATTCCAGATGCCTGCATGGCAATTATATGGTGTTTTGGTTTACCTTGTTTTCTTCATCAGTGACAACACTTTAGATAAGATTAACTGTAATGGCAACTTCCTGGAGCCATCAGTGACCCATTAGAACAATTGTAGAGCATTTTTTGCTCTATTCCTGATCTAATCAAAGTTACTGCAGTATCTAAAGCGATTATAATACAATAATCTTCATCTGACTAAAGATTACATTGATAGTTGGTCTCCATGAGAAAGCATATTCTGCATTGAAACGGAAGTAGCAGCAGAACTTTCTTCTATATTGTGACGCACATTCAAGTTAAATATATTGTCAAAAATAAAAAAGTGGTTCTATCCTTTGGTTGTTAATTGGATGGAGGCAGATCTGAATGCGAGCTTGCTGCTGATTATAAGAAAGGGGCGGGGTTTAAGCTGACTAAATGATTGGAGAAATCCTGCATATGTCACCAAAGAGAAGTCTGTCATTTCGCCGGAAGATCAAGTTATGATATTTTGTTTAAAAAGTATGAGGTCAAAAAAAAAAAAAATGCATGGATGAAAAATGCACAAAAAGATTAAAAACATTAATTTAGAAATAGGGTAAATTTCCATTTCATGCCATCTTTAAAGCCCCTGTGAACTGTGATAAATTGTTGTATTTCCTATTGAAACTGGAAGTTGATGCAGTAATTAAAGAAGATCTTAACCCTTTATTCAAAAGGCCACTAACATTTAGTTTACCTCACACTGATTCCAAATCAGGGCAGTGTCCGAAACTGAAAAAATTCTGCCTCTGCAGAAGGAAGGCAACAAGGCACGTCCAAATCCACTGATCCTGTCACAAGCTGTCTAGTGAGATACCTTCATTTGATTGATTTTTGAAGGCAACATTATCCCAACATTCTTTGCAATGATTCTGTGACAGTTAAAGGGGTGGTTCAGGATTTTCGACATCGGACCTCATTTTCAAGTGAGCCTGGTTGTTATTCATCAGTGGAGACAATTTTCAAAAAATTTAATCCAGTCCTTACTTTTGGATAGTTCGCCTATGCTAGGCTAGTGCGAGTCAACGGTGCACGTTAGCCTGCCATTAAAAACAGTTTTACCCACTCCACAGTACACCAAAAGCAAATAAATTATAACGCCAGACTATCGATGTAAATGTCTATTGAGAGAGTAATGTTAGAAATCAAACTACCCTTTCATCACATTGCATTAGTTATAATGTGTTCCCTGTATTTATACGCAGTCTACAGTAAAAAAAAATCACGCAAGTGTATTTACCTGCCACGGTCACTCATTAAACAGTACTTTGATTTCTAACATTATTCTCAATAGACATTTACATCGATAGTCTGGCGTTATAATTTATTTGCTTTTGGTGTACTGTGGAGTGGGTAAAACTGTTTTTAATGGCAGGCTAACGTGCACCGTTGACTCGCGCTAGCCTAGCATACAATGATTTTATGAAAAATGATTTTATGTCAAAGTAAATAAAACAGGAAAAATCATGTATCTTTTGCTAAGAATAATTTTGTAAAAATGAAAACTTTAGTATATTAAGTAAATCCTAATTATATACTCATTTTTTACTTGTAAATATTAGACATCCAACAGACAAGTGAAATTGACTTCTGACTCTCTGGCATATTTACATGCATTAATTAAGTACTTGAAGCAAATTTTAAAAAATCAAGTAAAATTTAGTCCTTGAAGAAAGGAATCTGCGCATGCGCAGAAAGAAGAACACACGCGATGATTGAGGGATTTCGAATCTCCACTCCAACGGCTCTCGACAGGTAAGCAACAGTAAAAAACTGCACTATATTACGGATTTATAATGATTTTTTGATTAATTCAACGATTGTCTTGTCATCACTTCATGCTATACATTTGAAAAGTTTAGTGTTCTTAAGTTTAGAGACGTGCTCCAGAAAAAAGTTCAGGGAGAGGCAGAGGCAGAAAGCACCCTGTTTATTTTCTTTATTTTACAAAAGCACAATGTTTTATTTCGATTGAAAGTGGAAAAAGTAGACATTTAACAGTTTATTTTTTCATATTACTTAAGTCTGTAATCTTTATGACCAAAAATGACGGAGTATAAGTCTAATTTGCTGCTATGTGAAAAAAAATCGAGCAAAACGCGCGGGCGCTTTTGCCGACTCAAGAGGGTTAATGACGAGTTAGCTTTGTAGACGTTAGCCATATTTTTTTTCTCAGTTTTAAACTTTACGTTTTACACGATTTATCAGTAATTACGCCTAAAACCATGAATGTCACTTAAATCATGATCTTTTTGTTTAATATTTGTTATTTTGTGTGCAATTTTCTTTATAGATGACAAATATTGGCCACGAATTAACAATAGGCCTAAGTGAGAAGGTTCTCGTTCCCTCATCGTGCACAATATAATTCATTTCCTCATTCATTTGCTAAATCGTGCATACTATCTATTAAATGGTCCCTGCTTTTACTAAATCGTGACCACGTTGTAAATGACAATAATTCGTACTCCCAAATTCCTAATTTGTAGCCTTGATATCTGCTGTGTGTCACATGTTAGCATTAATGTGTGTAAATGACTATGAGAGTAAGGTCATGCAGGATGTTTTTAATGATTTGGTATAAATGAAATGAATAATGTGAATGCAAATTAATTAACTTTTAATTTAAAAGTATTTGCTGTTTACTGATTATTGTTTTTTTCTCTCTCTCTTTTCTTAATTTCAGGATATTTCTCAAATGCATTCAGCCCTTTGTGCCTCCGTTGCTGTAAACCGGTTGAGAGGGACAAAGAGAGAGACCGAACACACTGAATTGTTATTATTGTCATTATAGGTTTCTGTATATGCTTATTTCTTAATAAATTACTCTTAACTGCACATTGTCACAGTATTATTTTGTCACATTATAAGAGTAACATTTAATTTAATTTAAAATAATTACCAGCACTGCATAAAACAAGTAAAATGTATTTAAAATATCAAGTGGTTTTACTTAATTATATTAATTATAGATTTACTTAATTTCCATCAATGTGAAATTTACTTGAAAAAAATTCGTGCAAAAACTTGCCTTTTGAGTAACTTTGAAATTGAGTAAATTCTACTTATTGTTTTTCTCAGTGTAGGCGAACTATCCAAAAGTAAGGACTGGATTAATTTTTTTGAAAATTAGTCTCCACTGATGAATAACAACCAGGCTCACTTGAAAATGAGGTCCGATGTCGAAAATCCTGAACCACCCCTTTAAGCTAAAATAAAAAAAATAATAATGACATCTGGAAGTTGAGGTTGGTGGTCAGTTTGTGTGTAAATATTTTTGAACCATTTTTTGAACCAACTTTTGATTTCATTTCTAGTGAGAAATAATTTTTGAAGTAATTAAATATTTGCTTAGTCATCACTAAAGCTCTCTATGCTGGCTCAGAAGCCTGTTTGAAATCAGTTACAGGTGGTACTTTTGTATGCTGCTTATGAATTCATTGCCTGATAGGGCAGCTAGGCAACAAGTCAGCTGCTTAAGCTTTCGGACACAGCCAGGCCTTCATTTACCTCGATGGGACGAATAGTTCATTGGAGGCAGTTGGTATCGATAATTTAGGATGGAGGGGTCATTTGTTTACACTTTATTTTGATAGTCCACTTTAGACATTCTACTAACTATAAGTAACTTTGCAACTACATGTCAAATAATTCATTATTTTGCAACTATATGCCAACTAACTCTCATTAGAGGATTAGTAGACTGTTAGGATAGGGTTAGTAGAATAAGTTGACAAACTTGCAAAGTTATTTATAGTCAGTAGAATGTCTGTTGGGGTAGCAAAAAAAAAAGTGTTACCAGTCATTCTTGTTTAGACAAAAACTGTGTTATTTAAGCTTTAATGTAGTTTAAATCACCCCTTTTGAGGTTGGAATACCTGGAATATTAATGTGTTCACATTTTTAAACCACTAAAAAGGTTACTATATTGCTAAATCCTTTTTCTCAGAAACTGCAGCAGTTAGTTGGGCTCTATAATATCTCTCTCAGTTTCCAAAATGTACTCCGTGCCCTATCAGGTAGACTGATGACAAAAGGTGAGAGAAAAGCAATTAGTAAGTTAGAAAAACACTGAATGTCTAAGAAAAAAGTCTCTTTCACAGCATTATGATTCTGCCCTTGTCCCACAGACACAGTGTTCTGAGCCCCAAACACCACAACAGTGCTTTTACGTTTAAACACACGGTTATCATGCAGATAAGGCTTAACAATCACCGGTGGCGACCTGTTGCCCCTGAGCCTCTTCGTGTGAAATAAATGAGCAAGCCTCAAATTTACTAGATCATTGCTTCTCAGATGAATGAATCAGAATTATACATGCTCCCCTGTGGTTGTTTGGATCTGCCGTCTACATAAATATTATTTATGTGCTCGGGCACTGAACTCTTATGCTCTGTTGACTCTTCCTCACGCAGGGGAGCTCTATTGATTTCTGCCTGTCCTTTCTGCCTGCATTTTGAACTGTATGAATTAGCATTTCTCCTCCACTCTCTGTTTTATCTGCACACACCGCTTTGAAGTGGAAATACCCCAAGGACAAGAAGCACCAATAAATGCAACATCAATAAATGGTCACGTTTTGCGTTATTCCGTTAAGGTGCGCACAAAGAAAACAATTATGCGACGACAAAGAATGAAGGGAAAGCTGTAACGAGTGAAATGTAGAGTTCATTCAACCCAACGCTGTGTCATTTCTTCCACTGTGAATGGACAGTTTGGCCCATTGTGACGCTGACAACCTGGAAAATGGATTCTCTCGCTCTTACCGCCGTGATTAAATAGCGCTTGATAAGATTACTGTGAGGATGGTCATTTTTCTGCTGCCCTTTTGAGAAAGATTGTTATGGGAGTGGAGAGATCTAAACCCTTGTTTCTGTTTCTTTGATAGAGGGCAAATGTAAATGTCAGTTATGTCAAGCAGCGGAAAGGTCTAGAAGCCAGGGAGAAACTGCTAAATGAGTTCTGACAGCAGAGGAGGGCCTGGAAATTCAGCCAAGGAACGCAAATACACCAGAACATCATGTGCAGCCCAAAAGTGTTCGTCAGTTCAGCTCTTATGCTCTGTTATTAACTATGTTCCAAAACCTGTATGAATTTCTTTTTTCTGCAGAACACAAAAGAAGATATTTTGAAAAATGTCTGTAACCAAACAGTTGATGGACCCCAATGACTTCCATAGTAGGAAAAAAAAAATACTATGGAAGTCAATGGGGTCCATCAACTGTTTGGTTACAGACATTTTTCAAAATATCTTCTTTTGTGTTCTGCAGAAAAAAGAAATTCATACAGGTTTGAAACAACTTGAGGGTGAGTAAATGATGACAGAATTTTCATTTTTGGGTGAACTATCCCTTTAAGACCAACATACATAAGCATTCAATAATTTGCGGTCAGTACGTTTAAAAAAAAAGATATAATTTTTATTCAGTAAGGATGCATTAGATTGATCAAAAGTGACCGGAAAAGACATTAATGATGCTGTAATTTCTATTTAATGTAAATGCTGTTCTTTTGAACGTTGTACTTATCAAAGAATCCAGAAACAAATGCATCAAATTTTCCACAAAAAATATTAAGCAGCACAACTGTTTAAAAAAATGTAATAATAAGAACTGTTTCCTGAGCAGCAAATCAGCATATTAGAATGATTTCTGAAGTATCATGTGACACTGAAGACTAAAAATGTAGCTTTGCAATCACAGAAATAAATTACATTATAAAATATATTAACATAGAAAACAGTTATTTTAAATTGTATTAATATTTCATAATATTAAAGTTTTGACTGTTTTTTGATCAAATAAATGCAGACTTGGTGAGCAGCATAGGAGACTTCTTTCATTAAAAAATCTTAACGACCCCAAACATTTTGAACAGTAGTTTTTAAATCAACAGTGGTGTCGTAAATGTTGCTTTAGGTGTGATGAAATTGGTTTCAGCTGGTAATTAGTTGATTTGGCTGAATTTAGGTGATTGGCTGTTTTAACCGGCTGTTTAAATCTGCCATATTGAGTGAGCAGTTCTATAAGATGTGATTTATAGCATACTCAATGTGTCAGTCAATGTGAAGAGCAGGACTTATTTCTAGATTTGCTATTGCAGACTTCCTTAATACACAACAATTATCATTGAAATAAGCAAAGGAAATAACATTAAACAAAAAAATAAATACATAATCTTCCCTTATTTTAGTCATTAGGCTTATTATGAACGAATACTAAGCTCATAGAGACACCGTCAACAGTTTTGATAAACTTATTAGACTTGGTTGAACTAATTACTCAATTAAATTGAATGGATGACTGCTCTTGGAGGGATTCGAATCCTTTATCAGGATCGCACACCTACTGGAAATATCATTCAGATATTTATCTTATTTCCTAATGGCTTGTTATATTTAATGAGAATATGTGATGCTCAGCCTATCATATCATATGGTCATCAGACATGCCGGAGCTTGTCATGAAACTTGTCTTGACAGCTGCACCTGAGGTGCCATATGTACTCTATTTTTCCACTAGCATGGGAGACGATGTACCTGAGAGAAAGATGTTTAACATGCTGCCTCTCTAACAGACCTTTGAGGCCAAAAAAAAAAAAAAAAAAAATGCTATCACCCCTGCCAGACTTATCTAGTACGATGCGGTAATTCCTGCAGAAAAGGAACTGACAATGTTAGGACCTATTTAATTCATTTATTCATGAGTGTAATTGAAATATTAACACGGGCGGCAGACGGCAGAGGCTTGGCGCTGGGACCCGAGTCTGTTCGCTCGACACCCTGCTCTGAATATTTTATTTAGATGCTCCGCTCCTGGCTTCACAGCACAGGTTAATCTATTCACCATTCCGACACGCATGGGACCCTTGTACTGCAGTCATTAAAGTCCCACACAAGATGTCTAATAATGATCCTTATTAGCGCAATACAAGAAACGACTTCCAAAATTTACATTTTCTTCCTTGTTTTGTATCTAATTGAAAAGAGGACTAATTTCCCTCCCTAATAACGATGGGATAAAACTCTCGTTGAAGCTAAATGATTAGTCTTCTGAATAGTAGAGTAGGAGGGCTTTTGGTTGGGAGGGATTTTGGGTGATGTATTATGAGCAAGCTCATTGCAGTGTGCATGCCCACACATTCGGCTAATTTTACCCAAGTGTGTGTGAGGCTTTCGGTAAAAACACACGCACCAGCCAGATTTTATTCTGTATGTAAATGGCTGTCTTGGGTCTTTCGTGAACGTGGATGTGTAGATATCTGAAATAAGGGTTGGATCAAATGGAGATGCACAGGGGGAGTTTACTAAGATGCTCTCTTGCCATGTGCTCCTGCTGTCACATGTCGTTGCCACGGCAGCAGCGAGGAAAACACCCCCCCACTGGGATGCGAGGCCTGCGTCGAGGCGTCGGGCTGGCACTCTTTCTCTCTCCTCTGGCTTTATCAAAGGGAAATACTGAAACACAGGGAGATGGAGCTGCCACTAACCATCAGAGTAGCAGCCGTGCCACATTAAAAAGGGAGACTGCATACATGTCTGCAGGAAAACTGGGTTTTTGGACCAGGGAGGGGACGGGACACTTTGCTGTATGTGTTTGTGTGTGTAATGCATCACGTGACTCCTCAGGTCTGATAGAATCCGTAGGGCCTGTGGACATGTTCCTACAGGAGTCACGGTTCACACTCTGTTTTCTTGCCTCCCTCCCCCACAGAGCGTCACAGCTCGTGCATGTCCGTAACCATGTGTTTTACGCTGTGTGTGCTCTTTGACTTCAGTTGACATGGGTGGCTTTTGCCAAGAGCCTGATTTTTTTGTTTGTTTGTATCTATTTGAAGCTAAATAAATTTGTTTAAAACTCAGTTCAGACTGTAAAAATGGAATGTTTTGTACAAGTCTAGGGCTTGCTGTTTGAAAAGATGTAAAAGCAAATGCCTCTATCTGTGCAAGCTTAATTTCATGCATTGTTGCATTTCGAAATGTCAGAACGCAGTAGTACAATGCAAGTATTTCATTCAAGGGGTGTTTTAGCAGGTATTGACACAACTGACTAAAGAATATTGCATGATGGGAGAAACACAATTTACCTTTTATTAATTTAGTTGATATTTACAATCGAGAAAATATTGTTATCATTATTTAAAAGACTGAAGTAAAAAAAACAACATTTTTTTTTGTTTAGAATTTTCATATACGGTAGTATGCATATTGTTCTTCTGTGGTCCGATGTTGCACCATTTTGAATAGAATCATTCTGAGCAAGTTAATTAATCTGTCATTACGTTTGTAATTGACTATACTTAAACTACTATAACTACTATACTTAAACGTACAGTATGGGATTTTTTCGCCACTAGGGGTCGCTAACCTATTTACAATAACAAAGGCGTAGTTTGATGACGCAACATTTGCTAAGAATTATGGATCTTGTCGTCAACGTCAAGCCGACCGATCTAATAATGTTTATGGATGACTGAATACATCGATGTTTTTATCCTGACTGTGATATAAAGCAGTTCGGGGTTGCTAAGAGACATCAGCTCCAAACGCGACGCGAGTCCCGCGGATATAAAAGGAATATGGACATTTCATTCTACCGAACTACACGCAGAATTACTACTCACAGGTCAGTTTATTAGACAAATTAAACTTGTGAGATAACGTAGCGCTGTTTCACTTGGTCTAACATTACACTAGCACACTAAACTGCATTTAAATGTGTTGAAATATGTGTTAGTTTGTCTGTATGAGACTAACGTTAGCAGTAAGCTAGATCAACATTAGAACAACATACAGATCATATTCTGACATTTTATCATTGTTGAACTATGAAACATTAATTAGTTTTATGTAAATGTGCTCACCTGTTTAATAAAGTACATGTAGGAGCGGTCGAAGTCTCGGACGTGGAGCTCTCGTTTATATACTGTCTATGGGAGCTCTCGGCATCTCGTAAACACTGCGCTGATATTGATTCTCGTTTTAGTTCTCCTTTTTTATCCAAAGTCTGCTTGCCATGGTCCATAATGTTTGAACGAAACAACAACAGCGTGCAAATAGACATTGCGAACTACAGTGGTCCACGTCTGTCGTCTTGGTTACTATCAGACGGCTCTGGTTCATAGCTCTGGTTACCATGGCAGCACGAGCGGAAACCAGGGACAACGCGGATATGACGCCATTGACTGCGACAAAACGGAAATAAAGAAACGTGCCGTGTCTTCGAATTAAATTAAAATTTCTCCTGGTTTGAAAGTTGTTGGAAACAGTCGGGATAATGTAAGTACACAACTAAAAAATATATATAACATAGATATAGTGATTTTTGCTATTTTTAAAGCAAAAAAGTTACATATTGTGCCTTTAAAGCTGCAGTCGGCAAGTCTGGCAGATTGAGTCGATTTAGCCAAAATTTTGAATGTTTACAACTCTCATGCCCCTCCCCCACTACCAGCGAGCACCTCCCATCGAGTTTGTGCTCGTCAGTGCGTGTGCACCATGTTTTCTGTGAACGCGTCCGTCTCTTCAGCATCGATCAACACCATGGACTCGGAGGTAGGCTGCCCTGGCTAATCTACCCATAGATAGCAATAACCGAGGAATTAGAAGCTTGTTAGTAAATTTTCTCTCCGCCATCACGCGTCGTACAATCCAACACACCAGCAAACTTCAGGCGTGTGCATGTGATATTAACGTGCGCGCGACAGCGCGAGGGGGGAGTGGGATCTGTGGCGTGTGCACGACCTGCGATTGACAGTCAGATCTCACACCCCCCCAGCGCTGATTGGACCCGATGATCCGGGAGTGGTGGATTTTTGCAAAACAAATAACACGCTTCAGGTGGAGTTAGAAGCTCGTTTTTTTTTCTAAAACCACTTTATTTATGTTGTTCTGTCGGATTATAGTGTCGATTTCACTGAATATGATCAAAAAAATATTGCCGACGGCAGCTTTAAAATAACACAAATATAAACCAGTTTATTAATGTTGGAGTAAATAAAGAGAATAAAGGGTCCTAAATACAGGCTGGGATCTTCACCATTGGTGACCACATCTCTGGTAAAGGTTAGAGAGAATTAAAGACGCCACAGGAGCCTGCAAAGACCAGGCAATTAGCCAGCATGCCCTTTTCACATCGGCAAAACAAGCTGAATTTACACCCGATGCTGCAGGTCTGTGTTGTTGTATGACACTTAAGGTAAGGACAGTTGACAAAAATGTCCAAACTGTATAAACAACCGCAATGAGATGATCAAAGAAGTCTACCTTTATCCACTTTATCTACAGTGATGAATCTGATTTCATTACATGACTTCGTTTTCAGACTGGTGAGCCTCAGTGATATTATTTAATATTTGTCACTATGCAGAAGCTTTCCTGCTGATGTAAAATTTAGTAAAAGGAGGAATAGAAGAAAATGTCTGGATAAGACACGAGACGGGCAGAAACTGGCTATAGCAACTGCAGGGCAGGACTATGTTAATAAGAAGACTCGCATACTGAAGTTCATAATGCCCTCGGTACAGTACAGCGTGTTTGAACTCTGCCAGTGACCTATTGATACTAATATGTTCCTTTGATCTCAAGAGCATAAAAAAATGCTTTCTGAAGGACAATAATGTATGCTAGTTCAAAATGAGCAATGTGCAGTGCAGACTGTTGCAAGGATTTTAAAAATGTTTTTTCTTCTAAGCAGCATTTAATATTGTATGTACAGATACACTGGCGTTCAAAAGTTTGGGGTCCTTAAGACTTTTAAATGTTTTTGGAAGAAGTCTCTTATGCTCACTGAGGCTGATCAAAAAAATTCAGCAATATTGTGAAATATTATGACAAGTGTGCCTTGCAGCATTCCAGCATTCATAACACAGCATGCTTGTTTTCAGCAGGGGCTATCTGGAACTTCAGTGAAGTTGACCTTGAAGCATTATTTTAGACTCTTATAAAGCTTTATGGCTTCCATCTAGCAGGCACGTTTACTCGGAAATGACCATTGTTCTCAGGTTCCTTTGTAGATGGTGACCTTTTCACAGATAGCAGCAACTGCAATCATCATCCCCAAAAAGCTGGAAACCAGCAACCCACAAGAGGTAGAAGATACAACATTTTGTATCTGCTCCAATCTAATTCACTGTGATGTGGTTAAGTCTTTTTCTTCTGTTGAGCTAAATATTGTGCTCCTGGGTTCTCCCCAAAGGGCGAGTGATTAATGGCACAGGAGAATGGGGAATGTTATCTTGCGGCTAGTTCAATGTCTTGATCGGATAGCTCCATTCATTTGGAGCCCTATTCACTCACGGTACTGTATATTTATTTTTAGTCCAATTCGCACAAATCTTCTGCCTTAGTTCCGCTGCCCGTGTGTGCTTTATAACATAAATACAGCACCCTTCTCCTGCCTGAAGCAGTTTCCTTTCTTAGGAAAGCCCTTTCTTTTCTAAATAACCCTGCTTGATGACTGCACCTCCAGTTCCGGTTTCATATTAGCTAATGTGATCTTACATTTTGTCAGTATATTATTCTCGGTGGACTTAATTTCAAGAACGTGTGCTCAGCACTTGGATATTCGTTGGCACAAAAGCATAATACAATTACCGGTAGTAAACTACACTGTAAAATGTAAATATGTGCAGTTACATAAAGGAGTCATCTCTAACCTGTATATAACCTTTATTATCTAACGTTTTATTGGTGCCAATGGCTGATATAAAGCTGATATATGTGATATTGCTCTTTTTAATTTAAAGATGGCAAATAACACATACATAAACATTTTATTGCAGCAATTATGTATTTTACATATTTACTAAATGATTCATTGGAAAATATATCAATACGCAAAAAAATAGAAATCTGTAAAATAAGCAGATTTATACGGAGCCCTGCATGTGATGTGGGAAAAATATGTATTTCATGGCCATTAACAATTCATTCCCACGTCTAATACATCAGCACAATTTACTAATTTGTTCCCTCATTTAAAGTAAACTGTGTGCATGAAATAATAATTGGTTCCCTTGTTTTACTAAATCGTGCACATAATATATTAATTAGTTCCCACGTTTTACTAAATCGTGTGCACAATATAATATGTTTTACTAAATCAAGGGAATGAAATATATTGTGCGCACAATTTAGTAAAACAGGGAAACTAATTATTATATCGTGCACACGATTTAGTAAAACAAGGAAACAAATGATTATATTGTGCGCACAATTTAGTAAAATGGGGGAACAAATTATAATATTGTGTGCACAGTTTACTTAAAACGAGGGAGCAGGGGCCACAATATACATATTTTCCTGCATTTCATGTGCAGGGCTCCATATATTTACACTTTAGATAGAAACTTCTTGATTGTGTAATCCTATATCAATATTTTTCACAAATAAAAAGGTAGTTAAAAACATGAATAGGAAAGGGGGGTGGGAGGGGGTGCGGCTATAGCCAACAATGAACTCAGTAATCTGGTAAATCTGTGTGCACTGACTAAAAATTGTCCGATATATCGGTCAACCCCTAATACACACACACACACACACACACGACCTTATACTGCGTTCATGTCATACTGTAATCAAATCAAATCAAATCAAGTATATTTGTATAGCGCTTTTCACAATACAGATTGTATCAAAGCAGCTTCACAGTATTAAAATAAAATAATACAACAAAGTTTGTTTCTAGTGGAATTTATTGATTGATAGAATAAAATTAAATATCCCCAAAATATCCCCAACTGAGCAAGCCAAAGGCAACAGTGGCAAGGAACCGAAAAAACTCCATCAAGCGGCCTAATGGTGTCCTAAAACTCCATCAGGTGACCTAATGGAGAAAAAAAAAACCTTGGGAGAACCCAGGCTCAGTCGGGGGCCAGTTCTCCTCTGGCATTTATGAACTAGAGGCCGGATTGTAGTTTGAAACTGTGAGATTAACAATATTATATGAATGCCTGGCTGAAAAGATGCGTCTTTAATCTAGTTTTAAACTGGGAGAGTGAGTCCGAGCAACGAACAGTATCAGGAAGACTATTCCAGAGTTTTGGAGCCAAATGTGAAAATGCTCTCCCTCCTTTGGTGGATCTGGATATCCTAGGTATGACCAAAAGCCTTGAATTTATTGATCTTAAAGAGCGCGATGGATTATAGGGTGATAGAAGATCCGTTAAATAGACTGGAGTTAAGCCGTTTAGGGCTTTATAAGTCAGTAGCAATACCTTGTAATTAATACGGAACTTTATAGGTAACCAATGTAGTGATGATAAAATCGGTGTTATATGATCATATTTTCTTGATCTAGTAAGAACTCTAGCGGCTGCATTTTGGACTAACTGTAGCTTGTTTATTGAGGATGCAGGACAACCGGCTAATAAAGCATTACAGTAATCTAGTCTCGAGGTCATGAATGCATGAACTAACTTTTCTGCATCAGAAACTGATAGCATATTACGTAGCTTAGCAATGTTTCTAAGGTGGAAAAAGGCTGTTTTTGTAACATACGAAATATGATTTTCAAAAGACAGGTTACAATCGAGTATAACACCCAGGTCTTTTACTGTAGAGGATAAAGTAACAGGACATCCTACGATGTCAAAGTTGTATTGTGAGAGGTTCTGTGGGCGGTTTTTTGAACCGATAAGTATTACCTCTGTCTTGTCTGGATTTAATAATAGAAAATTACGCGTCATCCAATCTTTTATATCTTTAACACACTCTGTCAATTTGGATAATTTAGCGTTTTCATCCGGCCGTGATGAAATATATATTTGAGTGTCATCAGCATAACAATGGAAACTAATTCCATGTTTCCTTATAATATTTCCAAGTGGCAGCATATATATTGAGAATAATAGAGGGCCTAACACAGATCCCTGCGGCACTCCATAGTTTACTGGAATTATGATTGATTTTTCTCCATTTAAATAGACAAAATGGTAGCGGTCAGATAAGTATGATCTAAACCAGCTTAATGCTTGTCCTTGAACACCAGTATAATTTTGTAGTCGATCTAAGAGTATTGTATGATCTATAGTATCGAACGCAGCACTTAGATCAAGTAAAACTAGTATTGAGAAACAGCCTTGGTCAGAAGCTAAAAGTAAATCATTTGTGATTTTAACGAGCGCAGTTTCAGTGCTATGATGCGGTCTGAATCCAGACTGAAACTTTTCATAGATATCATTTTCTTGCAAGAAAGAGCCCAGTTGAGCGGACACAACTTTTTCTAGTATTTTAGATATAAAAGGTAGATTTGAAATGGGTCTATAATTTGCTAGATTATGCGGGTCTAATTGTGGTTTCTTAATGAGAGGTTTTATCACTGCCAGTTTAAATGTTCTTGGAACATGACCTAAAGATAAAGACGAGTTAATAATATTGAGGAGAGGCTCTTCTACTACAGGTAACACTTCTTTCAGTAGTTTAGTTGGTATAGGATCTAATAAACATGTTGTTGTTTTAGATGAAGTGATAAGTTTATTTAACTCTTTTTGTTCTATAGTTGTAAAGCACTGTAATTGTTCTTGCGGGGGGAAAATTGAGGCTGAATTATAAGGGGCGATTGAGGATTGAACGTTTACAATTGTGGTTCTGATGTTTTCTATTTTCTCAGTGAAGAAGTTCATGAAATCATTACTACTAAACTGTAACGGGATATTTTGTTCGGGTGACGTCTGTTTATTTGTTAGTCTAGCCACGGTGTTAAATAAAAACCTAGGATTGTTTTGGTTGTTTTCTATTAGTTTGCGGAGATGCTCAGCCCTGGCCGCTTTTAGGGCCTTTTTATAACGTGACATACTGTCTTTCCACGCGATTCTAAAGACCTCTAAATTAGTTTGTTTCCATTTACGCTCTAAATTACGGGTTTCTCTCTTTAGAACATGCGTAGTATTATTGTACCATGGTGCTTTAATTTTCTCATGTCTCAAAGCACTGTAACTATAATTACAAGATGGCAAACTGTGACGTTCTAACCAGAGCTGTTCACGTCCTCAGACTCGGACTTATGCCTTTCTGTCAACACTATAAACGCCGAAATGAATCTGCAGCAGAATCTACAGGTGGTACAACTAGAGCTCTGTAAGTTGTTTATGTTCATTGTAATGTTATGTGCTTTGAGACATGAGGTAATTTAACTCCGTCTCTCGTCTTGTGACGATTTGCAGACTCTGCTGTGTGCGTTCATGTGTTTTGAAGGAGGCGTGACTTTGAAATGCTCTCTGAAGTAGTGTTGTCACGATACCAAAATTATGACTTAGATATGATACCAGACCAAAATACCTCGATACCGATACTGAATCGATACCACGGCAAAAAAAACTAAAACAGTAAAAGTAATTGAAAAATATGACAGAACTTAATCATTGTTTTATAAATTAATTTTAAAAAGCTAAAAACTCACATGACCAGCATGATCCTGCCCTGCTTTATGACCATTCCCTCCCCTTTATTAAAAATAATAATAATAATAATTACATGTCAGTGTGAACGTCCTTATCAAGATGTTTGCAACATTCACATTATTATCAATAATGCTAACATTTACAAACCTTTCACAACTCTGAACAGGTTGGGATGACCAAAATCTTATTTCATGATACGAGTCATTTAAATGTAATTTTATAATTATAATATAGATATTTAATTTAATTGTATCTTTGTAATTAAAAATAAGCAAAAAAGCAAATTACAAACAATATGACAAATACTATAAGAGACAAATAAAATAAACAGTGCTTAATTTCTTTTTTGAAAGCTATAGACCTTCTGTAGCTGAAACAATAAGGTCTTCACTCTATAAATTAACTATAGACTGATTCTTAATAAATAGATTAAATTTATTCAGTCAAGCATTGGGTGACTGTCTATTTTCTTTTGTTGTTGGATTAACATTAATCACACAGAATATTATGCTGCCGGTCCGGCCCTTTAAGACCTGCACGTATCCAATACATTGGAACATATACGATTTCTTTTTACAAACGGTTTACGTTCGCTAAAGACATACCCAACTGTGTTTCCGTGAATACTCGCCAGGACGTGCATTTTTACATATCATTTTGACTATTTAAACCTAATAGTCCGCGAAAGAGAACTGAAGTTGCGATCGTATGCTGTCTGAACGGCGTGTGCGCGCGCTTCAGGTCTGAGCCCGGCAGCGCGAGCACGTCCCGCGCTTTATTTTCTCATGCATGCACGTTTCTTTGTCAAGTGCTGCGCGTATATATTTTACTGTTCTGTTTCCGTTGTTTAGTAGTGAATGTACACGTCCTGACTCCTGCTGTCACACAGCTACGCAAATTAAGAAATACTGCTCTTATTATTTACTGTCACTCTTAAAGTACTAATAAAAGTTAATATTGTATCGTTTTTAATAGCAGGGTATCGCGATACCTTCCTTGTACCGGTACATCGTGCAACACTACTCTGAAGGCAGGGTGGTATCTCATGCTTTCAAAGCTATCTTGTTATTGCTAGCCTCTCTGAAATCGCCTACCCTACCTTTAAGTGATTTCATGGGTATACAATATACATTTTATACAATCTACAATATAAAGTATATACTGTACAATGAAAACAGATTTGCATTGCATTTATTTAATAAACCTGTACACTTTACATGTACCGTCTTGTCGCTTTGTTCACTGTGTCTTGACAAATTTGCAATTAATTACTAATTATTATCACAGCGAGCTGAATCCAGTCATGAATGACAGGACAGAGCTCAGAATTATGTTCACCTATGTTTGCAATTCCCCAGCCCAGGACCCCTGACTCCTGCAGTGAAAAGTAGGACACAGAGACCCACCTGATCATATGCCAGTGTGCAGGGCAGAGCGGTTCCACACGAGTGCATCATGAGACAGGAAGCTCTGCTGACACTTGCGCAGAGAAGAGAGAGCGCTCTGCTGCGGGAGTAGCTTTTAGATCCGAGGATTGCTGAAGGACTTTAAGATTTCATAGTAAGTTGTTACTGCTGTAGCCCCGAGTGTCTCTCTCACTGACTTATTCATTACGGATAACCAAAACAAGCACTGGGGAGTTCTGGCCCTCTCTTTTCTTTTTGGAAACTGGTGACTTCTTCAAGGCTCAAATGAAAACTTTTTATTCACCTATTGGGTTTTGCACACAAAGGAGTTGTGTGGGTCTGCTGACCAAGTAGTATTTGTTCAATATGAGCTGAGGCTAATATAAAGTTAGACGGCAAATATTTCAAGATATCTTCAGGGAGTATTGAAAGTAGAAACTCTTTGCAGCCTATTTCTGTTTTTGAAATCTATTCTCTCTCTCTCTCTCTCTCTCTCTCTCTCTCTCTCTCTCTCTCTCTCTCTCTCTCTCTCTCTGACTGTCTCTCACTCTCTGTTTTCTGTGCTGATTTTAGGTGAAAATCTGTGGAATTCTGCAGATTGGATTTAATGAATTTGTGTTGTAATGACCGGCGTTCCGATTCTGTGGAGCTTCCTTCAGAATTTCGCAGGCGCAGATTCCATGAGGTTCTGGTGATTAGTGATACTGCAGCTCTGTGGGGATTGGCTCATCTGTGGAATGGTTTTCATTATGCATAGTGAGTTTTGAGGATGGGGACGCTCACACAAATGTCCATTAGAGCAGCATCAGACCTGCTGGAGAACCACTATGGAGGACTTAAATTTCAATCAAATGAAGAAATTAATGTATTAATTCAAAACAAAAAATGTAAATAAATAAATCTCTTTACAAACTTAGAAATAAATGGACATCGACTATATAATTTTAATGTATTAATTTATTTTTATTTTTTATTATTACATTGATAATTGATTTTCATACTGTAAGAAAAGTACATTTTCTGCCAAGACATTTTCTGTTAATTTTTATAAATATTTATTTTAACCCGTAAACAGAACACACAATACAATGTGTAATTCAGAGTATGCTGCTTACTACAGCATTTGATTTTCAGGGAAGTGCCAATGTATATAAATGAGTTGTAAGTTTTTAAGCATGTTTATGGTTTTTAAGCATGTTTCTATGTGAATTCTATCTGGCCTAAATCTGTTTAGTCTAAGAGATTTCTTTGCCTGTTTTTCAAAAGGTTCAAAAGTCTGATTGTTTTGTAAAGTAACAGCACACCTCTAAGCAGAATGAGGCAGTATATGATTTAATTTATCAGCATGTCTGTAGCACAAATGGTATGGGACTTGAGGTTAGGGGTCAATTAAAATCGCTGTCCATAAGTATGAATGAGCACCTAGTTAGTATGAAGGATTCAAAGATTGAAAGTCAAAGTCAGACTCCTCTTTGTATTACTGGGGAGGCTATTTGGCTCCATCCCATAAAACAGATGAGGCCAGTCTAATTAAGGTCAAATTAAGGATGTGCCTTAAACCAAATCCAGCAACTGATAAACATCAGTCAGTCAGTGTGACTTGAAGGTGGGGTCCTCAACTGTGGGCTGACTCATTTCTTGAATAAAGAGTGAGTACTAGAAAGAGAGATGTTTGGGCAGCATTGGTTTTTTTTTTTCGTCCTCTGTACGACCTCTGCAGGAACTCCGAATGAATGGAGCCCAGTGAGGTTGTGCATTTGATGTTTTGTGCGTCAGGAGTCTTGCCTGCAACCATTTCCATTATGACGGTCACAAATACAGGCAGTTGTGGTTGCTGTGTTTGTGAAAAACTTCACATTGATATGCAGAACTCTTTTGCTTAGTATTTAGAGAGTACTGTAGGTATGACTTTACAGATTTTGACAACATAGAACAAAAGACCATGCATACTTTATGACCTCACAGATACAGGAATTAGAGAAAGAACCTCCATTATAATAAATGATCTGGAGGGTATTTGGAGCTGAAATTTCACAGACACGTTCTGGGGTCATCAGAGATTTATATTACATCTTGTGAAAAGGGGCATAATATGTCACATTTAAGGCATCGAGGTATGTGCCAACGTTGAGTACTTACTTAGTTCGTTTCTCCTGTTTTACAGAAGTTGCATTGGCTCCCAGTTAAATTCCGTGTGAATTTTAAAATTTTACTTTTAACTTACAAAGCACTTAACAATTTGGCTCCTTCATATCTTCAAGATCTTCTTCATATACACACTCCTTCCCACACTCTAAGATCTGCTTCTGCACTTTCACTTGTTCTGCCACGTACTCGGACAACTTCTATGGGGTCACGAGCTTTTGGCTATGCTGCTCCCCATTTATGGAACTCTCTTCCTGTAGAAGTTCGCAACAGTTCTAGTCTCTCAGTTTTTAAATCTCATCTTAAAACGTATCTGTTTAGGCAGGCTTTTATGTGACTTAATGTTTGTTGCTGTACTGGTTTGATTGTTTAATGTCTTTTTTTATGAATTTTGTAAGGTGTCCTTGAGTGCCATGAAAGGCGCCTTTAAATAAAATGTATTATTATTATTATTATTATTATTATTAAGATGTGGTCACATTGGCAATTTCAGGGGGAAAAATGGTCCATTGTCAATAGTATAGATCACACAGAAGTCACTTTCAAACCAAGCAGCTTTCTATTGGTCAGTATGGTGATTTTGAACCAAACGACCCAAATACTGTATGTGTGGGGATCTTTTCGCCCTTACACAAAACTTCAGATTATGCAAATTCTTTTTGAAATGACTGGATTTCGCCAATGCTAAATGTGACCACACATTTAGGGTTTGAGCAATAATAATAGTGATACTCACACTCTCAGAAAAAAAGGTACAATTTTGTACCAAAGAAGGTACAAACCCTTGTCACTGGGGCGGTACCTTTTACTGGTACAAAATTGTACCTTAATATAGAGGAACAAATTTGTTCCATTCCAGTTTGTACCTTAAAGGACATGATTTGTACCATGGGCAACCAAAATGTACCTTTTGTTTTTAAAAACTTGTTGGTACAATATTGTACCTTTTATCAAAGGTACAAATTTGATCTCTTAAGGTACCACCCCAGTGACAAGCCCCTTTGTACCTTAACTGTGTCAAATTTGTTCCTACGAGAAAGGCTATTTTTCTATTGAATAACAAGCACATTCAACAACTGAATCAAAAAGGCATCAATTTAATCATTTCTGTAAATACATATCAAATTCATATGAACATTTGAATACTTTCATTCCAACTTACAGTAAAGTATATCTTTGTGTAAATACATCAAAGACTTCACAATACAATAAAGACTTAGCAAAATTAACAGAATATCACTTCTTTAAAAAGATTTGAAAGAATTTAAAATGCAAAAATGTTACAGTACATAAAATATATTTTCTTATCTACAACAAAGCTAGACTTGTTTTTTTCCCCCCACTTTTCACACAATACCCTTGCATTTATTTAACTTTTTAAAACACCATCATCCAACCGAACTGCTCGGCAATTTCAGATCCCTCCATTTTTACACTGCTGAAGATTCTCCTCTCACTGAAGACACGTCCAGTCAAGACATTCCCAAGATCTGCACAGTGAGTTGAGATGTAGCCGGTTCTTCCTGAACATAATGAAGAATCAATATTAGTAAAGACAGATGTAAATTTATTAAATTTATACTTCCAATGACAAGCTCAAATTTCACTTCTAGACTTAAAGGGATAGTTCACTTAGAACTAAAAATTCTGTCATTTACTCGCACTCAAGTTTTTCCAAATCTGTTAACTTGAACAAAAAAGATATTTTGAGAATCGAAAATTAAACAGTTGATGGGGCCCCATTAACTTCCATAGAATATTTTTCATACTATGGAAGTCAATGGGGCCCCATTGACTGTTTCATTTTTTGGGTGAACTACACATCCTTCAACATCTCGTTTGGCATCCATGTAATGTGCTTCTATAACTGATTTCAGCTTAGCCAACCTCAAATTAACAACCTCAAAAACCTCAACCTGAAAATTATTTTGTTAATTACTCACCCTCATGTCATTTCACACCTATAAGACCTTTGTTCATCTTCGGAACACAAATGAAGATATTTTTAATGAAATTCTGAGAGCTTTCTGTCCTTCCATTGGGAGCAATGCAACTAACACATTCAAGGCCCAGAACGATAGGAAAGACATCATTGAAGTAATCCATGTGACTCCAGTGGTTTAACCAATTTTATGAAGCGATGCAGGTGCTTTGTTTTAGCAAAAAAACACAATTTACCACTTTATTTAGTAGGGGGAGCACTACGACGCATGCGAATTGTGTTGACTCAAGACCGGGTGTTGTTCCATGAATGTGCTTTAGATAATATTATTTTGTAAATATAGAGGTAAATTATGCTTCTTTTTTTTTTTTTTGGCAAAACAAAGCTTACATCGCTTCATAAAATTGAGGTTAAACCACTGGAGTCACTTGGATTAGTTTAATGGCGTCTTTACTACCTTTCTGGGGCTTGAATGTTTTAGTTGCGTAGGCTACCAATGGAGGAACAGAAAGCTCTTGGATTTCATCAAAAATATCTTCATTTGTGTTCCGAAGATAAACGATGGTCTTACAGGTTCGGAATGACATGAGGGTGTATAATTAATGACAGAATTAAAAAACAATTGCTGAACTATACCTTTAAGGAATCCTGGAAACACCTTAAATCAACCACAGCATGCATTCGGTCCATTTTCTGGAATAACTGAAATGCAGATAAGAAAACAATTTTCACACACAAAAAAACTTTCTGCATTTTTACATTTCCCACAAAGTTTTAAATGATTCACTTAAAGCTTCATATAAAATACCCAGAAAAGTAAAATGTTAAACTAATCCATTTGAATTGAGAAGTTTGGTAAAAAATGTCTGAAGAGACTACCGCTTAGTATAATAAACAGATTAAATTTAGGATTTTATTCACATTTAAACATTGAACAAACAGAAGCTCAACCGCACTTGCTTTGACAAGCAAGAACAAACCTCAATGGTTCTTGCGGAAGCTCAAGCGTGCTGCAAAACACATGAGAATGAACATCATCGGTTTTCGCACGTCTAGCAAACATGCTTGAGCTTCCGTTTACTGCAACTGATGTGTGAATTGATGTATATTTTTATGTGAATAAAAGCCTAAATTAAATCTGTTCATCATATAAAATGATTGTATCTCTACAGAAAAACTTGGACTAAACTGCTCAATTCAAATTATTTTACAATCTCTTTATTATGGTAGCATTCAGGTATCAAAAGACATTTTGAAATTTAATATGCAAAATGGCAATGTAATATATAAAATGGCAATGTTCTTATTTAAATTTACATTTTCCATACCATATGTGCAATGTTTGGGGCAAAGTGACAATTCAAATTCAATAATATAATTAAATTAGCCATCTCCTACACTTGTTTTAACATATACCGGTAATTTAAACATATTACAAAAATGATTAGAGATGTTTAAAGGCACAATTCACCAAAAATTAAAAAAACTCTGTCATTAATTATTCACTCTCATGTTGTTCCAAACCTGTAAGACTTTCGTTCATCTTTGGAACACAAATGAAGATCTTTTTAATGAAATCTGAGAGCTTTCTGTCCCCCCATTGACAGTCCATGCAACTAAAACTTTGATGCTTCAAAAAGTTCATAAAGAGATCGTAAGACCAATCCTTTTGAATCGAGCAGTTTACCGTAGTTCAAATTTTCATAAGACATGATCGCTTTATATGATGAACAGATTTCAGAAGCTCAACTGAACATGCTTGACACGTGAGAACAAACCTCTTTCTCAAACGTGCTGCGCAACACACAAGAATGAACCTCATTTGTTTTCGCATGTCAAGGGAACATGCTAGAGCTTCCTTTTACCGTATTATCTGATGTGAATTGATGAATAAAAGCCTAAATTCAACCTGTTCATCATACAGCACAAATTTTAGACTAAAACACTCAATTCATATGGATTAGTTTTACAATCACTTTAGGAACTTTTTAAAGCATCAAAGTGGTAGTTGCTTAGCTGTCTATGGGGGGTCAGAAAGCTCGTAATTGATGAAAGAATTTTCATTTTTGGGTGAACTAACCCTTTAACATGTTCAACGTAAAATTGTAGCAAAATGATCATTTAAATGCTATTTTCCTTAATTGCATTTACACTCACAGTTAAGACACTTATGATTGCATTTTTATTAAATACCCGCGATGAACGTGGCAAAATTCAATCTGGATTTAAAAAAAGATTCCAAGATGATCTTTGCATCAAGTGCCTTAACTTTGAGTGTATAAGCAACTAGGAAAAATAACCTAAATTATAGTTTTGCTATAATATTTGCTTGAACATTTTAAACATCTAATTTCTGTAATACATTTCATTTTTTATTTTTGAACTTAAAAAAAATTCAATGTATGTTTTAATTTTATGTTAAAGCTAGTGTAGTAATGCAAATTATTATATTATTGATTTTGAATATTTTTTTGCTCCAGATGTTGCACATATCATATAGAAAATGTAAATATAAATACAGAAATACATTGCCATTTTACACATTACATTTCATATTGACATTTGGTACCGGTATGCTAACGTTACCATACTTTGTGAGTGTCAGAGTTTTAGGTGAATATACTTTCAGTTAAGTGACCGAAATCTTTCAGAGTTCATTTGATGTGCAGTTACTGTGCTTTATCAAGATTGACATCACTCTGTCATTATGGCAAACATTTTGTCTTAGAAATATTCAACCTCATCAGAAAAAAGAATATCATAAGATTAAGAAACTCAAATAACACATTGTACTGATACTTGCCTCACAGCTGAGGACGCAGGAAGACTTTCAGATGACCAGCACTGACAGTTTACCATGCAGTTTACCCCATCATGATCTAAAAATCAAAGACACATTAGCTGAGTATATGACATGTAACTTTATATTACTTAGGACAGAATCAGGTAACGTTAATCGCATTCAAAAACAGAACGAGTGATCAACTATTTTATCTGCGCACTGTTCGTTGGCGCTCAATCAAGTTGTTCCAAAACCGCATACAGTATTGTGGACTAATGTAAAGTAGGCTAACGTTACACCAGCATGGCACCTCTGGTTGAGCATTCATTTACAACAATAATGTTTTAAATGTGAACTTACGACACAGAAACTCAATTGCTTTAAAACATATGCAGACGGCTATCACTGACTGGATTCGTACAAATAAGCTATTTAACGTTACACTCGCTATTATCATGTTGAGTAGCTGTAACGTTTTATACATTTTATTTGGTTAAACATAAAACCCACCTTTGAATTTCCTCTTCTCTTCGTCTTATAATTCGAGTCCAGCCACTAAAGTACTTCTGACGAGGGCGAAGCCATGGCTTGTGGTGGTGCTCCGTGCTCGTAATCTGCTTCCCGAAGTTCCCGCTCTCCGGTCTATTTGAAAATGCAGTAACGGCTGCAGCAACCTTGGGCAATCAGTTTCATGTCGCCTAATAGCAAAGTTAACATTTAACAGTTAACGTTATGGTGGATAATGGAGAGAACAAACGCCATATATTGTACACGTGATGACTTAATAATAGTCAATAATTGCATTAAAAAAATTAAAAAGTGTAACGTTATAACTTACAAGTCAAATGGCTAAAAAGCATTTGGAGCAAAGCAACTCGCTAAAATAACGTTAAGTGGCTGAAACATTTATATTTTAGACTTGTGAACTAAATATATACATAAATTATCAGAACTCACCTTTAAATTTCGTCTTCTTCAAGTTTGATAAAATAATCTCGACCGCGCTGCAGTCGTGTAATGTCAGCCTGCTGCTTCCCGCTGTCAGTTCGGAAATTTCCGTGGCTGAAGCGATTTCGACCAATCAGTGTCTTGTTGCTATGCAAAATACTCAACACAGCAACCAATCATGAATGAAATAGTAATTTGGTCCATAACTGTACCCTTGATGTGAGAACAATTATGTACCTTCATTTCAATTGTACCTTAACAGGTACCAAACAGTATCATCAGTGGTCTTTCCTGTACCATTAAAGGTACTATTATTGAAAAGGTACAAAACTGTTCTTTGAGGAACATTATTTGTACCACCGTGTACCTTTTTTTCTGAGAGTGCACTTTAGTATGGAAGCCTTAAGAGGCCATACATTATTACTATATTCTGTATTGATTTCTCATGATATTGACTTCTCATATTCTCAAGAAAAGAAAATCTAAATTCATTCCATGTGCATCACTCGGGCCAATCATTCAGGACTTAAGTCCCTCGTCATTATAAAAGAAAAAAATATCCACTCATCCATGATGTAGCTGTAAAAATATTGGACGTAAAAATGTTAACAAGAAAAAGAACCAAGGAAACCAACTCAGAAAATAAATACAATCGTAAACAAGCTGAGATCTCGAGCAACAACTTTTGTTATATCGAAATTTCAAGAAAACTTTAGTCAAGAAGATCATAAAAATTAAATGCATAGTCCACTGAAAAATTCTGTTACCAGTCACTGACCCACATGCCATTCCAAACCTGAATGAATTTCTTCTGTGGAACACAAAAAGAGATAGTTTTGAAGAATGTCGGTAACCATTTTTTGGTTCCCATTGACTTCCATTGTACTCAGATTGAATTTCAGGCTTTTTTTCACATTTAAACATTGATCAGCAGACATGAACAGAAGCTCAACTGAACCTGCTTGACGCACGAGAACAAACCTCATTGGTTCTTGCAGAAGCTCAAACGTGCTGCGTAACACGAGAATGAACCTCATTGGTTCCCACATGTCAAGGGAACATGCTTGAGCTTCCATTTACCACAACCGATGTGTGAGTTGATGAATGTTTTTATGTGAATAAAAGCCTAAATTCAATCTGTTCATCATATAAAGTGATAATTTCTCTTCAGACAATTTGGAATAAACCACTCAATTCATATTGATTAGTTTTACAATCTCTTTATGAACATTTTGAAGCGTCAAAGTGTCAGTTGCGTAGGTGTCTATGCAGGCAGAGAAAACTCAGATTTCATCAAAATAAAAAATAAATGACTGAAAATAAATGACATGAGGGCGAGTAATTAATGACTGAATTTTCATTTTTGGGTGAACTTTCCCTTTAAGTAAATAACTTGTGTTGATCATAAGAAAATTAAGTTGAGATCTTAAGAAAACCTTTGTCAACATTTCAAGAAAACAACTTTTGTTATGTTAAGCTCTAAAGAAAATTTCAGATGGCATCTCGAGAAAACAACTTTTGTTATGTAAAGATCACAACAAAACAAGATGGAAGACAATAAAATGCGTAACCTCCTAGGACATTTGTACCTTAACGCCTCTAATACCATTTTTAGAATGCAGCCATTAAAAAGCACCACAGTTGTGTTTGAGAGCGTTTGGTGAATGCTTTTCTTGTTTTGTCTTTCCTCTGTCT
This sequence comes from Abramis brama, assembly GCF_963993115.1. Taxonomy (NCBI): domain Eukaryota; kingdom Metazoa; phylum Chordata; class Actinopteri; order Cypriniformes; family Leuciscidae; genus Abramis; species Abramis brama. The sequence continues at coordinate 32,811,468 of NC_139974.1, forward strand.
GCTCTCTTCTCTCAGCGTTTGGGTTTCATTGAGGCACCTGAATGTGAAAAACAGCATCATAACACTATGTCGAATGTGAGAATTGTCCGCTTAAGGCGGTGTGTGTTTTGGCTTCCCGAGGTTTCCCACTGTCTGACACCGAGAGGCCGGAGGGAGAAGCTCCCGTGGGAGAAACGCTACTACTGCAAGCACTTGCCTTCAATTTAAAACATTGTCATTTTAAAAAAGTGCACCGTTTATGAATTTCAGCTGCGGTGTAACCATGGAAACAACTCAGACTTGAGCAGAAAAACCAGGGTTGTGTTTAATAACACTGACACACACACACACACAAACATACAGGCATGTTTACATTCCTACATACAACCGTTGGGCTTTCTTTATTGTCTGTTTTGTTTTGGCAACAAAATTGTGTGTTGTTAATGTGTAGCGCTTCTTAACACAGTTGGATCGTTTAACCCCACAACAGGTATACTGTTGCTATGGCAACAGCCTGCTAATTCCAACTCTCTCAAATTCCACAAATGTGCCAAACATCAAATAGCACAAACTACATTTGTGACCCTTTCCTCCTCTACTGGTGATGAAACGAGCTGTAAGTTGTCAGGGCTTGTTCCTCTTCAACGATCTTCTCCACACTTTGTTCTTCTGCAAGATAGGCAGATAGAAACATTTTTTTTCACTTCATCTCTCTTTTTACATCAATCTGTGGCTCATGCTGGAGTGCTTTAATGATTACCATCCTTATTAAAATGAGGTAGCTGGTAGAGAGAGAGAGAGAGAGAGAGAGAGAGAGAGTCTGATGAAAGACTGACAGCCCAAATCCCTGAGACGAGGCAGTGTGGAACTGGAAAAGAAGGAGGAAGTCATTCAAAAGGAGAGAAAGAAAGACAGAGAAACACAGAGATGCATCGGTTCTCTGGGCGCCCGCTTTCTCCTGTGCCCACGCTCTTCCTCCCACATCATGCGCATGCAGTTCTAACCTCTCCCTGCGATCTCTCTCTCACTCTCTCAATCACCATCTCGCTCTCTCTCCTTATCTCTCGTTCCTCTCCTCCTCACGGATACTTCACTACAGCATGCTGTGTGCCCGCCATTACTGAAATGTACAAATACGCTTGTATTCATCCACAGAAACCATTAGGTGGTTCATGACTATAGGGATGCTCCGACATGAAAATTTTGGGCCGAAACCAAAAATTCCAGATGCACTTGGCTGAAAACAGGCCAAAAATAAATAATACATTTCAAACTTATTTAATAATCAACATTCAAATATCTAAAACTGAGTTGTACAACTCGCGCGCTACAAATGTTTAGTGAAGTTTTGTTCACGCTGCGCATATCATTACTGATTAAAATCGAGAAATTAACATTGTCAATCCAGAGCTAGTGTACACATAGCTGTTACAACTGTTGTAGCACGAGTCAAAACGTGCCTTCGGAGAGGCGCAAATTAAACTGTTTCGGTCACTGATTTCAGTCAGCTGAAATTTCGGTGCATCCCATGACTATGATGTTTTGTTGCTACTGCATGGGTGAATCTCATCAAAGCTGTCAAAAACATGTCTGACTCAAATTTTAATACTAAATAAAAAAATAAAAGACTATATTTTGCTTTTAAAAGAAAATTAAATGTTTTAGAAATTAAGCACATTTTCCACCCAAATATTAATTACCATAATAATAATTTATATATTTTTTAAAACATACAAATTTTGTTAAATCAATTCATATTTTAATTATGTATGATAATGTAGATTTTAAAAACCTCAAATGTATAGTAAACATATGGGCACATTAAGATAATGAGAACTTTTGCTGAAATTTGTCATGAAAATATCACAATACAAAATGTCTTAACTGCTCTAATATGTATTTCAGTGCAAGAAGAAATGTAGCTTTTTTTGGTCTCTGTACAGTTCAGCTCAGCTGTGTTGGGTGTCAAGAGTTTATATACTGTAAATATACATTATACATTGTATATGGATAATTAAAATTGTGGGGCTGAGTGTACATGTGTTTTGCAGTGTAGGTATATTGCAGAGCTGTGCAAAAAGAGAAATCAAATATAAGGAATGTCCTCATCAGATCTCCAGGGGAGACAGAAGGGCAGGAGAGAGAGTCAATGGAGGGAAAAAAGGCGGTATAGAGTGAAATAGAAATTGTGAGACTCAGTACAGAATGATGGAAGAGACACAAGATCCTGTTCCCATACTGTCACTGCAAATCTTCATCTAAAGCCAGACACTTTCTGGACACCCCCCCCATCTCTCTCCCTCTCTTTCTCTTCTTTGTTTTGAAAGCTAATTTGTTTGCCTCACAGTATAATTTTTTTTTCTAGCATCACACAGCTGAATGTTTTAGGTGTATTCTCGCCCCTCTCTCCCCCTTATCCCATGTTGCTCAGGGGAAGCCGGTGCGGTTTGCGATGCATGCCGATGTGAGGCTAAACTAGGAGAGTGGTTGACATGTCTCAGATTTCTTTGCTACATGTCCAAATGTTCTCAGTCTCCACTGGTCTGTTCTGTACACAGCAGACTTCACCTGTCTAACCGAGCCTAACTCTCTAACGCTCAAACTGTCAAAACCAGTGAAAAAACTCCAAGAAAAACCCGCCCAAAACTTTAACTGCCAAAATAATGTCATAGAATTGTATTGCCTTGTCAATCAAGGTTGATAAGCACCATTTTTATCCCCTTAAAACAAAATAATGATGACAAAATAAAATAAAAATGAATACATTTCCCAAGAAAATGGATCAAATCAAGGCAAATACATTAAAGGTGGTGGAAATGGCAATTAAGCAATTAACCGATGACTTTAACCTTTGGACAAACACATGCGTCATTTTTAATGTCAACAGTAAGAATAAGCCAAGTCAAGTGCAAAAAGTGCCCAATATGGGAATAAGCAACGCATTTCACACACGTTAATTCACACACGTTAATGCACACACCACAGCCAAAATGTGTCTTTCATTGATACATACTGTACGATAATCCGACAACAACAAAAATTACAACAAAAACAACTACAACAATGCGCCTACATTTGTGTTGTGCTTTAACTTCAGACATACAGTCTGTCTTCCGTGAAGTATTGTAGAACATAACGCTGAATTTGCACAACCAGTCAAAAATGGATTAATCGTTGATTCAAACCTCTTTCTGCAGCTGTCGGGGATGAATAGAGTGCAGTCTGGAAGGTTTAAAAATTGCAGATGTCCTGATCAGTGTGCACATGACGATGGACAGGAGTCCCATATTCGATTTCAATAAAGTCATTCAGCTGTGCTCTCAGAGTTAGCTATATTTATAAAGAGCCTTCGAGTCTTAGAGAGTTGGATCAATCTCCCACTCTATTACTGTATATTTATGCCGCTTTAGCATAGCAATCACTTGCGTCAGCTACAAGTTATCGCGCTAAAACCCCGTCAGTCATGAATTATCACATCTGCTGATTGGCTAAAGTGCGTGCTCGTCTGCGACGTCAACACCAACGGCAGCTGACTCTGCGTGGGCCTGTGTAGTAACGTCAATTACTGCTTTTATGGAGTACATGCACACTTTTTGTTTATTAACCAATTCTACTATAAATTTAGATGTTTGAAAACCTCCGAACTGACAAACAAATTTTGTCCATCCGCCTAAAGCAATTTTTACCCGCATAATAAAATTCAAAACCGCCCGATCTGGCAACACTGGTCGAAACTAGGGAACTCTGTGCAAATAGCAAGCCAACATCAACACCTGGCATAAGCTTACATGCCAAAAATATCACAATAAAACTGTTTTCTTTCACTCACGATGAAAAGCATAAATCATGGGAAAATGAGTAAGCCATGAAATGGATTAGATTACACCTGTTATAAATGCCAAGACATTTTATTTGTTAGAATATTTACCATTTTACATGCTGTTTAGTAATTTACAAAACTATACATTTTTAGTAGTTTTATTCAAATTAGTAATTTATCATAGACTTATAATATGGCTTAACAAATCAGTAGTGGATGTACACTGATAAAATAATATATATATATATATATATATATATATATATATATATATAGTTTCTGTTTGTCTTTAGTGCTATATATTTCTTGCAGTAAAGAGGACATTTCAGATGTCGACTTGTGCATTTTATATCCCATCTGCTTAGTCCAACTGCAAACTGTGTGAATTATACATCTGCACATCTTCCCCCTGGGCCGCAGAGCTGTGCAAAACCAGACTCAAAATGTTGAGGCTCATACGGACGGCCATGCTACTGTATTTCAGGACTCTTGTAGTGTGTAGGTTGTGTGTATGCTATCAGAACAGGGAGAGAGCAGGAGGTTAGCAGTACATCACTGTTTTTGTGTGTGTGCGCGTGTGTGTGTGTGTGTGTGCATGGACACAGTTGGCTGCCGAATGGCCAGTGGGTTCAGTCAGAGGAGATGCTGTGTCTCTGCCCCGCTGATATGTCCTGGCTGCTCACCAATGCCCAGCACTAACAACACACAAGAGCCCTTAAGAGTTAACAGCATGTACTTCCTGCTCCAAAGTCATGCATTAGACTTTATTTTAGTTATGGTCGTCTGTGTACTCTCCAAAGTTGCCATAACTGATTATTATTATCGAATCCTCTGGGCTCTGTGGGCTTGTCATCATAGTACTCTAGTTAGATCACCTTCGCATACAGCATAAAAGAGTGATTATGTAATCCAGCGAGAGGCTGTAGATACATCGTATCGTGCGTAGAGCTTGCATAGTGAGCTCAGAGAGAGACTGGCCTTGTTTTTCCCCCAGCCAGCCTGTCAACAGTGTTTGGGGTGACACATTACAAGTAATGCAAGTTACGTAATCAGTATACTGTCTTTCAAGTAACTAGTAAAGTAACGCATTACTATGTTTACAACAAAATAACCAAGTTACTTTATTCCAAATAAGTAACACATGCTACTTTGTTTTCCCATTTATTGATTGACACCTCTCCTGATTTTAATTTTAGGTCGTCTTTCCTGGAGATAAATAACAAACAAAGATACAATTCTTACCTCCCTGCTGACCAATAAACAGGTGAAAATTATATAAAATAAAATAAAATAGCCTCCGACCTCTCAGACAGTCTCAGTGAAATTGCAGACTAGGCTACTACAGTTAACAATATGAATGACACGTAACAAGTATTATTCAGTATTCCTCAAAATGAATAAAAACAGTAAAATGCAATCTCAGAATACTAGCAAACCTGCAAAAGTTAAATGTTAAATTACACATGTATACTTTATGTATTTAATCTCACTTTTTTAACCAATTTCTTTGCTACTGACCTTCGATAATCCAATTAAACCATTCTAATAACCAAAAATCACATCAAATTTGTGTTTCTTTTTTTATTTTAGTTTTGATGTAAAAGTTTTAAACTTTTTTCTCCTGCATCCTATTCTTCTACAATCCAGATTTGAAAGGTTTGTTTTAGCTGCGTCCTCTACTGTACAGGCGTGAATTTGAATTTCCTTCAGCCTGAGGCTTATTCATTTCACTTTTGGTGTGAAAGGGCCTTTACATTTGCCAAAAACTTTTTTTCATTATTAAAAAACAAACAAGCAAGCTCAACCCAGAAGTAACACAAAGTAATGTAAAGCATTACTTTCCATAAAAAGTTAAAACGCAATTAGTTACTTTTTTAGGGAGTAATGCAATATTGTAGTACATTAATTTTAAAAGTGACTTTCCCTAATACTTCCCGTCAATCTAGCCAGTTGTGGGATAAGTGTGTTCTTTTGCAGATTCAATTCTCTCTATTAACTGACTATTAACTACGACTTTTTCCTCAAACTCCTAAGTGCCGCTTATAAATAGTTAGTAAGGTAGTTGTTAAGTTTAGGTATTGGGTAGGATTAAGGGATGTAGAATATGGTCATGCAGAATAAGACATTAATATGTGCTTTATAAGTACTAATAAACAGCCAATATCCTAGTAATGTACATGCTAACTAGTTATTAGTGAGAATTGGCCCCTAAACTAAAGTGTTACTCCAGTTTCTTCCTCCATTGATAACGATTCAGAAGTATAGGCATAAATGGGTATGCTAACATATTTTAATTTTCTCCAGGTAGTGACAGAATAAACGTAAATCTATAAACTGAGTTGACACGAACTGTGGCTGACAGCAATGTAATCAGTATTGTGTTGTGTGGCATCATATCATGACGCCATATGTCATCAGAACCCGGTGATTAAATCCCTGATCCCTCACTGAGCAACAGGACTACAACACCGAGAGGTCAGTTTCCAAGCTTTCCAAGGCCTGCTGTCAGAATATTTCCAGAGACCAAGGCCTTCGTCTCCATAGGCCGTGCATGTAACCTCTGTGGTTCTCAGACAACGGCATATAAAAGTAGGCGTTTAGTTATGCATTACTCAGGAAGAGATTGGCTTAGCAGGAAATGAGGAAGTGGTTCTATGATTTCTCCAGTGAGATGAGAGGATTCTGGGTAGGATAACATGATGAAATCTGACCTGCTCCGGTATATGCAAGGTCCTGTTCTTTCCTGGTTTGGCTTCTGCTGTAATCAAGACTCAACTGTCTCACTTCGTCAAATATTAATCTGAAAGAGGAGAGTCAGTGGTCGGCACCTGTTATATACATTACGCTTGAGAGCTCTGTGTTTGGAGTGTATGGAGCAGAGATATTATTATAATTTGGAAGGTGACCCTGAGAAGGTGGCGGAAACACTTCAAAATGACTGCAAAATAGGACAATGCAATTAGACACCCACGTTAATTTCGCATTTGAGTTAAACCGATAGCTGATTAGCTTTGCTGTGTTTATTCGGCAGAGCCTTTGCGAGAAAAACAGCACATGAACAATTAAGCCATCAAAACGTCAGTAGTCAAGCATATGTGTGCTGTAGACTGATACATGTTTGATGAAATACGAAAGAGAGTCGCTGAAAGGCTCTGTGACCTACTTAGGTTTCCACACATGCTTCTTGACATGCTTCAGAAACACAAAGAATGAGTTAGGGATTCATATAGCAGTCAGCCATTTTGGTTCCAAATGGTGTTCCTGCGAAAATGTAATCATCTTTCTTTTGTCTCACTGTCTTAACAGCTGACCTAGACTGCATGGAAGGTCTCATATAATGAGGTGTTTCTATTTTCAAGCTGATTCTTTTTTTCTTACTTGCAAAGTTTGTTCATTCCAGGAGGGAGGAAACAGACCACACCGCCTCGCTGCATTTCACTGTACACAGTTTCCTTATTCTGTCTCATGTTGTTCTCAAGGCTTAACCTGAATTCATTGGAATAGTTCACTTAACTCCCTCTTGTCACTTCAAATCCAGAGTTTCTTCTGTGTAACACAAAAGATCATACATATGAATATGATAACATACGATAACAGACCAAGATAAGTTACTTACTAAAAAGATCCTCTCCACCTCCCTGATCTCGTTCATTTTTCTATGTATGCAGTACATTGGAATTAGTTATAAGACTTGTGATAACCAATGGCATTTGTTGTCTTTGACGTCAAACATGGTGGGAATTTTGAACGTGGGAACACAGAAGTGATTTGAGATCTTGTTCATTTTTTAATTTTACAGCACGTGCTCTTACTTGTGCTTACAGTGTACTTACCTAAGAAAGTACTAGGTAGTATGAGTTAAATACAGGGGTTAGGTTTAGTTGTAAGTTCAGGGTTAGTACCTAGTTATTACCAAGCATCAGGTGCTGAATATATACATGTAAATTTAACAACAGCTCGACGGAATAATTTATTTTCATATCTCAAAGCCATATGGACAATGCCCACGCCTTTTGCAAAGTGTGTCGCACTGATTTTAATACTGGACACAGTGGGAAAAATTACGTTACTCAGCACATTAAATCACAATGGCACAATCGCAATCGATATGTAAGTACATAGTATGTATATCCTTGTCTGTTGTAGTCTCCTGATGTCTGATTTGGTAACTGAACCAAACCAGACAGTGATGGAAGTGCATAAAACAGACATAATGATGGCTGAGTAGAATTGAATCAGCAGCTCCTGTGGCAGGCTGAACTTCCTCAGCTGGCGAAGAAAGTACAGTCTCTGCTGGGCCTTTTTCACAATGGAGTCAATGTGATTGTCCCAGGAGTGCCCAGGAACCTAAATGACTCCACTGCTACCACAGTGCTGTTCTTGATGGTGAGTGGGGGGAGTGCTGGGCTGTTTCTCCTGAAGCCCACTATCATCTCCACTGTTTTGAGCGTGCTCAGCTCAAGGTTGTTATAACTGCACCAGACAGCCAGCTGTTCAATCTCCAGTCTGTAAGCAGACTCGTCACCGTTTTGGATGAGACCGATGACAGTGGTGTCGTCTGCAAATTTCAGGAGCTTGACAGAGGGGTCTTTAGAAGTGCAGTCATTAGTGTACAGGGAGAAGAGCAGTGGGGAGAGAACGCACCCTTGGGGGGGTGCCAGTGCTGATTGTGAGAGTCCTGGATGTATGTTTCCCCAGTCTCACTAGCTGCTGCCGGTTTGTCAGGAAGCTGGAGATCCACTGACAGATTGAGGAGAGGATTGAGGCATGGAGAGCTGGGTCAGTTTGGCTGTGAGAAGATCAGGCATGATGGTATTGAAGGCCGAACTGTAGTCCACAAATAAGATCCTTGCGCAAGTCCCAGGTCTGTCGAGATGTTGCAGGATATAATGCAGTCCCATGTTGACTGCATCATCCACAGACCTGTTTGCTCTGGCATCCAGCAGGGGTCCAGTGATGTCCTTCAGGTGGGCTAACGCCAGTCTTTCAAACAACTTCATGACCACAGACGTGAGAGCGACAGGTCTGTAGTCATTTAGTCCAGTGATTTAGTTTTTTTGGCGACCAGAATGATAGTGGAGCATCTGAAGCAGCAGGGAACTTCACATTGCTCCAATGATCTGTTGAAGATCTGCGTGAAGACCGGGGCCAGTTGGTCAGCGCAGGCTTTTAAACAAGCAGTCTGGGCCTGAAGCTATCCTAGTCTTCTGTTTTTTTGAAGACTCTGCTCACGTCCTCCACACAGACCTTAAGCTCAGGTTGGATGGCAGGAGGAGGGAGGAGAGGGGTGCAGGAGGTGATGGCGAATGTGTGAAGTGCAGATCAGAGCGGGTGTGTGGTGTGAGAGTGAGACTGGGCTTTTCAAACCTGCAGTAGAATGAATTTAAATCATCAGCAAGTTGTTGATTTTCCACAGATCGGGGGGATGGTGACTTGTAGTGGGTGATGTTCCTCAGGCCTGTCCAGACTGATGCCAGGTCGTTGGCTGAAAATTGTTTTTTCAGCTTTTCAGAGTAGCTTCTTTTACCAACTCTGATCTCCTTTGTCAGTCTGTTTCCCCACTTCTGTAAGCATCCTCTTTGGCATGATGAAGCTGTCTGAGTTTCCCAGTAAACCATGGTTTATCATTAGTGAATGATAATAATGTCCTGGTAGGAATGCATGTATCCTCACAGAAACTTAAATATGATGTTACAGTATCTGTGAGCTCATCCAGATCGGTGGTAGCAGCTTCAAAAATACAATCAGTGCAATCGAAGCAAGCTCTGTCCATCTTTTTACAGTCCTTATTACAGGTTTAGCTGATTTCAGTTTCTGCCTGCAGGTCAGTATAAGATGAACCAAACAGTGATCAGAGAGCCCCAAAGCTGACCGTGGGATGGAGTGATACGCATTCTTTATTGTGGTGTAACAGTGGTCCAGTATATTACTGTCTCTGGTGGGACTTGTAACGTGCTGTCTGTATTTTGGCAGTTCACGGGAGAGATTTGCTTTGTTAAAATCCCCAAGAATGATTAAAAGATAGTCTGGGTACCTTTGTTCTGTTTCAGCTATTTGTTCAGCCAGCTGTTGTAGGGAGGGATGTACACATTCACAAGAATGAAAGAGGAAAACTCCTGCGGCGAGTAGAAAGGTTTACAGTTCATGAAATGGGCCTCTAAATTAGGAGAGCACATCTTTTTCAGCGTTGTTACATCTGAACACCAACTTTCGTTAATGTTGAAACACAATCCACCACCTCTCGTTTTCCCCGTTAGCTCCGCGATGCGATCCGTTCGGATCAGCTGGAAGCCCGGCAGATGTAGTGCATTGTCCGGTATGGCTTCACTCAGCCAGGTTTCAGTAAAGCACAGAGCAGCAGAGTTCTTGTTAGTGCGGGTGAGGAGAATAAGTTTGTCCGTTTTGTTAGGAAGGGATCGGAGATTCGCAAGATGAATATTGGGGAGTGCAGTGCGGAGGCTGCGCTCGCGGAGTTTAACCAGGGCGCCGACCCGCTTCCCTCGTTTGCGTCTGACCACGCGTTTAAACAACACCACTGCCCCTCCGACGAGAATGTCCAGCAAAACGTCAGAATAATCAAAAACTGTAAAAAAGTTGTCTGGTGTGTGTTTCCTAATGTCCAGTAGTTTGTCTTTGGTGAAACTGATAGGAAAAGAATGACTAAACGCAGAACAAACAAACAAAAACAACACAATAACTGGAGAGCTCCACACCGAGGCAGCCATCCGCGGCGCCATCTTGGAATTGGCGAAACATTGGTCTCTTAAGGCAGAGAAAAAAGAGACCTTGTTGCAGCCTGGGCATTGAAAAGAGTCATGTGATCGTGGTTGTTGTCCACGGGGTTGGTGTCGCTTTTTCAATGACGTACGACCCGCATTGACGGGAATATCTGATCTGTCCACTTACATGGCAGACGCAAATGCACGTATCTGATTCATATCAGATTTATTTCCAGATATGAATGAGGCCTGAAACCAATCTGAGAATATCGGAATCCATGTGCTTTTTTCTTGCTTACATGTTCGTGGGTCAGATCTGATTTTGTGCCACATGGTAGGAAAAAATTCAGAATTTGTCCACTTCATTTTAGGCCGTTCATCACATAAAACTGTCTCGGATGGATTGTACCTCATCTGTTTTGTCATTCTCTAAAGGTGTCCCTCAGGGGGTCTGTTCTGGAACCCATTTTATTTTCCTTGAATATAAATAATATTTGTGATAACATCCCCAATGTTATGTACCATCGTTATGCAGATGACACTACTATTTAATATTGTGCTTCATCAGCTTCACAAGCTCTTCATTACTTACAGTCAGTGTTTGATATTGTACAGTCTCTCTATGTCAACTTAAACTGGTTTTAAATACAGATAAAACTAAAGTAATGATAAAGTTCAAAGCTCTTAGCTCTACCAAGGAATCTTCCTGAAATTATATCTTCCTTGGGAACAAAAATAGAATGTGTTGCGAGTTATAAGTACCTGAGTATTTTATTTGATAGTCAATTAACTTTTAAGCTACATTTTGATCAACTACTTTCTAAACTTAAGCTTAAATTGGGTTTTTATTTCAGAAACAGATATATTACATATTTGGTATCTGCAACCTTTTTACGACTATTGTATTGTGGAGATCTGTTTTATATGAATGCCCCAGTACATTATTTAAAAAAAAAAAATTTATACCGTTTATCATAGCGCTTTACATTTCATTACTGGTTATAGTTATCAAGCACATCATTGCACTTTATATGATAAAGCTGAGTTGCGATCTTTGTATACTCAAGAAGTTTTAATTGGTATTGTTTTATTTATAAGTCTATTTGTTGTCTAATTCCATCTTATTTGTCTCTCTGCATTTCTAATACAAATGTTTGCTACAATCTTCGTTCTAATGATTTGTTATATCTTAAAGTTCCTCGGGGTCGAACAGAACTAGGAAAAAAAAAGGCTTTAAATATAATGCTTCTTCTGCTTGGAATATTAATTATTTAATTAATTAATAATGCTTCCATCACTAAACGAGTTTAAGTTACTTTTAACAGATTATGTGTTTTATTCTTTGGTAAATTGCTGTTGATTGTTTTTCTGTTTTGATGTGTATTTGTATGTCTATGTTATTGTAGCTGCTTTCTTAGCCAGGTCACTCTTGTAAAAAAGATTTTAATCTCAATGAGTTTCAACCTGGTTAAATAAAGAATGAATGAATGAATGAATAAATGAATAAATGAATGGCTTCAGAAAACGATAATATATATTATGGTACTTTCCCCCCCCATGGTCACAACATGCTCTTGTTTTATTACAGCGAGCGGCATAACATCTCCGTTTACTTGCGTCTTACAGGTTTAGAACTACATGAGAGTGAGTAAATGATGACAGAATTTTCACTTTTGAGTGAACTGTCCCTTTAAAAAAGTGCTAAATAAATATTTAAAATCAGATTTTCTATACACAATATTCCATTCATCAGAAACTTTTGAAACTAAACTATGACCTAAATGAGCAGCTGTCTGGCAGCGTAAGAGAAGTAAAATGTTAAAACTGACTAACCTTCCCTTTAATTTTTCTAAAGATTCAGGCTTCCTGCTCATTCCCTGTAGTCATGGCAACGCTGTGTCTGACATCAGCTCTTCAAATTAGTATTTTCTGCCTGCTTATGCCACAGCATTTGTATGGTCACTTGTTTGGTGTACAATGGTCTCGACAGTACAGTTACCTTGATTAAATGCACCACCAAATAAGGAGTAAGCCCTACTGTTTGAATTGATGTTTGAAGCATAAGAGGGTTTAATGCTTTTTCTCTTTATCCATTTTGCTTTTCAGTTCAGCCTACAGTTATGTGGTCAAATGCTGTTGCTTATTATTTCCTTCGGAGAGACAAATCAGTCTTTTCCTCTAAGTTTGTCAGCTACAGGCTACAATAAAGAGCAATTAACCTTCTGTGACCTACTGGGGAAAAATAATGCAATAATGATTTTTGCTGCATAAATGAATTTAAATGATTAGATGTTTATTTTGTTAACTTCACATTAGACCCCATACCAGTGGTATGCAAGCATGCTTTATGTAAAGCTCGGACAACCTCAAGGGCTCTAAATTATAAAGTGGGATATCGTGTGTTGAGATGTTTTCTTTATGACAACGTCAATTAAGACAGCAAGTTCACAAATGATCTGGTTTGGTGTTTCATTCACGGTTAACATCTCATATTTGCTGGCCACCTGGTCTGTGGATAAAGCTGTACTCCTTTGTTAACCGATTGGTGATTGCCGTGGGTCATTGTTGGTTGTCTGTAAACACGCAGGTTAATGCATCTGTGTTGGTGGTGTCGGCTTTGTGCCACACAATCAGAGCTGGGCTGCAGCACTCAAAAGCTCTCCATTTGAACAGGCACTCCAGCACTGCGCATCACAATGCCACTGCATAATTCTCCTTCAGAGCATCAGCAGGCTGCGCTTCATTTCCCTGCCCTCTGACTGAAGGCACGCCACCAGGAACACTTCTTACCACGAACACAGTGAGGAGGAGAAGCCATTTCCTCTCTCTTCTCTTGTGAGCACAAGTAATGAGGCTGCCGTCATGAAGGACAAGTCTTTTTGGCTAAAATTGCATGAAACATGGCATTCCTAATGCAGAAGGACAGTGTCAGTTAATATTTATTATATACACACACACACACACGTAAACTGAAGCACTTTGCTAGTCGGTTATTCAGCTCTAACTGTAATATCCCATCTCTCATACTTCAGTATTACTCATTATATGTTGATACATTTTTAAATGTCTGATTAATGCTTAATAAATGTGTATACATGTTCATAATGTTGGTAGTTTAACATTGTTAAAAATGTAAAAAATAAATAAATAGTCTTTAAAATATTTTGTCTGGCAAAATTACGTAATTTTAGTCGAGTAAAATGGGCGTCAATTGATTAATATATGAAATGATGAAATATTGACTAAACTAACTTTTAACTCACTTTTGTTAGAGGACAAGCAAGCATGCGCTAAAAAATCATGCTATACAGTAACCTTAAAGGGATACTTCAGGATTTAGCATTAAGCTTTGTATTAGTAGATACGAGACCGGTGCGTCTCACTGTGCCGCTCATCAGTAATCACGCCACCGGCCTCTCATCGTTCTCCCGCGGCCCTAGCCTCGTCCTGCTCACCACAGTAAACATGATGAATGGCGACTGTAGAACGCAAAAGCCGAATCCCGGACATTTTGGGCGATCTCGAAATCCCGGGCAAACTCCTCACAGAGACTCACTAGTAGCCTAGCCTTGTTGTTTTCAACTGCGCTCTCTTACCGGTAGGCGTGGCTTGGGAGTGGCCTCCTAGGGCAGCGAAGCAAGTGCATTCTGGGAGTTGTTGTCTTTCATCCACATAAGCCAAAAATACATTTTCTGGCTTTTCTCAGTCTAGAAAGCTCCAAATTCAAAAATAATTTCACATTTCTTCTACATAAATGACCTATTTTAAATACACATTCATCTTTCCAGAGGTGAAGTATCCCTTTAACTTAGGTTATAGTAACATCTGTACTTTTAGTTAGTTACTCCCCAACACTGGATTTTATTTTACATAAGGGTATAGAAACCATTATCAGTCCCACCAAGATTTCGCGATAATTTTTGGGCGATTTTTGCGATCATAATGACAATTTTTTTAAACCACTAAAAATTAAATAATTTCCAGAAATTGGCAAAAAATTTGCAATGTTTTTTACATTTTTTATTAGGATGCCACATTTACCATATTATGTGTTATGTGAAATGTTTTATGTTTTCCCCTGTTGCTGTTGTTGTTGGATTAACATTAATGACACAGACAGGAGCTGGTAGGCTATATTAGGTTGCTTTTACTTTAAGACCAACAATAGGCTAATGCACGGATCCAATACTGACACACATCCCAAACTTGTTCACTCAAGACATAACCGACAAAATTGACATTTTGGCATAATTATGTGTGTATTTGATCATTTAGGGGCAATAAGCCTAGAAATTGAACACATTTCGGTCAGACATCAGTCTGACATCAGTCAGTGTGTCAGTACCGCATTGAGTTCTTGTGGTATACAGCTTTTATTAACTCCTTTTTTTTTAGTGCTATCAAGCATATCATACTTTTTATTTGGTCATTCATCCATCTTGAGTAATCGCTTCGCTCGGTCCTTGCCACTTATGCGAGACGACTGGTGAGAAACATTCGCTTTCGCTGTTTCACACAGACCACATTCTGTGCATGCACGACGTCTGTATCCTCGTGAAAATAATGCATTACAGCTTTAAATAAATTAAGGATAATTCAGTTTAGATAATATTATATATTTTTGTGATTCAAATTATTTTTGCAATTATTTTGTGGTAAAATGACAAATTATGCAGGATTGCAAAAAATGCAACATTTTGTTGATTTTGCGATGTATTCAGCGATTGCAGAATCGCGAAAAACTGGAGGGACTGCATTATATTAGCACTTGTGAAATAGTGATTTAGTGAGTTCATTCAGTGAAGAATTCGTCATTCTCAAACCGAGTCTTTTTCAATGATTCTTTAAAACAACCTTTTCATAAGAATTATACTCTTGTGTATCGGACTACACTGGTCATGCTTTATACTTGTTTTTTGCATGCAGCTTGTGAGGACCACTGGATAGAAAGATGTATTTGTGTGTACTGTAGGAATCACTGACCCATGCCTTTGTGTGTCCCTCTTTCTTCAAATTGTTGATATTTCTATGCCTTTACAGTGTTTTAGATCTGAGGATTGTCACAAGGATATTAACAGTGTGAGTACAATGAGTCTCTAGATGTGGAGCGATCGTTCTGCTGTTATGTTGGACAGAGGCATGTTGGACTCCAAATAATGTGAGTCTCAGAACAGACTTTAATATGACCATGTCACTCAGCCGTCCACCCTTTCCTCTGCTCCGTGTCCAAGAGGAGTCAGCCCATTACTCTGAGCATTATAGGTTGGAGCAGATGGGTGCGTATATGGGCCTTGAGCGAGAGGAGTATTTTACGTTTGGACCCCTTGTCTCATAGAATGACCAGCACATGTTCTAGAGTCGCCATTTCCCCGTCGGAAGCTGCAGCATCATTAAGTCCGGCCAGAGAAACAAGGCTCTATCAGACATCTCACTGATTTAATGCATGAGGATCCATTGTATGTTTATCATTGCTCGCAAAACATTTCTCTGTTCTCGCTGGATGTTTAATGGCCTCAGCCATGGCACCGGTCGTAATGACAAATAAATGGAAGCGGTATGATCATTTAGGGTGAGGCTTAGGCTCAAAAATGGGATTTCTGTTCAGTGGTAGTCTAAGTAATAACATGTCGCCAGCAGAGCAATGGATCAACGGCACGTTAGCTGTCAGCAAGAAAGAGGAACTTACAAGTCCTGGGTTACTCGGGGTCTCTGCAATGCATCTCTTTGTGGCAGCTGGGAAGATAATTCAGTTGTGTTCACAACTCTTGGCACCTTCAGCCTTAAAGGTACTCTAGAAATCGCCTTCCCTGAAAATAATTAATGTATGAACATATTAATCATGGACTTATCCACTGGCTGCATTTCATTTTATCACGTTTGTTTAAATTACCACTTCAGAGGAAGAGATTTTAGTCTGAAGGGCAGTTTTTCAGGCCATGGGACTGCTTTAGGAAAGTACTTCGAAGAATGGGCTTCTGGGAAAGGGACCTAGATGACGTTCCACTTAGAGGAACTCTTGAGGGCCAAACCCAGGCTGGCCTTTTATCCCGGCCTGATGCTGTACCGAGCACCACATCACCACAATTATCCAAAATGGCAGTAATTATCCCCGCCTCCCCTTCCCTGGCTCTCCAGAGGAGACATCCTGGGGAGAATGGAGGACCTCGGGCCAAGAAATAATTAACTTGATAATGGCCTTCCTTTCCACAGCCATCCTTCTCGCTCTGTCTCTTTCCACATTTCCACCAATTACAAAGATATATTGTTTTAAGCCTTCTTCATAACAGTATACTAATAGCTCTCCTTGCAGTTTGTTTGTATACAGTGTCGTTCATCTTCATGTGGGAACCTTTGAACATCTCTGAGTCTGAAAATACCTTGATGTCACTGCGATGTAACTTGCTTGATGCTCATCACAGCCTCGAGCACAGCTTCCTCAAGAGGTGATGGATTGTGGAATTTTTTAAAATGTATTTAGCCATTTTTCATCCCTTAACCAAGCCATTGTATAAGATCCGTTCCATAAAACGAAGCCCCCCTGATATCTGCAAACCACTAATAATGGTTCAGTGCACTCCAAACAAAATGGCTTTTACAGTTCACAAGCAATCTGGGCTGATCCGGAGATGTTTAGTTTCCAGTCTTCTGGAAAAGCATGGCAGTTATTCAACACTAGTCTTGGCACAGCCCCCTCAAGCACTACTATTTACCACCAAAGGTCACGAGTGTGTCATGTTTGTGCTTATGCTGCTACATTACATGTGGTGGGTTTGATTCACTCGGTAGCGCCAGGTTTTTGCCAACATGCAGAGATAAAGACAAAGGTCTACGTATTTTAAAATATCAGAATATATTTGAACTTTTTGTAAGGCAAGGTTAGTGTAAGTAGTAAAATGGCACATGGTGCAACTCCCCCAAAAATTGTATGAAATTTGAAATTAATTTAATAATTTTTAAAAACAATACTTTTACCTTGAAAACATATTTTAAAACATTTGTATAAATAGTGATTAAGATGAGTAAACTTGCATGTATTTAAGGTGTTTGGAAATATGTTTAAATTTTGAGTCATTAAATTTAAATTTTGTCCTGAAAATGGTATGGGATTTTAACAAAACCATATAAAAACCAACGTGCATATAAAGAGTACATTTGGTGCCTGTGTTTTAAACTTGTTTTGTTTATCTTGGACATTCTTATTTGTCATTGACACATTAACCAATTTCTAGATCATAGCTTTACACATCTAGTCTGTAATTAGTTATGTAGTTCACCAGCATAACTAAATCTTTGAAATGTACGCTGGATGACTAGCTTTGGTCTTGTGGTGTGCTCTTGGTATTAGTCAATCAATGCGCTCTCTCAGCTACTCCACTCAGCTACAGCGTGCACAAATGTTACAAATCCAGGGTACTTGGTTCAGTTTCATGCGACACAAAGGTGTGAACATCTCAAGCAAAAATTCCCACAGCAAGCATGGTGCTGGTTTGCAGTCACAAATGTCCAAAAGCCCAAGCCACTTGTCCAGGGGTCTTAAAAATCGAGGTGGATTTATGCGCGTGAGTGGAGCTCGATGGATCCCTGAGCCCGGTGAAGGGGAACAAATGCACAGGATTGTTTTTTCCCTCATGACTGTGTGCTCTAAATGCAACGGGAGATAAAGACCTTGGCTTTTGGACAGGAACACTGAACCTGACCCTCATCGTAGGCCCTTTGATCTCTACTGTACTTGCTGCACCTGGACATAAGGTAATTTAAGACTCTTAAGGAATTAATAATAGAATGGACTAAACTATATAGCCTTATTTTACGATAAACATCAAAGATAAACTGCACAAATATCTATGAAAAAGAGTCCATTAGTAGTGCAATGAATAATAGCCTTATTTTGAAACTGCATCCATTTGGTTCCTGCTTTGGAGGGAGAGTAAGCCTGCCATGCTGATCTCTTTCTGCTGTATGCTTTTAAACAATGAAATTGGACATAATGGCAGCATTGATTTGATTTTTCCTGCTGAACTCTTGATTTGCAATTCTGAGAGTTTGAAAAGGGCATAGGTCATCCATCCTAAGGGGCTTGGCATTCTTGGATAATCACTTTTAGCACTATGATTATGATATTAAGCAGTATTGCATTAACATATTCATTTACAATTCTCATATTTAGCTATTTTGTAGCTCCAAAGACTTTATATATAGAAAGACGGCGCACTCATATTGCTATGAATGGGAGAAAGTGCAACACACAGTATGGCGGAATAAGTCCCGCCTTCTAAATAGAAAAGCAAAATAAAAGAGCCAATATGTAGTCATCTCGTCGCTGCAGCTTCTGTTAGAAGCTCCGGTTTCTATAGTAACAGTCCATTCTATATGAGACCCGCGCTTATGACTGCACATGCACATTGGCTAAAATGCCTTTTTTTTGTCATGATTTGAGCATTTAGGAACAAAATTTATGAGACAGTTGTTGTCAGATTTCATTGATTTTTTTTTCAATCAGTATATTTATTATTTTCACATGAACAATTTACAGAATCACCCTCTCACCCCTGTCCTACCCCTCAATAGACAGAACACTTAAACAGACATTATTACAATGCATTGAGCTGATGTGTAAGAGAAAAATATATATATCATAGGTTAAAGTAAATGTTGTTTACTGTTGTTGTTTTTAAATGTTACTGTTATTGTTGTTTTTAAATGTTACTGTTATTATTAGTAGTTAATTTCATTATTTTATCTTCATTTACAAGTAAAAACATCATAATTACAGTCTTACTGAGCAAACGTCTGGTGGTGATTTCACAAACGAGTGTCACATGTGAAGGTGTTGTATATCGGTCTCACGGCAGCGGTACACTTGGCGTTAATAGGCAATTTGGTTGACTACCTACTGTATCTTATTGTTTTTGCAGCATTCTATGCAATGAATGCTGCATTTTCAAGATGGTGTCAAGTAAGTGTCAGTTTTTAAATGCAAGAGCATCCTGTGTGCACATTTTAACTGATCTAACTGCAAGGTTCTTTCCATTATGCTATTGTCACAAATCCAAATAAGGTGTGATTTCTTGTGCATGTGGTATTTTAATGATAAAGCCTGCATCTTATTCGCCAAACACATGCAGTACTTTTAAATGTTTTATGCATTTATGCTAATGTTATGTAGGCTATTTATTTTCCTTCAGAATAGCTGTGTCCCAAATCACTTCATATCCCCTATATAGTGCATGGTGTGGTACTCACAATATAGTGAATAGTAAACAAGTGAGTTATTTTGTAAAATTCTGCTGACTAATCACATATATTTAGCCTAATATTTAAGGAGAAATAAAACATTTTATGGAGCAATAAATGCCATTTGTTAGTTCTGTTAGCTATCATTTACATACTTAAATCACTCAAAATACAATATTTACAATAATCACCTGAGAGATGCTAAAAGTTTGTGCTGGCACATTCCACATCACTTGTTTGTGTATGGAAAATGTCCTTACATAAAGTTAGCTGTTTTTTACATCCTTTAGAAAAAAAAAAAAAATCCTTAATGCTTAATGGAAAATGTACTATTTTCTCCAAACACTCTTTCAGCAGCCCTCACCACAAAACCCATTTGTGCTGGAAGCACATGTATTTGTGTAAACCTTTAACCTATGAACGTCGAACCACAGACTGTTTTCTGTCTATTTTTTATTCCAGTGGTTTTAAGAACAATAGAAAAGCGGGGAGTAAAAAGCATGTTCAAATTGAAATCCATAACATGAAAAGGTTTAGGATAAGTATTCCGTGAACATTGATAAGATAACAGTTCAATAAAAGACTGTTACTTAGAATCAGCAGAGGGAGATAGGGTCAGTGATTGAAGAAAGAAAATTTAATATGGGACGTCATCAACATCGCAGACTAATGAATGGAAGGTGACAAAACTGTTTTCTAATTGATTTCTTCTTTCTTCATTTGTATGTGCATGCACTTTTGGTCATTTTTTTGCGTGTCATTAAGCCTCTTTATTAGGATCGAACTCCATGAGACATACTGCTCCTCATTTGCTCTCTCTCTCTCCATCTCCATCTCTTTCTCATTCCTAAAGTCTTCAGGTTGCATACTTGGGTGCAGTAATTTGCCATTGACTGGCGACAGGTGCAGCTGCTGCCGTTGCCACTGTTAACAAGCCGTTTCATCATGGTTAGCTTGCCGTGATTATCCCTTGTTGTTGCCACAATACCTTGGGTGGCCATTTTATGATGCTGAAGATGTCAGAGGAAATAGTTCCATTAATAATCCTTAGCCTACTGTCCTTTCCGAGCCATTTGCTTCTGCAATTGCAAAGATATGTGCCCTCTTCTATTTCTTTTCCACCCCATCAGATTAGAGCGGCATGATTCCTGATAAATTGAGAATCACGTTTTTTTTTCACGATTCTGAACAGACAACTAAACAAAATAACGTCATTTAATAGAGGTTGTGATTTTTTTTTTAAAAATGTATTGTTGCTCTCTGTTTAAAAATGTTTAATAAATTTGAATGAATTATTTTAAAAAAATGTTTGAATGACTGATTCAATTACTCACACTTCATAAAGACTTAAAGACTAAAGACATAAAGACTTCAAGGCCCTGTTTCACAGACAGGGTTTAAATTAAGCCAGGATAAGGCATTAGTTCAATTAGGGCATTTAAGTAGCTTTTATAAACATGCCTTCGAAAAAAAAAAAAACATTACTGGTGTGCATCTTGAGAAAAAACAAATATGCACTGACATATTTTAAGAAATGTCAGTGCAAGTTGCTTTGTGTTAAAACAGCTCAAACATGCATCTTAGTCTTGGAATAGACTTAAATCTTGTCTGTGAACCCCGGGGCAATTTTTCATTACTGGAATAATCAGTGTTTTTGAACGAATCTCTTGAATGAATGATTCAATGACAAATAACTGAACTTGTCTCCACCTAGTGTCGTAACGATGCAATTGATACTATCGTTATTTGAAGCGCCAAGTTACTTTCAAAAGGT
Organism: Abramis brama; assembly: GCF_963993115.1. Lineage (NCBI taxonomy): Eukaryota > Metazoa > Chordata > Actinopteri > Cypriniformes > Leuciscidae > Abramis > Abramis brama. The sequence continues at coordinate 32,832,994 of NC_139974.1, forward strand.
GATTTGCTCTATTTTGATCACTACCGTAGACATCAATGTTTATAACCGAACTATAAACTTTTTTTCCCAGTACTTCTGTGATAATTTCAATCTTTGTAGCACAGAAATAATGATACTGTGTGATTGAAAAGACACAGCTTGTTAAACCGTTTCATACCTATACTGTGCATGACAACTTCTCTGGGTCAATGAAGCGGCAATGCAGATTTGAATGTTCCGGTGAGACTTTGTCAAAGGTTAAAGACACAGGCGAATGTTTGTCATTCAGGAATAAGATTGCATGGGTGTTTGAATTGAGATTGCGATGTTTTTACGATTAATCGGATAGCTCTACAACAGATATACACAGCAAATGAGCAAATCAAGCTTGTGAATGATCTGACGAAAGCATGTTTGTTTATGATTTTGTTCATAGAGATGCAGTTAAATTACGTACTAATGCTTCCGTAAATAATCAGTATTTTCTGAGGGAGCTAGTATCTCATAACATGGTTTTCCAGGAGTATATATTTGGTGTGTTCATAAGCATCCACTGAATCTACACATAATCGGTGCTTCAGAGCTTGGCTTTATACTTTTTCCTCCTCATCTACTGGAGGTCTAGAGTCTGGTCACAGGACAAATGGTGTGTCAACAGCAGTAAGTCTTGTGGTCACTGTGCTGGCCTGACTTACCACGCTAATGGCTTGAATGACAGGACTTTGGGCCTCAATCCTATAAACACAGAATTGCCCTCTGCCATACTCCCATTGAGCAGCCTGCCCAAGAGAACCGTTTGATTACAAAACTGCAAAATTGACCCAGATAGTTAAAGGAATGTTCTAGGTTCAGCATTTGTGACATACACTGAAAACCCACAGATTTTTTTCTTTTTTTTTAACCCAGGCCCTTATAATGGAACTAAACAGAACAACCCACGTAAACCCTGACAGTATGATTTTGACCTCGACATTTAGCAGAGGGGGATTTTGCAAACATTAAGTGGTTTATTTCATGATATATATATATATAGCTTGACTGTACATTTTCGACATATATACTTTGGAAATGCACATACATGTTTTAAATACATTTTTATTTGAGTTTAAATTATTTTATCAGCTTACTTGAAACAAAATTTGTATATATAAAAAAAAAAAAAAAAAAAAAAAAAATATATTAGATGGAAAAAGAAAAGACCAAAAAATGTAATTGTCACCTTGGCAGTAACTGAAGTTTTAGTTTAAGTTGACTAAAATTAAAATACAATAAATGAAAGCTAAATATTATATATAATGTTAAATTATTTATTTTAAATCTTATATGGCATCATATTATTCTGTTGAAACCCAGAATACTAATCCACTGACTAAATCCACTGTTGTTATGTTGTTAAAATGTTTTTACAAGTTATGTAGTATATATACAGTATACTTTTTTTTTAGATAATGAATATTCATTAAATTGATTTGCAGTGATGTGGTGGTGGTGGCCAGTTGTTGTGAAGTCTGTCAGTCTGACAACAACTCTGTCAGATCCAAAATTAAGCCCTCGAACGTCACCTCTGAATACTGATTATGATTAATAGCCCTATGATTGTAGCAGCCAATCCATGCTATATCTATCAATACCGGCCTCACTTTCTCCTTCATTTAGCGTTCAAAGTGTGGAGTGTGTTCCCATGACAACATGGTCAAAGCCTGCTCGGCAGATCGTGGATGTGCGCCTTATAAGGCAAACGACCACGTTGTGATTGTTGGTATTCAAAGGTGCCTTGATTTCAGTGCAGAATGTGTTTCAGTCACATGAGCACCACAATTTCTTGGTCAATTACCTCACATCTCATTCAGCTTGAATGTTCAGGAATGGTATTTGTATCTAGAGCTTCATTACAGACTGAATGATCACAGGTATGGTTGAAGACAACAGCCTTGGTCAGTAGGTTGAAATAAAGCATAAATTGACTGTTGATGATGATGTGTCTAGTTAAATGTTGTCGCACCGATTCATTTTCACAGTAGTCCTTAAATGGTCGAGGCGCTTACCTGTTCATCACTTATTACAGCATGTTTCACTCCTGACACACTACATCTGCTGTAATGTACATCTGCATCTTGTTGGAGATCAGACAATTTTTCGTTTTTCTGCTTTGCCCTTATGCCCAGTACACATTGTACCATTTTGAGCTGTCCCAGACAAAAGATGACCAATCTTGGCAATTTCTGTGGTTGTGGCTCCTAAACTGAGGTCCTACGTGAGAGAGGTTCAGGTTTGTTGTTACGGTCTTGGGACCAAAGATAGCCAGCGATAATTTTCTGACTGAGTCAGAAATTTAGCATGATCATCTCACAGTGTGTTGTTATGACCTATGTCTACTGACCAGCCAATAAAAATGCAACATGAAATGGCATATTGATCAACGCGACATGGCGTTAAAATTTTAAACTACTTACCTCAAGCTTCATTTGCAAAATTGGCAAGCCAAGTTGGCCTCTTTCCCCTTGCCATGACTTTGGCAATATTCCATATTCTCCTCTTTTGCTTCCTCCTCTTTTTTCAGCACACATAAGAACCACAATTGCTAAAGTGTGATTTATCTTGCTCTATTGGTTTACCACTAGCGCATGCTGATGATGTTTTATTCTTCTACACTAACTTGCGTCGTAGCCTACGATTCAATAGGTGTCATCATCATACAGCCTACATGACATGTCATGCCCAATTTTATTAGATCCATGTCGTACAGTGTGATTTGTAATGATCTTATGAGGTTGCTGAAATCGCACAGTCTGTAGCAGGCATTAGTATTTTCATGGCTACTGATGTCCAGAATTAAGTGAATATGAAGGAAATATGCAAATGAGATATTTTAAAAGCCTGCTGTTTTATTCAGCATTATGAACAGCATCACTTCAATCGACTCACCCTGCAGTGCCTCATCTCATATTCCTGCTCTTCATACGCCACAGTCTATTTTCAACACTTCTATTTTAGACGCTGAAGCTCACTGGCTAGTGAATACTACCAAGTGCGATGGGGTGTCAGAAATAGAGATGTACGTCTGTTGTATCATCATTGGTTGTGGGCCAGAAATATCCACCACATAAATGCTCTAATAAAGGCATACTGGAAACAGAAGCGTCATGCTTGTTCAACCTGATGGGTCAGATTTTTTAACAGTAGATTCTGAATACAACGTTGGGATGTGGGATGTGTTTAAGCTGCACAATTATTTTTGGTAAAAAAAACAGTGTTTGTCTGAAGTCTCTGAATTTGGCCAGTCCAATCGAGATGCTTTTTCAACACATTTGTTTTCAACTAAAAATCCAGTCATCATTTACACATTTATGTTGCTCCAAACTTGTAATTTTTCCTGCGGAGCACGATAGTAGTATTTATCAAAATATCAAAGCTTACTCATTTACACACTACAGAAATACATTAGCCCCTGGTTTCACAGACAAGGTTTAAGCCTAGTCCCAGACTAAAATGCATGTTTGAGCTGTTTTAACTGAAAGCAACTTGCACTGAGATATCTTAAAATATGTCACTGCCATTGTTTTGTCTCAAGATTTACATCAGTAATGTGTTTTTTTTCTAAGTACTTAAATGTCCTAATTGAACTAAGGCTTAATCTAAGCCCTGTCTGTGAAACCGGGCCTGAATCTTAAAACCGAAATATGTTCTTAAATTGGTTCAAACAAATTCTTGACCGGGTCACTGTGTGTAGTGTTGAGACATTTCTGGTTACGACCAGGATTGAGTCAGGTCAAGCTGACTGCTGTTAATTGACCTTCGGAAGTATTTACTTGAGACTGAAATATCATTACCAACATCAGAAAATCAAATATAAAACAGTTAGGGGCTCACATCACAATCAATAGCCCTGCTACATCTTTTCTTTCCTTCAGCTCATCTACAGAGCCAAGAGCGTTGCCATAGTGATATGAAATAGGCGCATAGTGCCGCAGCAGTAGGGCTCTCCTGTACATCAGACCATGTTTTCACATTCAGAAATTCGAGGTCCATGTTTTCTTTCCTCCATTTACATTCTTCCATTACACCATATTATGAAAGAAACATGCATTGGATTTTTTATTATGCAATATGGTTGTACATGAGGAATATATATCAGGAAAAAGCTCTCAAGATTGAAACCTGCTTTTTAAATGAATGAATTGAGAGCAGTTACACCTGCTGATGTCACTACGATTGACATTACTATTCTATGTACAGTATATTTATATATAGTTAATTTTCCTTTTCCCCTCCCTTTTTCTTTCTTCAGTGCGACAACGCAAAGGGATTGCGGGCCTTCTTTGATGCAATCTGCTACGGTCCGAAACATTTGATGATCTTTGGAGGCGTGTGTCCATCAGTGACTTCAATCATTGCTGAATCGTTGGAGGGGTGGAACCTCGTGCAGGTTTGTGCAACATAAAAATCTGCAATGTGATTATTCATGTGCATATCATTAACAATTCTTTTTTCCCTTCAAAATGCCATGTTTCGTGTGCTACTCTGAGAGAGTTTACATACTTGAAGAATGCGTGCCATATATTTGCGCTAATGATTTCCTCTGTGACTTAAATAAATGCTACTATCTTTTATCAAAAGGTTGGCAAAGCCAGGCCAGAAACGTAATCCCAGTGCTGATAAAAACTGGAAAAAATTAGTAAACTTCCCAGAGACCTCTGTCTTGAGCAGGCCCGCGGGGGTGTTTAGTGTGTTAATACTGTGATTTTAACAGGAAGTCAGCGTTCGGTTACTCTAAGCCTATCCCCCCCCTCTTGTTTGCAATATCCAGTGATATCTCTAATCTGTGTATTAGCACATCACCGACAAAAGTAGTACACTAAGGTAGCCGTCGGCACACATGGCTCGAGGAAGTAATGTAGTTAAAATCTCTCTGATGTGAGGCATGGAGGACTATAAAAGAATTCCACTGAGGAATCTCCTCCGGGCTCCTACGCTTTCACTTTTGTGTTGGCATATGTGTGGTCAGCCTCTAAGCCAGCTGACATTTCACCAAGAGAACCTGGCAATTGTCCACAACTGTTCCACAAAGGTGGCCGGTTTCCATGAGAGGAACAGAAATTTGCGATAACGTACATCGTTCCAAGTAGAAAAAATGGCACAAAAAAGAATGGATTTAATACGTGATTTTAAAGTGAGGATGTCATTATTCTTGTGTTGTAATATGTAATATGTAATATATATATATATATATATACACACTGTATATCATGACCATTTTTTACCCTCTCTTAGAATTAAACAGGCAGTTTTTTTGGCTTTTGCTGGGCCATGTTAACCAGCACCTTAGTGTTACCTCACTGTGACCAGGCATGCCAGATCTCTGGGTCACCATGATTTTGCCAAGTAAGACATGTTCCTGGATCAACATTCCTGTCTGGAAATTTAGTCCTAACCCTATCCCTACCCCTAAACCTAACTCAACCCATAACTTATCCCTAAAATCAGAGGTAAAATGATTTGTGAATAACATTGATGTAAAAGCACTAAACCCTGGTTGTAAGCCTAAACTTGACATGAACTGTAAACTTGTCTCTAAAATCTGATTGGTTGATTGGAATTTTGTTCAAGGATGAACAAAGATGTTGATCCAGGAACATGTTTCATTTGGTGAGATCACGTTCACCAGATCTCTGAATACCGACCAGGTGCGGTTGGCGCTTAAATGTGGATTGATTTGATGCCAGAACATTTCAGATGTTCTGAATGAGTTTTTTGTGCAGCTTAGATTCATCTCAGGAGGTGAAGTTTGGAGTTATTTTTCCTAGTGTTCGAACTCTTTTATCTCAAAAAATTAAGGAAAGATTGATCACTTATGATATGATCACTTTAAAGTTCATGTGGATCAATTAGTGTAATAAAAATGTTTATTTTTGTGCAAAAATTTTACATAAAGGGGCTCAGATTTTGTCACTACCCATAAAGGGACAACTTTTTATCTTATGTACCCCTGAAAAGTTCGATACCTTAAAGGGTAAAACTCTGATGCACTAATATGCATCTTTTAGGGGTGGATAAGGTTGTTCCACATAAAAGGAATGATTTTTGCTCAGTGAAGTGAAATATCATAAAATGGAAAATAAACATTGCCATTTCTCAAATTAATGTATTTGTGATCTTAGACTGGTCTTGCCTTCCTGAGGATAATCTTACAGAAGTCCTAATATGTGGACTAATCTCCCATTAACCCCAGATGAATAGATCTCTAATTAGCCAGGGTGATGGGAAGTGAACACATCCACAATGGGATTAGCGGTGACACGCCTCAGAAAGACTTTTATATGACAAAATAAAATAAACAAAGGGAAGTGAGGGGGCCTAATGTATGGGGTAATGAAATTCCAAAGGGCAAAGATGAAAACGGGATAGCAGGTCCAGGGGTCTGGGGTCACGTCATATATTCAATGCCGGAATCTCTTCAGTGGTGAAGAAAAGCAGTTTTATAGCAGCACTTCCATTTCCGTGCCCCTCCTCTTGGCGCACTATGGTATTAATAGGTGGGATGGAGAACAGCAGAGGGGGGCCAGAACGCCGATGGCTGGAGATTTCTCTGTCACACCTGCTGATCCATTTCATAAGAGCGAAAGAGACTAAATGAACATTGAGGAGACCTGTTCTCTAGTTTATCCAAACCACATCTTTCATCTTCAACGCTAAAATTCTGTACCTTTATTTTTCATTTAAGCAATGTGTTTAATGAGAATGGTGGCTGGTTGATGGATTGTGTAATTATATTTAATGAAAACATGAGAGCCAAAAACTAGAGTGGCAGCTAACACGGTTGTGTTTTCACCAGTGAAATTTTACGCACGTGTTTGAACCTCCAGAGATGTGCCAACATGCAAACAGCCCTAGAGTAAACTTTTGACCTCAAGAGCCATTGAAATCTGTTAGGATGTCAGTTTCCACAGGCATTCCTCTCCTGCGTACTGTGTAATTAAATAGTGCTGAGCTTTCTTTGTGCTTTTCGAATCATCACTTGGTATTCAGTGGTTCTGAATGGCTCCTCTGTTATGAAGTGGGTTACATCAGTGCTTGCAATGTGCAGAGATATTAACATGACTCGAGTGCTTTGAATCAAATTGAATGTCACCCAGACTGTGAGAGAATGATTATTTTGAGCTGAGACATTCCTTTCTCCCTAAGCGTTCTGGTGATATCGTGCCCTCGTGCGATATGCATCTTTCATATAGCAGGGAAAACGATAAACACGGGAGAATGCCATTTTCTACTAATGACTTATAGAAGGCCTTTTTGCAGGCTGGACTCACAGGTGCTGTTTGTGAAGTTATTATACTTTTGAAGTAGGTCCCATTCTAGCTCTGATGAAGGTTACATTGCTCACAACATCATAATAAAAGTGATTAGATGAGATTAAGCATATTGCATGCATTGATATGCAATGCCAAGATGCAATTAGACATTTAGTTGCATAAGTTACTGCAAACCTCCCTAGGTAGAGAAATGAGCATACCTGCAGGAAAGAACAATCACAAATTAGAAATGGTTATTGTCTTAGATGCTTCATCTCAAATGAAGAGTGAAAGGAGGCTTCTGCTGAAATTTCAAAAGAGATAGCAACACTAACAGGGATTCCATGCTCATATTTTTAACATTTCTATGCACATAAATGCACATAAAAAACTTGAGGATGAATACATTTTTATTTGGCAAATAATGATGAAATATTTACTGAATAAATTCCTAGCTGCTCGTCAAAAAAAAAAAAAAAAAAAAAACGTGACTTTGCCGTGTGACTTTGATTGCTAGCATTCACATCTTGGATGGCAACATGTCTCAAACTGTGCTCAAAGCCAGCCCTTTTGAACAAGTAGTGTGCTTAATTGTAATGAATATGCACTTTTAGTGTACTTCAAATCTTAAAAGTATGTTTAAAAAAATACTGTACTTGCAGATAATATAAAAAAGGCCATTTAAGTGTACTTAAGGAGAGTACATTTTCATAAGTATGTTTCTTAAAATATCAGAGGGTTAGTTCACCCAAAAATGAAAATTCTGTCAGTAATTACTCATCCTCATGTTGTTCCAAGCCCGTAAGACTTTCATTCATCTTCGGAACACAAATGAAGATCTTTTTGATGAAATCTGAGAGCTGTCTCACTTCTCCATAGGCTTCTATGTTATTGAAACTTGCCGGCCCAGAAAGTTAGTAAAGACAATATTTAAAATAGTCCAAGTGACTACAGTGGCTCAACCTTAAGTTTATCAAGCAATGAGAAAAAACAAAACAAAAATAACGACTTGATTCAACTATTAATTTTCTTCTATGTGGGCCTAGTTAGTTCACGTAGTGTAACAGCGCAGCGCTTCTGTGTTGTACGTCAGCACGTAGGCTCACTATTGGCCGACACTGGTCATGTGTGTAATGCGTGTGATGTACAACGAAGGCCTACTTCTCATTTTTCATTGTTTGTATTTGGGCAGCCATTTTGTTGATGGAGTATGTTTCTCAGGGGATATTTTGGTAAAGACAACATGGAGGTGCTGCTGTCAAAAGTGTCATTATTTGGAGTAGAAGTTGTGGCTAAACGGTTAGCATATTGCTCTCACATGTTTAACTGTGACGCTAATATGCAAATTTGAATCCTAGCTGATCCTATTTCCGCCTGTTCTCCTCATAAATTCTTGTTCTCTCCACTCTCCTATAAAAAAATACTAAAGCAAAAAGTGAAGTTATTGTTAATGTCTGTCAGTGGCACTTGCTTGATTTGCTAGGCTGATAAATTCGTCATGCTTGCGTTGATGAAAATCTGTGCCATCACAGCCCAAAATTAGGCCAAGAGAAGTATAAATAGACAGCGTTTCTAAGATTTAGAGATGCTTACATGGGCGTTTCCTCTTGCGCTTGCATTATTATTGGTATTGTTGAGATCCAAGCAGTATGTCTTTGAGCCTGTCAGCCTCTCATCTGCTCCCAGTCGAGCATGTGCCAGAACCAGACTGCTGTCGACGTGCTTCAGCAGACGCCATCTTCCTCTTTGACGTCAACTACAGGAGTGAGAAGAACAGCCAACTCCCAAAGCTGTTTACATATGGCCGCTTCCCAGACTGACAGAGAGAGGTTGGCACACAAAGTTAATGTAAGACGTACAACTAAGGATGGGTGGATGCTGTATTGAGAGGATTGATCTTCACATTGGAAAATCAATCTTTTAAAGTTGTGGTGTTTAATTTATGTAGCATGAAATTGAATGTGTATCATAAACTTTGAAGTGAAAAAGAGATGAAATGTGTTAGCAGTAGCTGCAGAGGACAGGAGTTGTTTCTCTTCCGCTCATGTGAACATCATGAACAGCACTCAACAGAGCATATTATGAAATGTATGCTAAATATATATTATTCATATTTTATTATTTTATTATTAGTTATTATTACATTATATATATATTTATATATTTATGATAATCATTTATTTGTTATAAATAATTTAAGTTAAAGGTTCTTAAATGGTATTTTTTCTGTAATTATTTTTAAATTATAAACAAAAGTTTCAAAAAGTTTGGGGTCAGTAAGATTTTTATTTTTTGAGAGAAATTAATACTTTTATTCAGCAAGGATGAATGAAATTGATCTAAATGACAGTAAAGACATTTGTAATGTAACAGAAGATTTCTAATATATGCTGTTCTTTTGAACTTTGGAAAAATGTAACAGTTTCCATGAAAATTTTAACCAAGTAATGATGCTGTAATGATGCTGTAATGATGCAGTAATGATGCTGAAAATGCTGCTTTGCATCACAGGAATGAATTACATTTGAAAATATATTCAAATAGAAAACAGTTATTTTATTTTATTTTAAGTTATAATAATATTTCATAATATTACTGTTTCTACTGTATTTTTGATCAAATAAATGCAGCCTTGGTGAGCAGACGAGATTTTCAAATTTAAAAAAAAATCTTACCGACCCCAAACTTTTGAATGTAACTGTAAAAGTCTAATCATTAATTATTCTTATATTTTAAAAAAGAATAATGGTTTTCAAATGTAGTTAAATGGCCATAATTACCTCTTTTATGTTCAGAAATAACAACAACAAAAATAATTTATTTGAAGCATTGCTTGAGGATATATTGGCCTTGATAGAACTTGGTATTGGATCACAAAGAAAATGAGAGCTATTGCCCATCCTTACCTAAAACCTTTTTTGTTTGTTTTCATTTTTAGAGTCTGGGAATATGCACAAATGACAGCTTTTTTGAGTATTAAAACTGGCAGGCCAGACAGACAATGTGTCATTGAGCATTTAGATTCTCTCTCTGAAGAATATTTACAAAAATGTCACCTGCCTTTTCGCATTTGCTGGGAGCAGGGAATAAAAGAAGCCGGCAGTTTTGTAGAATAACCTGAATATTTCAGCTGCTCCAACCTTAATTCATTTAACTTGAAACAATGCAGGCAATAATCATTAGTCTATGCCAAACATGATGCCGGCTCAGTGTTGAACCAGTGAGATTCCTGCTCTCAGCACTGAGGAATTCAAATTGTGCACACGCACATATACACACCTCTCACATTTCGCTGTGGGTGTTGCCGTGATCGGTTTGTGGGTACCATCTGCCCTCAGATTTATGTAACAACTGATCCACAAGCAACTCTCACACATCCTGATTGTGACTCATGTCCCATGATGCCCCAGAATGGTACAGTATTAGTGAAAGGTTCACACTCTCCCTGCCCGCTCTGTTCATAGAGGCCTAATCGAAACGTGTAAGAGGAGGAAACGGAAACTAGGAAAGGAAAATACTGGCAGGAAAAAAAATCTCTAAGAAAGGAGCCAAAATGAGTCTGCCGTTCAGAAATTTCATCTATGGTTCCATACGTGATAATATTGTTGCTATTTAAAGAGGTCATGATTTGTGAAATCAAATCTTTTGACATATACTGTAAGTGGTTATTGTACTATAAAAATATCCTGTAAGTTTCAGAACTCAAAACTTACTCATTGGTCCAAAAACAGCTTTAATTGAAACCAAGCTCAGAAAACGACTCGTTTTGGATTTTGTCACATTATTATGTCATAGTGCGATGAAAGACTGCTTCTGTAGAAGATCAACGCATACTTCTACATCATTGCCTCTTTAGCCCCGCCCACCGATTCGCCCATGCCATGTACGAGACAGACACATAAACACAGGATTACTCCAGCAACAATAGAGATGCCTCTGAGGATTACAAGATGTTTTGAAGTGCCTTTGAAGTCTTTGCATTGCATTTTTCATCTATGTTACAACATATTTTCCATCATCAGAAGTTTTCAAAACAATTCCACACGTGTAATGCCAGGGAAGTTAAAAATTATTTTAATATGCAAAACTGTTACCCAGTCATAGCAGTGGGCGTTTACTTTCAAGTCTTAATCTTACTTCTACATAGAAGTTTTTTTTCTTCTTTTTTTGGTCCTGTGGACTTTAAAAAGCAAATTTAATTTATTTAATTTGTCTACTAACAATATCCAACAGTGCACATACAGTGGAGATTTCTGTCATTTTGTCACTTTTTAGCATTCCCACTGCTGAAATTATGTAATTAGAAATGACATTCAGTGATCATTTTCATGATTTTTTTTATCTTAAACAGTATATAATGCCACAATTATTAAATTATTATAAACTGCTTTTTAATTAAAATTTACAGATTAAAATTGAAAGTGTGGGTCTGGACCAGGGGTAAAACAATACAAATCTATAAAAATACATGCATAGGAAATGTAGCAAAATTAAATATAATGGCTTGAGAAAACTGCCCGAGGTTGAAGAAACATAGATATTGTGCATGCCACTCTTCATTATTTAATGAATGGAGGATTTGGCATACAATTAAAGATCTTTGCCAGCCAGTCTTGGAAGTGGTCTGCTCCAAAAGTGGACTGGCTTTGTCGATCAATTAGCTGTTAGTAGTGAATATTTCATTATCCACAAGTTATGTGCATTATAGATCATGTGGGCCAGAAAGGGTTTTTTATAGCACCATAAACCTTTCAAAGCATAATGTGTTGGAGCCCGCTTCCCTGTTTTTGAGAAATAATGGCTTCTCTTATAATTTAGAGCAACTACCATCACAGATGTCGATTTCTCTGTTGAACTAAAACTAAATGTAGGTCTGAAAAACTCTGCTGGGTATGAGAGAAAAATATGTTTGACATCTCTGTGTTCACTTAGTTTGGACATGCTATAAAGACAACAGCTTTGTAATTCCTTAATCAGAAGCAGCCTTGATGCAACACTGAGCAATATCAAATGAGAGGCCGAATGTGAGCGTTGAAGAATTATGAACAACCCGGCAATTCATATTGAACACTGTACAGCATCAGCTGTTCTGCTCTCACTCGGCTGATAAGCTCAGAACAAGAGATGGTTCCTGTCCTCTCTCTCTCTCTTCCTTTCTTTTGCACCATCACTGTTTTTTTCTTTTGGAAAAAGTAAAGCTAGTTTAGCTGCAATTCCTCAGAGTGCCATAGTAAACTCCTAAATAAAACATGTGCTGGTGCTGTGTGCTGCTCAACTTACGTCAAACCCTTTCTTGTTCACTATTCATTTTTCATGGGCTCCAAGATGAAGTTAAAAAAAAATCACAGGTTGGGCTGTTTGCAAGGGTGTTCGGGGCCATTTGACGAGCATGACCTAAATGAAGGACTGAGTCTGTTCGTGTGGCAACCAAAACTACCTAAAACGGTTAATTTTACTAATCAACATGTGAGGTGCTCTTTTCCAAACGCTATAAATCCATTTAAATAGTTTTCAGGAAAATTAAATTTTTTACCTAGACCCACACATTTTTTCAATTTATCCTGTTAAAATGTATTTTTTGGCTCAGTCTGAACATGTTGAACAATGATTATTAAATCAAACAACAAAATTGTTGATGATAAATTCAAAGTTATTTTTTCAAAACGCTATGAATCCATACATTTTTTCCAAAAATTGATGGTTTGTCTTAAAAAAAAAAAGAAAAAGAAAAAAAGGCAAGTCAGTCAGTAATAAATACATTGGCATTCAGTAAAGTGTCGAACCCATAAAAAGTAGAACCATTGTCCACTTTACATAAAACAAATCACGACATGACCTTGTGTGAGTGAGAGAGTGAGTGAGTGGCGTTCACACCAAACGCGAATAGAGCATCTGGCGCAAGTGATTTTCATGTTAAGTCAATGTAAAGACGCGTTTACACGCATCTGGAGGTCCTGCGGCACGAATGAGGCATTTAGCGCGGCGCGGACGCGCGAGTGATTTGAGGGTGAGAGAGCGAGAGCGAGAGAGAGAATTCTGATTAGTCCACAGGATGTATCGCGTTTAGGCTAAAAATAGGTTAGGCGCTTATCGCGGTTTGGTAAGGAACTGCATCTTGCAGTACATTTTAAACAAGGAAATATAGCGATTTGTCATGAAACATTGATGGCGCAGTGAATAGGTTCAGTACACAGCAAAATGACATGACAAACTCATTTTTTTTTTTTTAAATGGCGTTTATCGCGTTTTGGAAAAGAGCTCTTCATGTGTCAAGTTGAGCCAAGTCCACTTCATTTTTATTGTACAAGTGGATATGTTGTGCTTGAATCTTGTCAAGCATGGAAAAACATCAAGTTATGAATATTAAATGATAGTAAAACTTGCCAACTCTTGGCTCCTCAAACTCAAATGATGTCACTTCCTCTGACAGGTCCAAGTTGGTCAAGTTGTGTGAGCTGTGCTTCATACATCACAACACTACAGCTTTTTTGCCTGGAAAATTTCACAGAAATGTGACCACACCATTAGTCTAAATATGATTTTACTGGGTTGGAGCTTCTCTCAGGCTGTTCAACGATTCAGACCACAGGGATAGAAGAGATATGCTGAGGAAAGCCAATTAGTGTGCACTTTTACACTACGCACATCTCCCGCTCACAAACACAACAATATTTTCTTCAGAGCCGCTGTACTGCTCTGACGAGCGCCTTTGCTTATTTTCTACGTTATTTATGTTTTGTTATTTTCTGCATGTTAAATGAATCGGCCTAATGGCTTAAAGACTGTTGTTAACATAACTTGCTGTTGTCTAACTAATAATTAGTTGCTCACTAGTGAAAACAGGACTGAATACATGTTTTTGTGGAACAGGTCAGTGGAAGGTACAGAAAATATTTAGGGTATTGTTTGTCTATGTAGGAAGCATCGTAAACTAGTGTTTAGCGTACATGTTCCAGGCGCTTTGCACTGTGGTGCAATGGAGAATTTAGTTTGAATCAGGTTTGAATCTGGACTGTGTAATAGTCCCAAAGATGCTGCCCTGTATTTGTTTTTCTTTAAACATCTCGTTTCCAGTGTTGTAGTCGTGACCGACTCAATCGGGTCAGGATCAGGAACAAAACCAGAAGAGGATCAAGTCCAAATTACGACTGAGACCCAAAGAATGGCAAATCCAAGTCAAGACCGAGTCCACATGCTCTTGAGACTATAGCTCCTTTCAAACAGCAATCCTGGTAAATTACTGTAAAATTGCCAAAATGACTTGGATATTGGTAAATACACAAATATGCTGTTGACACAAGCATTCAGTCTTTTTACCGGTAAGAGATCATTCACACATCAGCTCCAAAATACCGGTAAATTCTGTGATGTCAGTCATCGGAAGTGATTAACGCCGTGCTGTTGTCTTCATCCGCCCGCATGAGGAGAAGCGCTTTAGTTTCACTATCTGTTCAATTTGACAACTTTTTTTTGACGTCTGAGTGAAAGGCATAAGGGGATGATCAAACAGAACGCTTTTTTGCTCTTAAAAACACGAGTCGCACATAATAGTATTCAACTGCAGAGCTGCAGCACTGATGAATGGAAAAAAAGGCTGCGAGACATGGCGCAACGGTCAAAGATGATCATCTTGTGCATATCTACATAGAAAAACTATTAAAAAGCTTACTGTAAACAGCGCTGATTAATCAAGTCATCTCCATCAGAACTTTATAATTGGCCCAAACCAGACTTACGTACGTGATCAAACCAGAAATCTTCATTCCACATTCACACAGAGTACATTACTGGTAATTTACTGGTAATGTTACAACTTCCCTTTCTGGTAAATTGCCGAAACCAATTTACCGGTATTTTTGAAAAGTTCCTGTTCACACATGTTCTCTTACTGGTAATTTACCAGTAAATACTGTATGTGTGAAAGGCTTATGACTATGATCTTGGACTCGAGAGCCAAGAAGACCATGAAAATATGGTCTTGGCAGTGTTGTTATTGTTAACTAAAACTAAAACCTTGTCTTGTCAACTAACTGACATAAAATTAGTTTAATTAAATAAAACTGATAATAAAAATAAAGCTAAATAGAAATAAAAGTTAGAATGACTAAAGCACATAACAAAATTACTAAAACTTAAACTAAAAATAAAATGAAAACTGAAAATCTTAAAATAAAATTTAAATGAAATATATTAAGAAATTTTATATAAGTAATGCTAAAATAGCACTGGGTTCTGCACAATGACCAAGATGATGAAAATCAAGCCACAAGTCTGAGTCCAAGTCCATATTTTGGTCCTGTCATGGACTCGATCTGGACACGGACATGACTCTCTTCTGGTTTCGACCTTCACTCAGACTGGAATTCGAAAAGGCATTACATTATGTAATTAACATGAGTTGCTAATGCCTTCATTTGAAGGTTTCACTGTGGCAATAGAACAAAGAATCAGAATAGACAGGAACGAGAAAGTGCTTGTGCACTGTACATATGTGAGCTGCACTGTATCTGCAGGCACAGATCTCTCTGTGAGTTTGCACTCAGTCTGAGAGCAGTGTGTCCAGTTTACACTCATTAGCCACATTAGCAGCCTCCCCGCTGTGCCGCCCTGCGCTCTGTTCTCAATACGACAGCGTTTACCCTAAACTACAGACATTGCTATCACACAAATGAGTATTATACATGACTGGTTATTGTGATGATTACATGGCCGCCTGTGCTCTGTAAAACAGCAGAAGGATGTACCACATTCGGTGTCAAATCAAAAGGCATTTCATATGAATGCAATGGTTTTCAAGCCTTTTTCTCGAGGCCACTGATGATTGTCTGACTTTATTTAGATAATGTATTATTAAAATGTAAGTGCAGTAGACATGGATGAAAGATCCGGTCTCATACATTTTCAGCCTTGTTCTAGTATTGGATTTTTTTTTTCTGGCTTTGAGATTTTTTTTATTTAGGTCACATTTTCTGCACCACTTTGAAGAGCTGGGGTATGAATTATTTACTGGTGGAAAAAGGACTTTGAACAAGGAAATACCATGATGAAGGGATCCTGTGATTATTGCTTTTCCAAAAATAAATGTGCTTTAATTACACAAAATGGAATGTGTTTACTGTCATGTGATCTTTTATCCCTTTCTGGGCACAGTGCTTGTAGGCACGTCAGTTACAGTCTTTCATGTGTGTTATTTTTATGATCACTTATATTGCATGCATTTGTTTTTGAGGGAATTTATTTGAAGAATAGTATATAAAAATCTACCAAAAAAATCTACAGTATATACATACTAAATAAAAATGGATTTGTAGTATACTTAGTATGAAATGAATGCATTTTAAATTCATTTTGGTATAGGTTTTTCACAAGGGTGTGTGTATATATATATTTGATATATATATATATATATAATGAAGAGTTCAGATGCAAAAGCCTCTAAGTGCCATCTGAAATTTTCTTCTAGAATGATCATTTTTATCAAGCTCGTATATTTAAGTTCAGTAATTTCACTTCAATGGCAATGAAAATTACCTATGAATTGTCATTTAAGTGAAATTACTGAACATACACACACATATATATATATATATATATATATATATATATATATACACACACACACACACACACACACACACACACACACACACACACATATATATATATATATATATATATATATATATATATATATATATATATATAAACTTTTAATTAGTAAACTTTTTTAATTAGTACTTCTTTATTGCATAATGCACATTTCTTAATATTAAGCCTTAAAATGTGTTTTAATATCACTAGTTATTATGTAAGGATAGTATGATATCAGTATAATATCAGTCTTTAAATGCAAGATATCTAAAGTGTACCTGAAGTATACTTGCAATAGTTCCACTTTAGCACAATCAAATTTACTTAAGTATATCTTTAGTTGAACTTCAGCACTATTTTTGGATAACTGAAGTACATTAAGTACCAAATTAGTTGTTCCAATTTAGCAGACTTTAAACCAATTTAGTATACCATAAGTACAATTGCTGGGTATTTATATTAAGTACATACATGTGAATGTATTTGTAGTATACTTAGCATAAAATAAATGTATTTCAAATACATTTTTGTATATTTATTTTTCACTAGGGTATATCATAACAAGTGTTTTTTGAAAATGTAAAAATGCTGAAAGTTTTCTGTGATGGGTAGGTTTAAGGGTAGGATTATGGTTAGGAGAGTACAAGTTTGTACAGTACAGAAATCATTAGGCCTACAGTTGTAATCGAAATTATTCAACCCCCATTGCAAATCAGGTTTTTTGGCAAAAGGTTGGTTGCAGCACGTACGCGAACCCAACAGTATTACTGAACTGGAGGCCGTTGCTCATAAGGAATGGGATAACAGCTTCTGCCAGAAGCTGGTGTCTGGTTCTACATCTCGTTTGCAGCAGGTCATAACAGCAAAAGGGTGTTCTACTAAGTACTAAAGATGAGTGCCATGAAGGGGTTGAATAATTTTGAGACGTCAGAAGTCATTAAAAGTTGCATTTTCAATAGAATTTGGGGAAACCATTTGAAACATTTGTTGTGTTGAGCTATTTCAATTACTTTTGTTTAATTTGTTAACTGCAAACAGCAGAAAGTCTGTACATTTTGCTAATAAACCTGATTTGCAATGGGGGTTGAACATTTTCGATTACAACTGTATGTTTATGGAATGTCCCCATAAAACCCATGTGTGTGTATCTTTGTAACTATCTTTGCTAGAGATTGCATTGTGTCAATGAATGTCCTTACAGAGATAGTACAAGAATGGGTGTTTGGTGTTTTAAGCCCCCAACGGCGCCTTTCAGGCAGCGAGGGGATGGGTAGGTTTAAGGTTGAGGGTAGGGTTAGCTGCCTCTAAGGAGCCATTGGGGGCTTAAAACACCATTGAGCACAATAATGTTTGTGTATATGTACACACACACACACACACACACACACACACACACACCACACGTGTGTGTGTGTGTGTGTGTGTGTGTGTGTGTGTATACTCAAAAAATAAATCTATATATATATATTCTTTCTCTTTCTGAATCAGGCAGAGAATATATTCAAATGACTAAGCTGGTGATGTAACACTGTAGACAGCACAAGGAGGAACATGTACAAGTCACAGCTTACTGTCACCATGCTGTGAATCAAAAAGAGAGAGACAAATAGAGATAGAAAAAAGTGTTTTGTTTTAAAGCAACTACATTAAGACTCCAGCTCACCAGCAAGATACAATTAATGTAACACTGTTGTGCAAATTAGGGGCTCTGTAAGCATTCTCTGAGCATACGTTCAGTGCTTTATTAGAGCCTCTTCTTAAAAAAGAAACAGAGAAATGTTTTCATTGCAAATCAATCACTTTAGCTCTGTTCCAATACCTAGTGAGCTGCCTACAGCCTTGCATAGACAGCTGCCTTCTAAGGCAGTATCCCAACAGTAACGGAACCTCATATGTGAATGATTTGGGACACTCTACATTAGCTTTGCGTGGAAGACATTATTCACAGTTGATTTCAGTAGAATTTGATGTTAGCATGTTGCTAAGCTAACAGTACAATGCATGCATATGAAACATATTTGGCAAAAATACTTCACATTGTTATTGCACTGAATACTTTTTTAATACTTTTCGATCTCATTGAATATCATTGATTTATTTTTTGAGTGAGCACATCACAATGCATTCTGGGACTCCCTTCTCTGCCAATTATACATGTGATGCAGCCTTAGAATGACTAAAATAAGGTATTTGCATAATTATGATTAACTTTTGGAGTGACTTTAATGCCTTAAAGTCACCATGAAATCAAAATTGACTAATCTTTTTATTTTATTTTTATTTGATTGAATATTGCAGTATTTATTATAAAGGATTTATCTGTGCACATCTCTATTTTTAATTCAAATTTGTATTTTTTACTCAATCACTATTTTATTATCTTTAATCAAAATAACATCCCCTCCCTCTTGCATCTACAGTACATCTCTTCTCTGATGACATGTTTACTGGCGCAAGGGCGGGACAACCTGTCAATCACATGAGATCTGCCAATAGGAAACCACAACCATCCAATGATCCAATCAATTTTCGATGGACAAAATCAAGTCCCGCCCTACATTTGTTCTTGTTCGAGAAGTCACTTTACTCTGATATACGCCACAATAGGGAAGAAAAGACCATTGCAACTTCCATTTCATACCGACTTGTCTGTTCAAAATTTCTGTAGGAAGCAAACAAGGTTGTACTAGAGTAATTTTTATCTTGTCATCATGCACTGGAAGTCACCTTTTTTTCGTACAAATTTGTGCGCTGCTCTAGATAGCAGTTGTCTAGATAGCAGATAGCAACGTTATACATTGCGTTGTCTTGCAGCAAACAGATCCATTTTCACACCCTGTGGCCACTGGGCTACTGTGTCAGTAGATCTTTTAGCCTGAGCCTGTTACAGTGCGGGACGTGTTTGTGAAAAGGGCCCCAGATGGGTTTGGGCATATGACAATGTGTTGACTCATGTCTGCTGGGGAAACAGCGACCTGTGGTCATTGGAATGCATTGGCCTCATTCACGCTGCGGGTACTGGTGTCATCATTCACCTCTGAATGCCAGCACCACACAGTGCCAGGGCCGCCATCTGATGCAAGATTGGACTTTGAAGGTCAAAAGCTTCCCCCAAATTTGTTCCCAAATTTTGTTTCACACCCTACAGTGAGTTTAAGGATGTTTCTAAAACTGATATTTTTAAGCAATGATTTTGAGAGAAAATAATCTTGCAATATAGCAATTTTAGGACATTGAAGGTGTTGAAAGGGCAACAGTGTAATGCTATCTCATTAGTGTTCATGGATATTATGTACAGAACATTTTGCTAAATTTAGATACTGTGAAATACAAAATGAACATATGCACAGCTTCTATGTGGTATATTCATCTGTTCAAGTTCATAGAATACTGAATTTATGGATTTTATTGTATTTATAAAAATATTGTATAATTACATATTTATTTAATGCACTAAATGCCTAATGAAGTTAATTTATTAAATTCTGACAAATCAGTATCTGCTTTGTGTCTCTTTTTTAGGTCTTATTACTGGAGTTTATATATTTTATAATTATTAAATTCTATTATATAATATATGATATTATATATAATTCTTTATAAAGGCCAAAAAAATCTTTTTTGTTAATTTTATTAATACAAACAGTAAAAACAGTAATATTGTGAAATATTTTTACAATATAAAGTTATTTCAAAACATAATTTATTCCTGTGATGGCAAAGCATCAGCATCATTACGACAGTCTTCAGTGTCACATGACCCTTAGAAAAATCATTCTGATATGATGATTTGAAGTAACATTTCTTATCAATGTTAAAAACAGTTATGCTGCCTAATATTTTTGTGGAGACAGTGATAAAAAAAAAACAAGATTCTTTGATGAATAGAAAGTCAATTTAATGCATCATTGCTGAATAAAAATATTAATTCCTTTCAAAAATAATAATTAAAAAATATTTCTGACCCAAAACTTTTGAACAGTAGTTTATGTACTTTGTACTTACAACTGCAGATGGGTTTATGCTTTAGAAACTGTCCATACGTTGATACTGTACGTACTAGTGCCTATAGCCAAACATAAAACATGGCATAAGAATACTAAAAAGCTAGAAAGTGCACATCAGGCGAACTGCCAAGGCAGATTGTGTCTGCTAAATATACATGGATCTATCCTCTGATGCAGAGCGACACAGCAGTGATGACCACAATATACTGGCAATTACTAATGACTTTCAGCCCACACACTCAACAGACTAATTCTAGATCCTTCTTTACCTTCCATGACTACCCATTAGACTCACTGTAGAGGAGATTGAAGGAATGGACTCTTGGGAAAACAAGCAAGGCAAATGCCTTGATTGCAATAATAATACATTTAAAAAAAAATCTCTTTAAACTCTCATGCAAAAAAACATCTCAGAAAACGAGAGGAAAACAAGCTGAGATTTAGTGAAGGGATGGACTTCAAAGTGCAGATCCATTACAATCCATTAAAAAAGTGCTTTTGCTGGATCGAAACCGAGGATCAATAAAAGCCTGTTAAATGTCTGACACAGCTCACTAATATCTGTAACATAAACTCCTATTCAGAGGAAGAGCGAGAGTGAGAAAAGGCAAAATTGTATTATAATGGAAGAGTCCACTCCACACCCTGAACACACACGCACACCCACCTCTTAGCCTTCATGCTGTATCTGAATGTAAAACACACACACGTTCACAATTATCATGCTGGATTTTCACGGTGTAGCATCCGAGGCTAATACCTGCATGCTTTCCGACTTTTCCCCCCGAGGGAATCAGGGTAGGAAACGCTGTGATGGGTTATTACCAGACGAAATTCACACTGTAAGACCTTGAATGGCACTATTTTCTCTTAATTTCATTGCCATTCTTTTCTTTTTCTGGTTGTTTGAGTCTGAGCAGATTTATTCTGCTTCTCAATGTGGTTCAAAGCCATAAATGGTGAATGAAGTTCTCAGCTATGCAAACTACTGCATTTGTACTTTAATATTCTGTGCATGTATTGCGTTGATGCTTTATGGGCCTAGAAAGTTTCAAATAAACAGTGAACAGTACATGGAGAACGAGAAACATTACACGATATCTCATTTTAGAGAAAAAGATGCAATGTATTGATATATTGTCTTGTGTAGTTTACGGCTGTCTTAATGGTCCATTTAGACTATGTTTGGAGACTATTTAATGGACAATTTAGCCCACCTGTCTCATGTGTCACTGAGGCTAATGATATACTGGTAGATCTTTATATGCTGCATATTTGCACTTCAGTCGACAGCATGTGGAAATGTTATCATCCTTAACTGTCACAGGCAAATGTTTTGCCTGGAATGACACATTTACCCCAGTGCATATGAAATCTTATTTGTGAGGGCAGAACACTTGGGTCCGTCTTGAAAACAGTGTTTTGTTGAATTGTCATGCATTTACCTGAGCAGATTTTGCTTGATTTATTTTGCTTGTAAGTGTACAGAAGGTTTCTATTGTCTGGCTATCAGGTAAATTCAAAAGTCATAATGGCTGATAAACATTTATCAAGCAAAAAGAAGATTCAGCAAAGTAAGCTTACATCCTGCCATGTCAATTTCTGTGGAAATATGTGATGGAAATGGAAATGGAACAATGGAAATATGTAATGGAGTGTAAATGTACCAGGTTAAAGTCACAAATTAGATCTTTTTAACTCTTTCCACACCAGAGTATTATTTTTTTTAAGTTGCCATCCAGTGCCATCATTTTTTATTATATTCACAAAAATGTTATGGAACCAAGACTATTTTGTTACATGAATATGTAAACAGTGAATATATCAAAAGAAAAAACAGAGCCTCAGTTTTCAAATAAAAAAAGTCCATTTTATTCTAGCTTCATGCACTATTATATCAACACTTGGATGTGGGAAAGTTTCATAAAGCAACATTTTGAACAAAAAGCTGAGAAAAATTGCATTTTTGTCAAAGACTACATCCATATCGGATTCAGAACGACGATCAAAACACAGATGGAGTCGATCGCTTCCATAAACACCCCCAAAGCTTGCACAGTCCTATAGCTAACCACTTCCTTGGTCGACATGTCATTCAGTAACATAGGCAGATTTGATTTATATGCTGTTTATAATTTGATGATCACGTTATTTCACATATGCATCTGCTTACATATGCCATCACTTGTTTCTGCTTCTTTTTCGCCTGTGTTTTGATGCATAGATTCTGTACTCTTTCAGAAGATGTGTAATAGCGCCCCCTACCATATATCAGAGAAAAAGCCGGAAAATTCTGTCAATGGCGGGGAAAGAGTTAATGAGAAAATGTGACTGTACCAGAAGGCATGTGACTCTCAATCATCTGCCGCTTATTTACACATAAGTCTCGAGAAAGCACTATGCCAAGAAAACACCAACTGTCAAAAAGAATTTGGATGAATTGCTGGAGCAGAGCTTAATGCTGTTGGAGGTATCACCATTCCACTGCTGTCCCACAGGAAAAGTGCTCAGGAAACAGTTTGACTAGAGAGAACACAATAGTGTCTCATATTACAATGCCTAAAATTAGGTTTCGACGGTTTTAGATCAAATGTGCCAGTTCTAATACACCAACAGCATGATTACACAGCTGTGTCGGTCCATGCGGTTTGAGCAGCAGTGATTGTGTTCACACCAGCTGTCACTCTTGTAGTGTTGACATAGTTGATGAAGATGAGATCTGATGGGTAGAGTCAGTAGTGGCGACCCTCTTGTGGTCAACATGAAATCAAAATGGACTCTGTTTACCTCCTTGCATGCTTGTGGTCTTATTGTGAACGTCTTTATAATTGTCCATCAAAAATCGCTCTGAAACAATATCCTGTTTCACTCTGAAATCACATTACAGAAGTAAAATGGGATGCAAACACCATGTTGATTTTGACAGCATAATACTATCACAGGTTTGAATCACAGTTTTAGTAGAGCATGGCAATAGCAACACCAAGGGCAATGGGTTTGATTCCCTTGGAATGAAAAAACTGATAAAATGTGTACCTTGAATGGACTATAAAGCATTTGCCAAATGCGTAAATGTGAATGAAAAATTATTTTCTTTGCAACTTTTTTTTATTATTATAGTATTATATTTTGAAATAGCTTTTATATAGCACATTTTTTTAATATTTCTATTTAGCTCTAATTTATGTTTATTACAGTTTTAGTAATTTTAGTACTTTAGCTTTAGCTTATTTATTTCAGTTGGTTGGCAGGGCAACATTTCTATTTTTTGTTTTGTTTTTTTTGTTCTAGTTTTATATATATACAGTATTAAATATAAATTAGAGCTAAATAGAAATATTAAAATTATATAATATATAAAATATATAAACAAATATAAAACTAGTATTATTGTTAATTGAAATAAAGCTGAAATAAAATAACATATATATATATATATATATATATATACACATATAAAATATATGTATATATATATATATATATATATATATATACATATATTTTATAAAAAAAAATATTTTTTATATATTTTATTAAAAAAAATAATAAAAAAAATAATATATATATATATATATATATTTTTTTTAATAAAATATATAAAACATATATTTTTTTATAAAATATGTATATATATATATATATATATGTTATTTTATTTCAGCTTTATTTCAATTAACAATACTAGTTTTAGCTTTAATATACATATATATTTTGTTATATACATTTTTATGTTATATATGTTATATTTGTTTATATATTATATATTTTTAATATTTCTATTTAGCTCTAATTTATATATATATATATATATATATATTTTTTTTTTTATTATTATTTCAGCTTTATTTCAATTAACAAGAATACTAGTTTTAGCTTTAATTACCAATAACAACACTGCATTGCAAAGGTTGGTATCTTAAGCTAAAGTTTCTGTTTGTTTTTCATATAATTTTAATCTTTTAAATTGTTATTTCTGGATCAAGACATTTAAAGCAATGAAAACAGCTGTCAAACAAGACATGATTGGCAAAGAAAGAAAGCTACAGTTTTGTAATTTCTCTGTGCACTTTATGTTTCCAGCAGCAGCAATTTACCAACTACTCCCTTATCTGTTGCCTTATTAGCACTAATATGTTGCTACACTTTGTTAAACAGAAAATTACAGCAAATGTACCATGATGGTTCAGGAAGATAATATTGTGTGTGCCGAGACATTAGATAAGAGAAGTGTTCCCACAGATATTACTCATTAGCATATTGAAACATACTTTGTAGATTTGTAGTGTGGCACAAGCATGTCCCATCATGCCACAGGCTCCATGAGAAGTGCATGCGTTGTGGACAGTGTCACGAGCACACTCATTTTTCATGTTTGAAAATGCACTCCCCTGAGTCACACAAGGATAGTCTACTGCCAAATGTACAATCAGAAGTTTACAGGTTTTATCTGCATGATAGATATGTGTATTGAGAGTACCAGAAAACTACACAAGCGGCCTCTTAAATGCAGTTTAAATATAAACAGGGCGATGCAAGGATGGTGCAGTGCTGTTTTAAAATTTAATCAAAACCTTTTAGCAGGATGAGGCATGTGAATCTACTTCCAGAAAATGGCCTTGGAGACAAAAGAAAAGAGGCTCATTACAGAACTGGCTGCTGCACCGTCCCAAACCACACGCGTACACGTAAGCATGTACATGCATGCACAAATGCGCATCCCTGACACGACGGCTGGTGGAAAGTGGGACAGGATGTTCCCGGGATGAGGTTTCTCTCAGTTTGCTGCGCCCCCCCTTGAAATAGTGCGTCCTCTCTGGTCCCAAATCTAAGCACTTAAACCACTATATACTTAAAATAGTCACATTAGGGAGACCATATGATGAGAAATATACATTGTAGGGCAGGGAACAGAAAAGCTTTTCCATGCTATACCTTGCTAGACAGTTGTGTCTATTTCTGTGTACACTAAAGCACTCTGGACAGGTATGGGGCTGCACACTTTGCATTTAGCTCTGGATGAGAGTTTTTAACTGTCTCGGCAGGATGTAGTAGTATAACTAGAATACTTTAGTATAACTTCATTGTCTCAGAATGCTTTGGATTTCAATAATTGTAAATTTGCACCATTTTTTAATTTGTAGCCACAATAAATCTATTTTTTGTATGAATGCCATGTGCAGTAATTTCTTGTTTCTCCATAATTTCTAAATTCTCCCAAATTTCTTGTGTGCATTTGTTATTTGAACAACGGTTAGTAGAACAACGGCGTCATTTTTTAATGCCACTGCACTACGTGCAAACGCTGCATTGCCACACCAAATTAAGAAAGAAAACAGTGTGTGAGAGGTTACTGTTGCTTCAGTGGAGCGCTCATTTTCAAAACTGAAGCTACTAAAAAACTATTTGCGGAGCACCATGTCACAGAACAGACTATTTTTCCATTGAGAATGCCGTGTATTAAACACGATGAATTTGCCAAAAAAAAAAAATAGGCCTGGAGAATGCAACTAAAATGAGTGAGTAGTTTTGTGCTTTTACATTTTGGGCTGCTGTGCCAAGATAGTTTGTGTTTGCATGCAGTAGTTTATTATTGACATTGGCTGATCCTTTATAAATCTATTGATTTTGGTCAAATATTTAATATCTCCATTCACTGTTTTTTTTTTTTTCATGGATTTCTGCTGACACTATCTGCTATCTCATTGGCCAGGTCTCTGGAAGAAATCATTATACAATGTTATTGATCCCAGATCAGTATAATAGCCCCATGGGTGTTTCTGGGGGTGAAAAAACAACAAACAAAAAGAACCGCTGTGGAGAAATGTATGATTTTGTCTTTTGCTCTCTGTTGAAGCTTAGTCACTGAAAGTGGTGCTTGCTGAAAGTCTCTTTAGATTAAATAAATCATAAGATCACATGCCTGATATCCATTGAGTTGCTCCAGATACTGTTATCCATGCAGTTGTCAGAGCAGTTCATTGCATTTATTTCACTATCTCTTAAGTGGCACGAAAAATCAAGACGAGATAGATCCTTCAACATGAAGTCAATGTTGTGTTTTTGTACTGATGTGTTTTCCTGATAATCTTTGGGAAAGAGGCACCTTAAAGCTACATGTCGTAAACAATTTGTACTTTTTCTAGTAATATATAGTGACCCCAAAAAGTACGTGAACACTTAAGCCACGATTAAAAAGTTAATATGACATTTCAGACACAGTAGTGTTTTTGCTCAATTTATTTGATAAAAATGGTTCCAAACAAAGCCACAGCAGAAACGTGTGTATATTCTAGGAACATACAGCAGTGTTTGTTATTGAATGAATCAGCCATTTTGAACTGCCAATTGGTCTATATCACTCCTAAAGCCAGTCTCGTGCTTTGCTCCTGAATGAATCAGCTGTTTTGAATGAATCAGATGAATGAATGACTCAATGACTCACTCATTAAGACTTTTAGGGCCCTATTTTAACGATCTGAAACGCAAGTGTCAAAGCGCAAGTAACTTTGTGGGCGGGTCTCGGCGCTGTTGCTATTTTCCCGGCGGGATAAATGACTCTTGCGCCTGGCGCAAATCTAAAAGGGGTTGGTCTGAAGTAGCTTCATTATTCATAGGTGTGGTTTGGGCGTAACGTGAAATAAACCAATCAGAGCATCATCTCACATTCCCTTTAAGAGCAGACGCGCTTTTTCCTTGGCGTATTGCTATTATAACGGCGGATTTGCCAGGCGCGCGCCAGGAGCGGTTCACAGCCGAGGAGAGCAACGCTCTCGTCACGGCCGTAAAAGAGAGAGAAGTGACATTGGGGATGGAGAAACACACCCAAATTAGCTTCGGTTAAACAGGTATATAATAATGTGGGTAAATGTGTAAGCTAGATGTATGCTTTTATAATAAATTATCTATCTATCTATCTATCTATCTATCTATCTATCTATCTATCTATCTATCTATCTATCTATCTATCTATCTATCGTTTGTAATAATATGATTTGCAAAAATGAAAACTGCTGCTTCTGTGTAGATTAGAGAATCAAAGTGTATGCGCGTTGTGCACGCAATACATTATGGTCAAGCATGCGCCCTTAAAATAGCATAATGAACAACGCGCAACGCGCCACTGACTTTAGACTAGGTTTTTTCTGGCCAGTGGCGCAATTTTTTTATGGAACAGTAAAATAGCACCAGGGATTGTTTGCGCCGGAACACGCCTCCTTTTTTGCGCTGAACCGCCCAGGGAACGCAAGTTCATTCCCTAGTTTAGCAACGTGCTTCTGTGGAGGGAAAAGCGCGCTTTGCGCGGGTGCAAAATAGGAATGAAACATGCGTCGGTGTACAAAGTCAATTGCGCTGGGTGCAAGATAGGGCCCTTTAAGTATCATTTAATTTTATAATTATAAAATTTTTATTTGTAATACATTAAACTCATATAATTATTTATGCAACTATAATTGTGGTGCAAATGCATTCATTCCACCTCTGAGCTGAATTAAATTGTCTGTGTAAAAAGAAATGCTATTTCAGATGCAGCTTTTGTTCCACTTTTGCAGTGCAAAGTTGGATTTTGTTGATACTGAATTCATTTTATTGGTAACAGTTCTATAGCGGTTTACTATTCTAATTGAATTTATTAAATGTAAGAATTTGATATACATAAGATTATGCATACATTTAATAAAGTTAAACTCTAAAGAAATAGGAATCAATTTAAGGGGAAAAGTATTAGCTCTTAATGTAATTAATGACTGTTACTATTATTTTAGAAAGCTAGCAAACTTATTTTTCTGAAATGCTGTATTTCTTGATGTAAAGTAAATTCCTCTATCCCAAAAACTTTTGGGAGCACTGTGTATTACTTTTTTTAAAATCCACATTTAGTCACTTTCCTTGATGCATATCTCGCAGCCTGTTAATTTACATTCATATGAATATTTCTCCACTTTACCGCTGAAGATGTCAAACTGCTTCAGGTCCATTATATCCTGTCACACATCCGCCCAGCATGCATGTGGGATTTGATTGGCTGCGTTACCTGATATTTGTTGTTTGATAGGTTAGCAGTGGCAGGTCATGGCTTCCTGTGGTGGATCCTGTGCATTTTTAAAGAGACCTACTGATTTACCAGCAAGACTTCCTTTTCATTCTGTTGGGAAATGCACACAAACAGCCAGACTGACCTTTAGCAGCAATAAACACAATTAAAAATGAATAAGAAAATAATTGAAAGTAACCCACTCTTTACTTGAAAGATTAAAAACCGAGTTGAAAACTTGCAAGAAAGCTGTTGACATTTCCTTTAGCTTCTCATTTAAAGATCACAATACGAATGTCCCAGATATGATGATGTCAGTAGCGCTACCCTTTAAGCCCTATTTAATTAGCGTTTCTGTATCCCTGCTACAGCAGATAAAACTTGTTGAAAAGAACTTCCTGAGACTCTCCATCCTTGCATTGTAATCTACACCTTCCCATTACTCTGCCGGAGTGAAGTATTTATTTTTGCGATCGACTGCTCTGTATGAATTCCCCTCCATACAAACACACCCCTCCCTCCATGTCCCATTAATCAGAGTGACTGAGCGCCAGTGCTATTTGAGGCTAATGCAGTGCGGACACTCAGGCTCATCTCTCAGCTCCTTTGGTCTGTCCACCGTCCCTGTTCTCTCCTTCCTTCTCCATGCTGCCTCTGGTCAGACTTCAGGGATGAGGAGCCAGAAGGCCGGACTGAATAATGCAGTCTTTGGCAGTTTCTGCATAAGCAGAAGCCATTAGCTTCCCTTCTGCATTCCCTCACGTTGCTGATTCAAAAACAATTAGCTCCACGATTCTAGTTTCTCCTCGTGTATCAGCAGAGCCCGCGGCCATCGATTGCGTCATTCGTTATGGGCACTCAGGGAGGCGCTTCCCGTTTTTTTGCTTAATTAATTACCACGTCTGTGCGACTGCTCTTTCTGTACACTGGCGGTGAGGAAAAATAAGAGAAACGGATTAAAAGTAAACAGAACACAATGTAGTCTTTCGATAAAACATTTATCTTGTCTGTACACACCGCATTTGGCAGCTCTCTTTGGCCTCAATGGTCAGTGGTTTGATATAGTGCATGTCAGAATAAAGCCTGACCTCTTCAGCTCTCTTGGGCTTTGCCAAAGCTTCTCATCTTATCACACACCCTTTGCAAAGACTGCACTTTATCCGCTAACACCTCAGATGGCACGCTCAATGGGAAAGTGTTGGTGCTACTAAGGGTCAAGTTCAAGGGCCCCTGGATGGCCATTTCATTTTAATGACAAAATGTTTGGCTACGTTCAGGGCCAGCACGCCCTGCCAATGAGTTTTCCAGTGGTTGATGGGTCAATAACAAGATAAAGTGTCCAAAATAAAATACAAGGAAAAATCTACACATGCCAAGTTCTTAGAAATGCACTCTGGTTTTGATTTAATGTATTTTTATTTAAATGGCATGTGGTGTCCTGACTTTTAATATTTTACATTGGCTACATCAAACCATTAAGTAAAAGAAACATATATAAAAAAAAATTAAAAGTCAATAATATATAATAATAAAATATTAAAAGTAAAAAAAAAAAAACATATTCATCAAAGAAGGGGTCTATTCTATTCATTATTTATGAATTGCATTTGTAATGTATTTTTTAATAAATTAATAGATCCAGACAAATTTAGGAGACAATGTCAATGACCCTTACTCTGAAATTGTTATTAATGTTCTTGCCAATTCTTAATATGTGATTGCTACATTTATTGTTGGGAAACAATACGGATCATTAACACTTACTGTGTAGCACTCGGACTTTTATTGCTAAATAAATTATTACATTACAGCATAACAAATATACATGCGTTTGATGCTGGCAGACCCAAATGCCAATTTCACACAGTGTAGACACGAAGGCTGAAATACATTAAGCTCTCTTAATTTGATGTACAGGGTCGACTCTTGTGCAGTTAATCTAATAATCTTTTAATCACTTCCCCTCTATATACAATCGTCTCTGGAGGGGTAAAGCGAAACGCAACCCATTCATATCTCACGCCGTTCATGCGATGGGTGATTTCTCAGCATGGACACACCTCTGACCTAGGCCATGTCTTGCTCCAGATGAAGGGTGATGGGATTTTAAATATTTACGTCTTCTCTGTGAACTTGAGAGTGCCTGCCCCCTAAGGTCTGGGCGAATGAAAAAAGCAGCTCAAAGTCCACTGCCGCTTTGAAGCTTGAATACTGTAATAAAGACTCACTGTTCAGGCTGATTTCTGATTCTATCTGAGACCCTTCTGTGAAAAATTAAACTAAAAATCATTGGAGGAAAGGTAAAGCCCAAATTATACTTTGGCCGTCCACGTACGGCCATGGTCCACTGTCTGCATAATTTTCGTCATCAGATGGGTCCGAGCCCAGTTTTCGTGTCCATGCAGATGGTGCGCGTACAACAGCACATGTTGAGCCAGAAGAGTCCATTAGATGGCAATACGCTCAGTTGTGATGCACTGTGAAGTAGTCGAAGAAGAGTGCGAATAGAGGGATACAAAACAATAAACAAAGCAGCATATTATTCCCCATCATTTTTGTTATGGTTCTTGTTCTAAACTTTCCATGCAATGGCAAATCTGCTACTTTTACTTTTCTATCTTGATTTAGTGTTTGTTGATATTGAAATCAGTGTCTCACTTAAAATGACAGTTACATGAACGTGAATTTCAGTTTATTTTAATTGTATTCGAATTGGAGGATTTATCCATCCCATTTGCTACCTCAATTCAAATGCAGGAATTCAAAAGACATTTTTTATTCAATTCTGAATGGCTCACAACCCCGTAGCACATGTTCATGCGCTCTCAAGTTGCACATGTAGCCGGCCTTTGATATGTACCGTTGGAGGGGAAATTGAGAAGTCATTATTGACTGAGCAGATTCGGGTTAATTAATTTCTATTTTGTGTTCTTCACTCAACTATGCTCCTTGTCCTGAGCCAAACAATCCCTTCATAACGCTCTATTATGACCGTGCCATACGCATGAGAGAGGAAGTGATGTCTATAGGTGACTGCTTATGCCCTCTGTGCCCTGTGAGCAAATAACAAGAGAGGTGGGGGAACGGACAATTGATGAGGGTTGGAAAGAAGATTATCTGAGGCGTAATTAGGTTTTGAATGATGGTTACTGTTCAGCTGGAAACCTCAAACTTATATCACAGCTGGAGGACACTCTCACAGGCTCTGAATCCACAGGGCAAAAACCATTGTATTCAATGTCCTTTGATTCCAGACTGTCTAAAACAAACAGGCTGTTACAGACAGATGTGCGCTGGAGTGGGAGCCTGATGGCGCGTCTCACATTGAGAGTCCTTGGCGCCAGTGTGCCACAGATGAGCTCTGATACCCTGATAGGACAACAGGATCCATTGGCAGCCCGGTCACGTCAGCGGCGAAGCGGGCTAATTCGACGTAATCACTGATCGCCGATGAGCCCCACTGATGAGAAAGTGCAGGTGTCTGCCTCAGCTGGGCTAGGTGTCGGCCTCCAAGATATGCCATCTTTCTGAGCACACTTCACCCCTCACCATTTCCCCTTGAAAAACACACACAAGAGTGCTTGTGTCCACTCTCAGCCCATCATCTTAAACACATCACTCGCTTCAATCCGGTGTCTAGAGAACGCCGGGAATTGGCCTAATTTTTGAAGGGTGTAAAAGTGCGGAATCCGGATGTAAAATCCACAAATACAAAATGGTAACACTTTACAATAAGGTCCCATTAGTTTAATTTAGTTTAGGCATTAAAGGGATAGTTCAGCAAAACAATTATAATAATTCTGTCATCATTTACCTACCCTCAAGTTGTTCTAAACCTGCATTAGTTTCGTTCTTCTGTTGAACACAAAAGAAGATATTTTAAAGAATTTTGGTATTCAGACAGCTGATGGTATCCATTGACTTCCATAGTAGGAAAAAAAATACAATGGAAGTCAATGGCCACCCTTAACTGTCTGGTTCCCAACATTCTTCAAAATATCTTCTTTTGTGTTCAACAGAAGAACGAAACTAATGCAGGTTTGGAACAACTTGAGGGTGAGTAAATGATGACAACATTTAAATGGATGAACTATCCCTTTAACTATCATTAACTTAAAATGTGCAATATTTTTCTTACAGTATTCATTAATCTTTGTTGAATTAAAAATACAACTGTTACTTGTTAGTTCATGTTTGCTCAGGTCCATTAAAGTGCCCCTATAATGTTATTTTAAAGGTTCCTAATTTTGTTTTGAAGGTTTCCTACAATAGATTTACGTGCATCCAAGGGAAAACACTTTAAATTTCCCATAATATACATTGTAACTTCATCTCTTTTCTCGCAGTGTCTGAAACCGTTCGATAAAGAATATAGACCCTTAAGGGCAGGTCAAAACAGACGTTGTTCGATGAAAACCATTGGCTGGCATTATGCAAATTTGTTACAAACCTATGTAGGTTCATACAGGAAGTAAGACTGGAATTACTGAGCACACATTTCAGGCTATTTATCGTGAACTTTGATCTTTGAAACTTTGCAAAACTTTTACATTCACAAACAGCGATGTAACACTGCATGAAAGGAAACGGGCACTTTAAATAATACTTAATAAAACTTAATTTAACTTAAATTTAACTCCATTAAATAATATAAATTGATAAATGCAAACAGCTGTGGATCGAAACGTCCCAGACTTCAAAGTCTTTTATAAATTATTTTCAACTTGTCTTTTGTCGCAGCACACCGTTGCTCGTGCCCATTGTGTCTGCCACAGGGCTAAACTTTCATGCCAAGCTGAATCATAGAAAACACTCTTTTTCTTCTTCTGAAGAAAGCGAGACTATTTCGAGAATGTGTCTGGGCTTGAGGGAACATTGGTTTCTCAGGTTGACAGGCAGAGTCATTTCCCTGGTGAGGAGATATTTCAAGAAGCTTGGCACACCGCGGCGTCTTCAGATGGCAGGCTGAGGCTCTGTTGAATAGGGAGCTGCTGAAGCAACTGGGCCATAAGCTCTGGAGACAGAATGGGGGTTGTAGTCCTAATGAAGTCTGTCTTTTACTGACATGCTCTTTGCACAGTGGTATTTCCTCTGTCAATTGTGGTTTTCCCCTCACCGTGACCTTAAAAGAGGACATTTCATTGTTTTGTAGGAAAGGTACTCAGTTCTGACATCAACAGACTCGCACAGTACAAGAGCTTGGGCTGCACGATTGTGGCAAAATACCTTGATATTGTCATAAGTATTATAAAAAAGTGATAATAATAAATTAATATATATTTATGTGTATAGTCTATGTTTGTCTGTGTTTGTGCATTCTAATGAATGTTTATGCAAGTTACGTCAATATATCTTTAGATGCCTATTAGTGACTGGTTTTATGAGTGAGTCATTTATTAAGTCTATTACTTCAAAAACCTGATTCATTCACGAACGAAACGAGTGACTGAT
Organism: Abramis brama; assembly: GCF_963993115.1. Lineage (NCBI taxonomy): Eukaryota > Metazoa > Chordata > Actinopteri > Cypriniformes > Leuciscidae > Abramis > Abramis brama. Next base: position 32,867,346 of record NC_139974.1, read on the forward strand.
TTGTTCTACAAGTGAGTCACTGAATCATTCATTCATCAGATGCATTAAAAATCGCTGATTTATCAATGAACTGACTGATGCATACTATTAAAACTACTTTGCTTTGGCAGAGCAAAAATTGAGAAAGTAACGAGCAATATTGTGTCTAAAATGGCTGTACGCGCTGAACGAAGCTTTGGCCGAATACACTACCAAAAATAAAGCATATATATATATACATCCACAGTTTTTCCCAGTGCATGTTAAACAAGCTATTGTACCTCATTCCATTCAAAACAACTCCCATCAAGCGATCTTTCAGCGAAATGGTCATCAGCAGGAGTCCCACTGGTTTGACAAGTGGTGTGTAGAGTTTGACACAAGCGTATAGTGAATGAACAAGTGTGGCTCTTAATGTTTCTCATTGCAATGCCCAAGGGAATGAAGTTTAGACTTCATCCACCATCACCTGGTGTTTCATCACTCAGTGTGGCGTATAGGAGGAACACGCCTCCTACTGAGGGACAGAATGCAAGAGAGTGAAAATGCCCCTAGCTTGGAAAGACATATACGCTAGAAAACATGGAGAAGAAGTTAGAACTATTGCCTGAATACAATAGCTAGTCCTACTAGAATACTCCATTCAATCCTCTTTGCAATGTAAGCTTGTACCGCTGCTCTCAAGATGGGTCCCAGTGCCTCTGGGGATGCTGTGCCACATATGGGTACTTGAAGGACTGAAGTATCTAGATGAAGTTGGGTTTGGGGTAATGTAGCCATCTGGTAGTGCAGGAAGATGATAACATCTTTTATCCAGCCATTGACTGTGCCGTTTGTCTTTGAGCGCTTTCGTAAGAGGTGTGAATGCTTAGGGAAGAGCTGTTGAAAGAACCAGGACACTTATGAAACTGACAGACAGATACACTGACAAAAACTAAAACAGCTTTTTACATGATTGACTCTGAAATGCATGAGATTTGAGTGGTTAAATATCATATTTGTTACTTGCATATCTTATGTTAACTGTTTTTTGTCAGACATTGAACACAATTTGAATATTGTTGTGGCTTCTGCTGCCTTTGTGAAAAATCACACTCAAAGTCTTGGGGTTTTGATGCCAGAAGATAGACTTTATTTTTTGAGATATAAAGTCGAGTTGGTCTGCAGAGTAGCTGTAATGTCTTGCTTCGTATTCATGCTGTATACATGTATGGTCAGTACATTCAATACATGTCACAAGTATGTATTATCTTTTTCCAGTCTGTTGTTTTAAGAAGTGGACAGGAGGCCCCCAATATTTATTAAGTGAAACGAAGGGCCTCACATTTTTTTTATCTAGTGTCAAAATGAGAGGATCAGTTTACCATCAGTTTACCATGTTTTCTATAATGGCAGTTCACCATATGTGAACACTTACTGCCAGGCCTACAGACACAGAGACAAAAATGTGACTATAATAGTAGAATAACTTGTTAACATGAATGGCTAAATTCACACCACACAACTTTTGACCAGATTTTTGTCCCGATTTGCTGTCTGGAAGAGTTGACGATAGTTGATGAAAATCAGAGCCATTCTGCAGATTTTCAGCAGTCAAAGTTGACAGATTTCACAGAAAATAGTGTATTATTAAAATTGAATGCTGTCATCCTAATCAGTATTTATTTATTCAAAAGCCCTCATTGTTTGTGATCAAGAAATATTGTTCTGATTAGAAATGATATGTGATATATTTTTGTGGTATGCAGTTATCTACTTTTTAATAGAGTGTAGCTTCTGTAACCACTGGAAATGTATTAACTTCTAACTTTATTATTTGCATTGAAATGTTATCTGGGGGAAATATGTATATACTTAAGTATCCACTTAATCCTTGATTTTTCCTTCTGTGTCTGAAGGGAAGGATGGACAGATTGAGGGTGATGAGGACAGATAAATGACTAGAACAAGAGATATTGATAAAAGTAAAGAAATAAATGGTGAAGTAGTGAGGGAGGGAGACGTATGCTAGGAGTTTGTGTGATGGCCCAGAGTTTAACACAAAGTCGATAACCCTGCAAAACCTAATCACAATGTGTCTGCAGATTCAGATCAGTGTGATCAATTCTGTAGGGGCCGCAGTCACAGCGGCTGCGGGAAAATAAAATGCTTTATGTGGGGAGAATCCTTGACAAGTTTTTCATCTCCTATGCTAGAATTCCTCTTATTTATCTCTCTTTATTTTCTCTTTCGTGCCATATCTCTCTTACATCTTACGGTGTTGCACCAATTCGTTGATTAGTTATTCCGTTAGTTGCTGTGTTGTATCTGTGTTGAAATTTCATGGATCACATAACAGTTAAATGACTTTAAAAAAATTGGGGTAAGTTGTGTCATGTCGTGTAATTGAATCATTTGAATTTCAAAAAAAAGAAAATTCTATCTGCGCCTTTCTACCTATTCTATTCTATCTATCTAATTATATCTATGACCACTGTCATTCAAAGGTTTGGGGTCAGTAAGAATTTTTTTAAGAAATCTCTTTTACTCACCAAGACTGGATTTAATTGATCAAAAAATACAGTAAAAACAGTAATATTGTGCAAGTAGCTGTTTTCCATTTAATATCTTTTAAATGCAATTTATTCCTGTGATGGCAGAGCTGAATTTTCAGCATCATTACTCCAGTCTTCAGTGTCACATGATCCTTCACAAATCATTCTAATATGCTGATTTGGTGCTCAAGCATATGACGCCCTTTACCTCAGAGTTACCATGTTTGGAAACATGCTTCATTAAATAAATATGGCTTATTTATTCATGCAATAAATTATGGCTAATCTTTAGCCAAATAATGTATTTTTTTTTATAAATAGGCAATTCACTATCATGCTGTACCTGATGTATATTTTTAGACCTGGATTTGCTGTGAAAATTCTTTTTAAATGTCATATAGAACATTTTATTTCTTAATATATTGTCTTGTATGAACAGTGAAACTGCAAAGACTTCTGTTGCTGCACAATGTGAGTTATTTACACAAGGCAAACACTAGCCAGCCAACGAGTTGACTATATTTCTGGACCAATGAGTAGAAAATTTGTAAAAAAAAAATAAAGTAAAATTTAGTTGCTATGTGTAGAAAATGTACTGTATGTTGTTATGGGAAGAAGGAGGCGGAAACCGGCGAACATTCAAACACACTTTAATCATGTAAAAAACAAAAACAAAGGCGGCAGCCCCTCACGGACAACAGCCGCCACATATAACCAAAACATAAATAGTCCAGGCCTGGTCCTCTCTCTTCCTTCACTGTCGTCGCTCCTCTGTGAGAGATACAAGACCGGTGCGTCCCCCAGGTGTCGCTCATCATCAATCACGCCACCGGCCTCGCGCCGTTTTCTCACGGCCCTCGCCCTCGTCCTGCTCACCACACTGTGCAAGTCATAACATAATCTTGTTAATAACAACTGTTTTCTCACAAAGACAATAGAAACACTGAGAAGTGGCTTAGCCTGTTGCCTGAGATAAATGTTTTGGTATTTTCACTTTGTTATAATGTCATCCATGTCCTCAGTCTTTTTAATGAAATGCAGTTTCCAGAACATCACACATGAAGTATCGGGTCTGTTGGCTGACACTGTGTGAACGTCTACAGCTTTGATATCAGTCGCCTTTCCACCCAGATTCAAAGCGTCAACATTGATTAGGCTGGATGGGCATTGGGCTTCTCTGTTATCAGGCTCTCAAAGCTTTATCTTAAAGCTATCAAAAAATGTCAATAGTAGTTGCCAAGGCTAAATCCGTAGTGTATGTGGTGGAACACAGGATTTAACAGAAGTAACTAATGTGGCTGAAATGTAGTTTAGGTGGGCTCTATATTCAGAATATCAAGCTTACATACATGTATAATTTTAACTCATAGCCTATTACTTCTGCAGTATATTTTTGGAGTTTGTGCATCTTCCTTTTATTTGGTACTTGTTTAACATGTGAATTTTCACAGTTGTCATTCGTTCATCATAGGCTAAAGAAAACACAGGTCAAAGGACCATGCCAATATGTTAGATGTAGTATGTCTGGTGACGTGCAAGAATCAATCCCCCCCCACAGGCTCATTGGAAATATGTGTCTGTGACGAGGTAGGTAGGTAGGTAGAGAGACACATGTTGCTACAAATGGATAATCTAAAATGCTATCTAGAAAAGTAGGAAATTCTGTGATATTGCTAAGTCAATTTTAGGGGTACAAGGGTGATTTGATTCTGCCGCTGGATCAAATCTGCAGACACCAGGAATGTATTGATGCTGCACACCTGCAGTTCTTTACTGAATTTAGTACATACTTTGAAAACACAAGGACTGTGACCGAACTATACACAAGCAGTGTCTGAATTCACTCAATTGTTTTCATTCACTCCTTCAAGTGGGCTATATTAGTGGAGTAATGTAGGGAATAGTGAATGAGTGTATATGGCTGATTTCGGACACAGCCAGGGAGTTGAACACAACCACTATCTTCTTGAAAACAAGAGGCACATTGATCAATACACAAAATCGCCTTCCTTTTTGGAGTGCTTTGATGGAAATGTAGAGCAATGGTGATGATGTGGCTTCAGGTGTGTTCAATCAAGCGCAGCCAGCCGTGCACCATTTTGCTAACACACTCCTTTAGTGCTCATTTTTAGCTGGCTGGGAGGTACGATGGCGAAGTGGGTGGAGGTTTCACTATCTCTCATGATTCATTGTTGAATATTTCATAGAAAACGCTTTCACGATCCCTGCAGTGAACCTCATCAGCTTCTCTCCGCCCTTTTCAGCTTATGCTCACTGCCTCAGCAGCCATGCAAATTCCCGTCATCATCTCCTAAAATAAAGCTCTCCAGAGCCCCTCACTCAACCATGCAGCAGGTCTTACATAATTACTCAGCCTGTCAGCAACGCTCTGCCGCCGGGCACTGTGTTAGGTTACATCACTAATGCGAATCGTGAAGATCATTTAGATGGCCAACCTCACATTTCCAGTGTCTGATTGTTTTACTTACACTGATTTGTCAGATGTGTCACCGGAAGTGTCTGGTTTTTCAGTTAAGTGGACTTTAAATGGTAACTTAAAAAAAGCCTATTTTGAAAATAATGTTTAAAGCCGACAGGAAACGGAAGTTGAGATTTGTCTTTTCATCTCTATTGAGATGTATATCCGAGGGAAATGGCTTCTCGAACAGGAAAAATGTTGGGTGGGACTTGATTTTGTGTACTGGGAATTGATTGGATTGTTTAGTTGTTGTCGTTTGCTAATTGCTGTGATCACATGTGAGTGACAGGTTGCTGGAGGAATGGAATTATTTTCTAGCCCTTGTGCCAGTACATACTTTATCAGAGAAGAGATAATGTTGTGAGGGGAAAGAGAAGTAAATTATTTGATTAATGATTGCAAGGGCACACAAATTAAAATAATAATAATTGTGTAAACAGATAAATCATTTATAATAAACACTGCAAAATTCCATAAAAAAAAAAAGTCCATTTTGATTTCATGGTGATGATAAATGCAACTTCCAAAGAAAGCTTATTTTGAAAATAATGTTTAATTCTTTAAATTTTAAGTTGCTGTCTTATTGTAGATAACAAAGGTGCTTGTTGAAGCTGCAGATCTCACTTTCATTTGCTTTAAACAAAGTATTCTTCCATCATCTTTTGATCATCTCTGATGTCACTTCAATTTATTATTATTATTATTATAATTATAATATTAAATCTGCTCAATGTATATACAATAGCTAAGTAGTAGTTATTTTTCCCCTAGTAAAATAGTACTAACTTTTTCCCCCTTTGATTATGTTTTATCTTGTCTAGGGTACCAAGTGAGACTGGACCACCATTGTTGGCCCCTAAGTAAAGCAAAAAAAAATTGCATGATTGCCATAAATGCAAAATTAAGCTGTTTGAACATATTTGGACATACAATGGAAGCACAATGACTTGTAGTGTCTCCATTAGAGCATATGGATGATGTGTACACTCTCATTGGTAAAGTGTAAAGATCACATCCCCTCCACAGATCCTCACGTTCTCACTTCTGTATGCAAAACAAAGCACCCTGAAAGGGCAACTCTTGTTGCTAACAGTGACACCACAAGTCTATATATTAATGTAATTATAAACACAAGCACATGGGAAAAAGGAACATTTATTGAATTAATTCTCGAGCATTCTTTGACTCTGAGCATCACCTTCGTATGAGCACGCAAGCATATGTGCGTTTCACATCGGGGCTCAGGTTAAGCATCTGTCTGCACGCTGAGTGACACGTAACCCAAACGCAGACCTCCGTCGCGCTGTAATAATCCAACCGGCATAATCCACGGCGCCGAGGCCTGAGCACGTGGCTGAGAAGTGAAGGCAACATAAGTGCCTGGGTTAGATATTAAATTCATACATTATTCATGTGGAAGCTGCTGCTCACAAGGATTTTGGCATGGCATTTCCTTTGAAGCTGTCTCCACCAAAGCTGATTAGTAATGTGTAGATTTTTTTAATTTTTTTCCCCTGGTCAACGTTTAAAAGCCTGTTGACGTTGGAATTTCCAAACTAGTACAGGTTTCTATGCTTGAGTACTATTGGAGTGTGTGGTATGACTGAAATCTAGCACGTGTGAGTCATTTTATACCATAGTACCAGTTTGTAATGTCATGTATTTTTTTTTAGTAATTAAACCCCATAATGTTTTATATATTTCATAAGCATGTAGTAATGTCTATTTTCGTCGAAAAACTCACTGTGACAGATGTGTGTGTGTGTCTGTGTTATGTATGCCTAGTTAGTACTGCAGAATACATCAGCACAACCCAGCTGTCCCATCGAGATAAGGACTTCCTCATTTGCTCACTTGTTTATTGATTTCCTGATATTCTTCTGTATGAATCGTGACCCAGCAGTGAAGCGCGAGTGTGTAAAACACAGCTGTTGATTGACGGAGTGTTTGTTGTCAGGATGTTTGTTTTCTTGACAGGACCGCTTAAAAACATATTTGCTTTATCGACAGAATATATTTGTGGTTTTTGGAGTGAGAATACTGGCCCACTGCCCTATATAATATGGCTAAAAACACTTAATTCTTATTCTCTGACAACAAGGAATAGTATAATACAGTATAAAGGAGTCATTTGATGCTTTTTACTGAGGGAAAATGACCACCCGTGACTTGTTATAAATATTTCTGAAATTATTATATTTCAGTATTTATAGTACAAAAATAAATAAATAAATAAATAAATATATCAGTAATTAAAATGGCAGAGAATGCGAAATCAAATGATGTTTCCTTGATGAGTCACATTAAAAGGGGTCATGAACTGCATTGTATTATTGTTTTATAATGTTTCCTGGGGTGCACTTATAATGTTAGTATGATTTTTACATCAAACATTGTCATAATTTAGAAATAAAAGGAATTTTTCCTACCCTTAATTTAGCCCGCTAATTTGAATGCTCTGTTTTAAGGGGCGGTTCTGCTGTGAGATTTCAGTGTAAACGCCCACTGCTGTGATTGGCTAACAGCTTAGCATTATACAGTAATTAGATCTATAGCATTGTATTTAGATCCTGGCATGAAAGGTTGCAGTGATGATCATTGTAGCCGATCACAGACATGTTGAGTGCATGAATGCAGTGATCTCTCCATTGCAACTCGATTTCTGCACACTAACGAATGCTTTTATCATAACTAACAGTGCAAACACATTGCAAAATAAGAGATTAGTTGATTATGTTTGATTATGCACTGTTTGATTGACAGCTCCAGTGATTGTAAAGGGAGCATTCATTGATTGCTTTCTATCTAAAATTGAATCACAGTTTAGATAACAGATTATTTTCATCCTACTAAGAGAAACAATGTGAAGTTGACCATTTAGTCACTGATTTGATTTACTGACACATAGACAAAGAACATCTGACTATACATGAATCATTACATATCACAAATCACTGGTCACAGACCAGGCATTAGAATGAAGAAAGTTAGTTACATGTTGTTGCATTACTGTCAAATCCATATCGTAAAAGTCTGTTTGCAAAGCCTGCGCCGAAATTGCAACTGATTTACCAAATAATCCATAGTGAAATGTACCGAATACAAATAAATAAGGCTCAACTGAGACATTCACATTATTGAAAATAAATAACCACATTCCTAGCATTAGGATCCTTTGGAAGGTAATGTTATGTTTTTGTCCAGTGATCTTGTATTGCTCTTCTCTCCTTGTCATTTCACTAATGCCAATGGCGGGGCCAAAGTTGCAATGATGAAATGAGTGTTTATTTTCTTCTGCAGAGGCGGACTTTCACCTATGACGTCATACATAGGCACATTCCACAACGTTCGCTGGGCTTGGTTTTAATAAAAGCTGTTTTTGGACTAACAAGGAAGTTTTCAGCTCTGAAACTTACAGGATATTCTTATAGTATGATGTCTAAAGTTCAAGGAAATTTGATTTCTCAGTTCATGACCCCTTTACCATCTATAAATGTACACAATTTTTTTATTTGATTTGAGCCACTTTCCATATCTGACTTTGACCGTTGAATCGATTTCAAAATCCAATTTGTATGTTTCTACGTTCACATTCACATTTATATGTTAATTCTTATCTTAATTCAGAATTATTTCAGGAAAGGTAGGTATTGATTCTCATAGACAGCAATGAGATTAAATAAAGATCAAATAAAACTTTTGTTATTATTACTTAAGTCCTTATTTACTCACCCATTCCAAACCTATATGACATAAAATATATTTTGAGAAATGGCTGGTTTGTGTGCATTCAATTGAAGTCAATGCCAAAGCCAAAACTCTTACCAAAATCATCTTTTGTTTGAGTAAATGATGACAGAGTTTTCTTTTTTTCTTTTTTTTCTTTTTTTTTTTTTTTTGGTCAACTATCTCTAAGTTTCCTTTTTTTTTCTTCCTGAAAAAAGGAGGAAAAAAGAATCCAGTAATCTTCTCTGGAGTTTAAGGAGATATCTCGACAGTGTCTCAAATTGTGCTTTTATTTGCAAAGATACCAAAGTGTCCAATAATTAAATTTCAGGATCAGAAATATTCAGAAAAACTTCTAATCAAAAATTAAATCCTCTGATCTGTGCTCTCCAAATTAATTTTATAGAACTATATTATATCAACAATTCTCTTTATTTTTTCGAAGGAACCTTAGGTGGAACATTTGAGACACACGTGATGCTTGAATGAAACCTACAGTAACTGACACTTCCATTAAGTCTCCTGAGGTAAAGATTTTAAATACAATTTTTGCAAAATCATTTAAAAACATGAAAGAGTAGATACTTGTGTCCACAGCTTGTCAAACTGTAATGAATCCAAGACCTAGTTTGGTTAGGTGCCTCTTGTGACACATCCAGATGAACTCTAGACAGATCTTTCCATCTTTCTGTGAGGACGCAACTGAAGGACTGTAAATTTAATTACTACAACTAAGAGGAATGTGTAATGTGTCGTAAGGGCAGTCCCGATCTCCATGACATTAGAAATGAAAATGGAGGATTAGGTTTTTTTGGGAGGAAATGGGCCTGCCAGTTATATTGATTTCAAGGGAGCACTTCTGCGGATGTATAACCAATTACTGTCTGAGCCTCCGAGACTTTGACAAGTCATTGTAACTTCTCAAGCACGCATTATATTCTATTGCCCACTAATGCAAAATCTTAGCACACTTCAGTGCTACCTAAGAAGAAAAGAGAGCTCAAGAGCCCACGGTTCTTCCTGTCTGATCAAATTGAGCCAGGAAATATCTGATTTCAACCAGCATGATTTCACGTTCTCTTCCTACCTTGAAAGTTACCTTGGTTACACTGACTCATACTCTTGTCAATGCCCCTCTGTTTCAAATTTAAAATATCATCAGGCTTCTGCGCTCAAGCTTTATGGATTCATTTCTGTTTGGTTGTATTTACTCATTCCTTCTTTATTCTGCCTTCATCAACAATTTAATTGAACTAGGGAAAAGCAGGCGTTCAAGCAAACTGAGCCAAATAGCCTCAAGTGAAGATTCCCCTGTTTCTGCCTTCTAATGTTTCTTTGGCAAATGAATGAAGAGAGAGAGGACGAGAAAAAGAGAAATCCATTTACAGCATAGGCCATATGAACAACACATAGGCTCAGTTCCAAGACCCAGTGAGCTGCCTGCTGCCTACACAAGCAGCTGCCTTCTAAGACAAACTGAAAAAGAGCTTCATAAGTAACTGATATGGAACGCTCAACTCAATGTGTCATACATATAGTGCTCGAATATACAAATAGACACGACTCACATTTGATTTCAATAGGAGCTGGTACTAGCATGATGCTAAGCTAAGATTGTGATACCCTAATTAGCATAAATATACATATTGCACAATTCTAGGTAAAACTGAGATTATCTTTAACTGAGAAGTTATTTTTATTGATACTTGAATTTTATTTAACTTTTTTCTCTGTCATCTACTATTTTGCATTTGTGAATCCAATTTTGTATACTTTGTAGTATACAGTATACGATGCGCAATAAACCTTGTGAAAATGTATACTTTAGCATACTTTTAAAAAAGTTCTTTGTATGAAAATAATATACTTTAAAATAATATACTTAGGTGTGAAATTAATGGAACGTTTTTGGACACTTAATTTCACTTAATTTTACATTTATATTAAATGCAATTAGTTGGACTTTAGTGCTTTTTTTACAATCTTTTTTTCAAAATGACGTCTTTGAAATATGGTTGAAGTGTACTGCCGATTGTACTGACAATCATTTATAGTACAAGTAAAGTTTGTAATGATGAAGTTGCAATTTAGTAAAAAAAAACTACTTTTCTAAAATTCATACACTAGTTGGCAGAGTACAGAGTTTGTCTCATTCTGGGAACACCGGTATGTATGTGATGTTGCCTTCTGGAACATTATAGAAGGAATACCATAAATTATAAATGACAAGAATGAAACTGGTGAAAATAAACATTGATAAATAGATTTTTAGTCTCATATGCAAGATCCGTAAGACATGGAGATGAAAACATTACTCTCTCTTTTCTCTCTCTTTCGATAGGTGGGTTAGGGGCTGCAGGAGGGTTTTTGCTCGGAAATATCCTGCTCGGCACAGAGAGATAGCAGCGCATGCATTGTAATCCTCTCCCTCCCTGTTGGTAGGAGTGACGAGGAGAAGAAAAAGAATAATAATGGTTTCTACAGTTCGGCATCTGCTCATTAATCTTTCATACAGCCTGATCTGCCAGCAGCGGCAACGCAGTGAGATTTCGGGTTACGCTATCAAATCTCAATTTATAAATAGAGAGAGTTATAGAGAGTGTGATGGAACACAATCATTCATCTCTCTTTGAGTGCGCTGCTTTCATTTTTTACATCTGTTCATGGGTCAGTGTTTCTATTTCTCTGATAACAGGTAATTTGATAAACTGCTGAAAACCACTGGCATGATCAATAGAGAAAACATGAATACACTTTGCGCTAATCCTGAAAGTTAGTCTTTGAAGAACAATTACGATTGATCATGTTTTTTTAAAACTTTGTGGCTTCTTACAGCTTATTATTCAAACTCATGAAATGTTTCCTTTTGCTTTCTAGACCACATAGGGTGAATTCAGAGGGTTGTTGAATTCACCCTATGTAAAAATTAGAGGCAACCACTGCATTTTAACCACGATCCAAACAAAAATGCTACACACTGTACATGTGGCATGAGCAGCTGTTTTTGAATTGAATTGAATAATTTCAAGATTTAAAGTAAAAAAAACTTTAGATTTGTCAGCACAGACACCTGCACAAAACAAAAACAGCAGACGGACTGAATGAAAAAGCAAATTCAATCTCTGACAGTAGGTGGCGCTTATGGAACAGCACCGGTTTCTTTGAAAAGCAGCTGTTTCTTTTGTTTTCTTTTCTTACAGCTCTGTGCTTAAAAACACTACTTTACATGGAGGTAAGAGGAAAAGAAAATGCCATCAAAACTTTTCTGAAGACAGTCGTTCCCTTCAGAGATACATTCATATAAACCCCCAACCCCAATTCAATATTCTTCTTCCTATATTTCGAGCATAGTGAATAGTGAGCTTGTTCTGCCTGGTACAGTACAGTCTGGAATAGAGATCGGCCAAAATAAAACTAAAAGCCGATCGGTTCCGATTTATGGCCAGTTGAGTGGTGCATCTCTAAAGGTGAATATAATGGGATTCAAAAGCATAAGACCTGCAGGTCATGCAGCAGATCTATAAGCTGATGAAACCTGGGCTCCTTAGCCCCTCTCTCTGTGCACATGGGGAATACTATCCTCATCTTCCAGGAAACTTGGGAGTCTGAAGGACACCAGAGTCACATGATCAATAACCCGGGCTGTTTAACCAGGTCATACGCTTATACTCCCTCTCCTTCCTTTTCATCCAGAAGAGCACTGGTGACAGCTAACTCTCCCTATTGATTAATGTTGCAGCTCGTCAAATCACCCATTCCAGACACGCACGGGAAAACACAATGCCACAGATGAATTGCCCTGCTGAGAGAGGAGGCTAGGCCAGCCCGGCATATTTATGCCTCACTCTGCTTGCTGTGAATCATTGTTCAACATTTTGTCTCGCTCTCCAACTGTTGTATTGCAGATGCAGATTTTCTTTTTTGCTCCATTACAGTTTGCACTTGCTCTGTTGACTTTGACAGTATGGAAAAAACGGGAATGGTGGCAGGGCCACAATTTAGATGTGTAAAAATACTACATAAACCTTAGGATGAATGAAAAGATGGATTTTTGTTGCACCATTTCCTGTCAGAAAATGTTGTTCTAAACCTAATCCTAACCCATAACTTACCCCTAAAATCAGAGGGAAATGATAGTTGAATAACACTTATGTAGAAGCACCTAACCTTGGTTGTAAGTCTACACTTGACTACACTGTAAACTTGTCCCTTAAATCTGATTGATTGATTGATTGATTGATTGATTGATTGATTGGAATATTCCAGGATCAACAAAGATGTTGATCTTGGAAGACGTTGCACTTGGTGAAATCACGTTTACCAGTAAGTCTGACATGGATGCTTTGGCTTTGAAAAGATACAAAGTGGAGGAATGGACACTTATTCCAATTAACATGAATTCACCAAGAGGCCTGGACAGCTTTATTTGTCTTGGGCCACATGGCGGGCAGCACAGTTTTGTAACAATTTGGAATGCCTTTTAAATAAAAATTGTATTCCTGAATTAGGATTGAATTTGAATTGAGGATGCAGGGTTGTCATTTGAATGGAATTCAAAAACTCATATACTTCTATAAGTTTAGTATTCATGAAATACCCAAGAAAATGTTACACACACAACACATGGGGTACTTGTCACCTAAATAGAACTGTAGAAATAACAGTTTACACAAAAATGTTAAGCAGCACAACTGTTTTCAACATTGATAATAATAAGAAATGTTTCTTGAGCACCAAATCATCATATTAGAATGATTTCTGAAGGATCATGTGCCACTGAATATTCAGCTTTGCCATCACAGGAATAAAATACATTTGAAAATAGAAAGCAGTTATTTTAAATTGCAATAATGTTCAAATGCATTAAAAACTCTTACATACCCCAAACTTTCGAATGGTAGTGTATATTGATTTAAATATGTTTTATGTATTTTATAAATTACACCATACATTAATTAACTTTTCATGGACAATGAAGGAAAGACACTTAATTTCCCAGAATGCTCTATATTATTCATGACAAAACCTGTGTTGGGTCTAATGAAATCCTATAATTCCAAATCAAATTCCGGTGTGATATTTTGTGGGGCGTTTCTGTCCATTTCCATTTCTGCAGCTCTCCCTGGAAATCCAAAACCTTGTGATATTGACCCCACTGGCCTGATACATCCAGCTGTAACCTCAGATAATGCTAGTTAAAGAGTCTTGTGGTGATTTATATCATTGCCAACCAAATCTGATCTCCAGCCTTTTATAAGAATTAACATGGCACGATTGAGACAGGGATTTGGGGAAATGCACTGCTTATTTCACTAAGAATGAATCATCAAGAACTTATTCGGTCTCTGACTTAGAATATGCTTCCGGCGAGTCCACAGATTTCATATACCATAAACAATTTAAACATTTGTTTGCCTCTCATGTACCCTCTCCTTTTGTACAAGAAAACCAGCACTTTTCTAATCCTGATATATTTGTTTCTTTATGCATTAATATGCAGCAATGAATTATGGATGAATGGAAAGCTCTTGAACATAACGCTGTGTTTCTCACCGACATAAAAAGCGCCGTGCCCTCTCGCCCCGTCACATGCGCACGATGTCGGTGGGAAATAATGATGGCGAAATGCAGGGCGAAGGCTGGTCATTTCTGTTGTGACAGGCATCTAAACAACCTGCCGGATGGATTGCTGTAATTGGGGTTAAATGCCCTCAATTAGTAGTGCATTGGCAGAGTTGCGCCGCTCGCTCCTCTATTCTATCTCTCCGTCGCTCCTGCAGGAGAATAGGGGAGGAGGGGGGCAGGTACAGGTGTGAGACTCAGCAGAGTCACTCATGTGGCGCTAACGCTCGCAGCGGTGTGGAGAATGAAGCGGCGGCTCCCTTACAAAATCGATTGCCATATCATCATTGGGTCCACATGCTGGGCAGGAGGGGGTGATATGGCTGCAGATGGTGGAAAGGGAGAAGCATCTTTTCAACGGTGCCTTCTAATGGGTTTTTCTCTGTGTGAGAGTGTGTGTGTTTTGAGTCGGCTACTTATGAGAGAGAGAGCTTTTATAATCATTGGCCACTATCATTGCTAGAGATGCCAGCATAAGATTGATTATGAGAGTGACTCACATCGACTTTGATAGTTTTACTATATTGTCAAACCAAAAGGTGTCGGTGAATAACAGCGTAAATAACCTCCAAATATGTGGGTAATTATGTTTTTGTTGCTCATTAGATGAATATTTTCTGGTCATGATGCAAGGTTCTGGGCAGGGATGAACATTTGCATTACAATACTACTGTATGAATATAATGGATGTGCACAATAACACACACTAAGTGTCAAACCAATAAGTTCCGTGTCAGTTAATTAGCTTGTTATTCGCAATTTAGCAGATGATTTTCATGCAACTGGCAGCATAATTGAACGGACAGCATTGTTTCAAGACTTGTGAGTTTTGCACTGCCATTTTTAATTTGGTGGAAGTCACATGAGCTCCACAGCTCCATGACTGTGTTTGAATAGAATATTCCAATTTAACTGGAATTTTGGTGATATTTTACATTATTTAAGCATCATGTAAATGTGGTTGCCATTGCCACACTAAGATATTGCCACACTAAGAAATGCATGACATACTGTATACCTAACATACTGTATATACCACCGTTCAAAAGTTTGGGGTCAGCAAGATTTTATCAAAGAAATATTTAATGGAATTTATTCCTGTGATGCAAAGCTGAATTTTCAGCATCATTACTCCAGTCTTCAGTGTCACATGATCCTTTAGAAATCATTCTAATATGCTTATTTGGTTCTCAAGAACCTTTTGTGGAAACCTTGATACGTTTTTTTCAGGATGAACAAAGTTCAAAAGAACAGCATTTATTTGAAATAGAATGTTTTTGTCTCATTTTATAACAACAAGCTCTGGAATAACAGGTAATAAGCCTGATATTTCCCAAATGCCTTTATGAATTAGACTCTTGAAACACAATTGGCGAGTCTTACCCTGTCTGGGGTGTATATTATGCTTTAATGAGCCGGGTATGCGTGTGTACCAGCCCAGCATTCCTCATGAGCAGCAGATCGTGCTGAGCTTTCATGCCGAGTGCCAAATGCCTCTCTTGAATACTGAATATCAAACGCATCCTTTGTGTGGACTTCATGATCCTCAGCAGCTGATTAAACCTCTTCCCCAGTGTGAATATCCCCACCATAAATATCAGATCGGTAATGACGTAAACAGGATTTATCCTCTTCGGGTTGACTTTGTCTTGCATGTCTATGTGAGAGGACTCCTTGGAAAGCCACCTGCCCTCATTATGGCAAATACTGGGATAGAAATGGACCTTGGACGACCCCTCTAATCATGTGTTATTGATGTCCCATTGAAGCCCTGCTTCTAGCTAACCGAGTTCATTGACAAGGCCCAGGTCAATGAACATTGAAACAATAAGAGTTGATTAACATTTCATATATATTTATCAGTGTTGCAAACCGTTCGGCTGCATACCATGATACACTAATATTTAAAAGTTTGGGGCAAGTATTGTGTAATTGAGCATCAAATCATCATATTAGATAGCCTAGAAATCTAGACGCACCCTAGCAGCAGCAAAATGTATTTTGCAGCCAGGGCAGTCTAGCAACTCTCCATAGACTTTCGAGCTGCAAAAACCTAAATTGGGTCAGGCCAATCACGTCGTGTATAGAGTAGGCGGGGCGGGCTTAACATATGACGACAGAGTTGCGATGGTTCCCTAGCTGCTACTTGAAAACAAAGAATGACGGCTGCTGGCGAACATCTTTCGAATCGGCTTTGTCCGCGACTCTGGAGGACTTGGAGTTAAGTTTTTCTTTGAGAAAAGAGCAAAGAACGGCACTTAAGTCATTCTTAAAAAAAGGAAGATGTGTTCGTCGGTTTGCCGGCCAGATTCAAAAGTTGAATCTATCAACTAGCTCCGCTGTTGGGAAAACGCTCTGGTTGGTTGAAGCGCTGTCCTATTGCGTGCAGAGGGAATTTGAAAGACAGCCGTTTATCCCGCCCCTCGGATTGAGCCGTGTCTATGGTGAGTTGCCAGACCAAACATCTTGATGTAGGTCTGGCTTGCCAGGCTACATATTAGAATGATTTCTGAACGATCACGTGACACTGAACACTGGAGTAATGATGCTGAAAATTTAGCTTTGCCATCACGGCAATAAGTTACATTATAAAATATATTAAGATAGAAAAGTTATTTTAAATTGTAATAAAATTTAACAATATTACTGTTTTTACTGTATTTGTTTGATCAAATGCAGCCTTGGTGAGCAAAATGGACTTCTTTCAAAAATCTTAATGATTCAAAAGTTTTAACTGTTATCACTAATGTCATATTCTAGAAATGTCTTTCTTCTTTTGTTTGGTTTGTTTAATGTCCATTTCCCGTTAGTAGGAGTTACCGTTAAGGCTAATGTATAGATGGAACACACCAGGACAGGATGAATAGTTTTAGATTATGAAAACGGTAAATAATGAGCAAGAATCCATCATGGTCTCTGAGGAGCACTTTGTTTGTGAGTCCTCTGTTATTGATGATTGGGCCTATGGTGAGGATGACGGTTTATTCCGGTCGGAGGGTCAGAGGGTAAAAACCCGAGTCTCCCCAGTTGGTGTCTGCTTTAAAAACTCCCTTTAACTAATTGGACCTTCTTTGACCCTGAGATCCCGTTTACTTGCTGATAGTTCCTCCCTGGAGATACGGTATGACGTTATTGGTTCATTTTTTTAAGATATTCTGGTCATGGAAAACACCATGCCTGAAGAAACCCTCTCATTTTTCCACTACTTTTCTACTCGCTCTATTACTGTGGCTGTTAGTATCAGGCTATGTGAGCAGTGCAGAGTTGCATGATTTTGCCTGGAGCAAGAGGCATTTTGTTTGAAAGTCAGAGGAGAAACTTTTTCTCTCACTCGTAAGATTGTTCCAATGCTGCTTCATCATGATCACCATGACAACTTATTGTAAAGATAGATACATTAAAGGAATGAAAGAATCCTATTAATTCATTTTAAAATATACTGAATCAAATTATTTTTAATTGAATCTAATTGACTATTGAATCAAATAAATTTGCTTTTAAATCACATCAAAACCCAGTAAATTATGACTCAAATCGCTGTCAACCCAAATTATTAGTAGTTGTTTTTCAATGTTTTTCTTGAACTCTAAATAAATTTAGCTTCTTCATATAATTAATCTGTAACCTTTTGTGTCTATAGACGTTGTGTCTTTTAAACTGCAGTTGGATTTAACCAGATGTTGATTTATTCATATTCTTTATGGAAAGGTTTCATTCACACATAACATGTGATTTCATCAGTTTCAACAGTGTTGGTTAGTATCTACTCTTATTCAGTGTGGGTAAGGAATGAAGAGAAAACTATTGCTGTAGTGACTATTCATTTTCCCTACAACATCTACATTGCTTTCTCTTGCCTTTACTGTCATGTATATTTATGTAGATAAATATATTTTACACAGCAGAAATAGCATTTATTTGATCAAAATTCCAGTATCGTCAGCAAGCTGTAGATGGTGTGATGCATGTTTACAATAGCGTGGGTATATGTTTATATGGTTGTCAACGAATCAGATCATTGGATATTGACTAAATATCATCAGAAATAGGCAAGAATGAACATGATGTCATCCATGGTTCCTGTTCTTTCTGAAAATTAAGCGCTCGCAATCACGACTTCAGAAGTGGGAAGTAGGAAACTTCTAAAAGCATGTGAAGGCAGCATTAGTCGGTAATTATTAATAAATAAATAAAAAAAGTAAAAATAAAAAATAAAAACTTTGCTTGAGAATAGTTTGATTGTAATTGCCAGTGCTTTAAAGGGGACATATCATACAAATCTGAACTTTTCCGTGTTTAAGTGCTTTAATCGGATCCCCGGTGGATCTACCAACCCAGAAAACGTGAAAAGTGACAACCCAATAACTTTGTTTTGGTAAGCCTTTCTCTTCAAGCATATAAAAAAAATAAGCCAATCAGATTTCACTCCCCTTCTGACGTAGGAAGGGGATCTTATTATAATACTACCGCCCCTTAATCTGCACATTTCCACCCACGGCGCCACCATATGGTTTTTGCAAGCGACAACAGTGTGACCAGTTCAAACGCAATTGCAAAAATTTGACTAAAGCAAGCAAACTGTTCTGTCATTGGCTGCACAGACGATCACAGAACACTATTTGACCAAAAAATGTCACAGCTGTCTTACAAAGACCTCAGGGAACTGTGGAAACTTGTGTAAAAGTTGAACATGACGGTACATGCAAGTCGATGATATGAATCAATGTAACTCCACAACAACTACAAAAATGTATCCACTAACCATTCAGAAACATCCATGTGCATCTAAAAGTTACAACCTCTACTCCGCTACTGGTTATTTCTGAGATTTTGGATGAGTGAGATGCGCGTGTTTTGTTATTGCTGAGGGGAGCAGCAGCTCATTTGCATTTAAGGGGACACACACAAAAACGGTGTGTTTTTGGGGCAAATTTGACAAGCTATAATTAATGATCTGGGAGGTATTTAAAGCTGAAGCTTTACATCTTGTGAAAAGGGGCATCATATGTCACCTTTAAGGGATTGAGCAGTTTCTCTTGAGCTCTTTTGTGTTTAATAGAGACCTCTCTTATTGGCTGCTCTTCAGGATTTTTGGTAATTGGTTAATTTTGGGTAGTACTTCACCAGGAAATTACCTAATAAACATTTTTTCCCCCAATGAAGTAGAAATCATAATGACTTTTTCAGAGGCATGTCTAGTTGCTTAACAACCTCAGAGTTCTTGGTAGGTCTGGTCAATATGTTTTCTCTGTGGAGAAAATGAATGGCATTTTCAATACCAGAACACCGACTGTTAGACTGTATTGGAAAGCATGTGTTTCAGTAGGGATGAACATGTGAATGGAAACATTATTTACCATTAATTAAAGAGACTGTGAGGTGGACAACCATGGCTGCGTTTTGTTAATCTTTTCCATTTCCAGTCAGCTTACAAAGAGCAACGAAGCTAAGCTCATTGCAAGTCGATGGCAGCGTTGCTGAGAACAATGTTGTGCAGTGTTGTCAATATTTCATTCTGCAAGGCCACAGTCTCTAGAATTGGCTAGAAAACCTTAATGAGAATGAAATGCTGTCTATTGACTCAGGCAGCCGGAGTGTCAAGAGAGTCGGCTACACTAGACCTCACTCAGTTAGGCTGCGCTACCAGAATGCAAAATGCCTTATTTTCTGCCCCACCATTTCTTTTTTTTTCTTCAATATCCCCCTCTGTTATGTCTCACTCGCTCCCTTTCATGCACCACAAGTGTTTTGTCCGAGAAGGCAAGGGAGGTAGTGCCTCCTCAGAAAAACCAGATGAGACGATAATTAACAATACAGTAAAGACTAGAAGAGTTAATAGTAACAGATAACGCTGTTGTAGTATTATAGTTATTATTTTTAAAGCAATGTAAATATTTATTACACTAAGTCTCAAAAGTTCAAAATTTTCACGTTTCACGTCAATACGTTTTGGGGTTTTTTTTTCAAATGAATCCTTTTATTCAGCAAGGGCACATTAAATTGATCGAGAGTGGCAGGAAAGACATTCATGATGTTACAAATTAATTCCATTTCAAATAAATTCTGTTCATTTTAACTTTGTATTCATCAAAGTATCCTGAAAAAAACATTCAGAAAATGCTAAAATTGTAGGGTAAATGGTGCGAACATGCATTGAAATGGAACATCCATTTATTGGCTTTTGGAGATTCTACCACATATCTTCCCTCTCAAACTCCATTCATCCTGTTCACCTCTAGAGTATCAAAGTCATCTGCTATTTTTCTGGAGTATAAATTCCCAAGTCCCCTTTATTGGACTTATTAGGTGAGCACTGTGACCTTCCAGTCCCAGGCTGTGGAGCTGAGAGGTGTGACAGGCAGTGGCTCCTCTGTGCAGTTTTAATTAACACTGGCACTGGGAGATTGATGGAAATAAGATGCGGGTTGTCGGCACGGCTTTGCCTCTGGCAGGGGGTGGCAATTAAAACTCGGTGGCAGCGCAAGCAACAGGATGAAGAGACAATGTTGGGAGAAGAGGAGAGAGCAGGATTAGGAGACCAATAGGATGTCACCTGTCTTAGACTTGTGAGTTTATGAGCATGACAAGAGGTATAATGCTGCAGAAGGAGTATGTTTGAATGAAATGTATTTTGTGATGTGATTAAAAAAGTTGTTTGATCCTTTTGGAAAAGCATGCGTTTATTATACTAGATGTGCATTGACGTGAATGAGAGTGAATGTGAATTACGCACTTCTCATATACTGTGATGTAAAGAGAACTTGCGTTTACATAAGACGTTCTAGGTTGGATATCACCTGGAGATGCCAGGCTTCCTGCTGTTAAAGGATCTGTGTGGGAAGGAGAGAGGCTAATTTTGTGTGATAACGTCCTTTCTTATTCTCTCACGGAGAGAAAGCGAGCTCTCAGACTGATCATGTGCTCTTCAGGAAGTGAAGGGAATCTAATGCATTAGATGTCATTACATAGAGTTCACAGATCAGCTGGCTTGAATTGAGAGAGATGCTTTAAAGGTGCAGTTCAGACTATTTAAAGGTAATGTTTTGAATGTTCATTCTTTCTCCTATCCATGTTTAATATGCAGAGACGGCTGTAAGTACAAGCCATGCGTGGGTTGAGACTCCTGAAAAGTGTCACTGGGTGCTTCTCATTTCTTAATTGTGCACACTTGTTTCCTGTCCTTGTGTCTTAGCTTTTACCTCTTAAGATGCAAGTGTGCAGGGATGAAATGAGAGGAGGTAGTGACTAAAGCTAGATGTATTTGTAAAATTAGAGATGCACTGATATGCCGAAACATCATGCAAGTTTTCAAGTCAGCATGAAATGGCAATTCAATTGATCTATTTTCTTAATACATGTTATTGATCTTATTGTTAAAAGTTCATCCATGCTGTGCTATACTGTATGTCAGAGCACCGTCCACAAGGCTATGGCTCTAACCAGAGCTTATTTTCTGCAATAATCCAAAAGCCAATGGAAAAATCCTATTGGGTTGTCTAGGGAACCAGGGTGATGCTAATTATGTCATTACTGCAGTGTTCTATACAGAAGAAAATATCTGTAGCTACTCCACTTATTGTGGCTTTGGTGAAGTTGCTCATAGAGTAAGTGTTGCACCTTTTTTTTTTTTTTTTTTTAAATGATGTACCAGTATTTAAATTCTGACAAATACTGGTAAAACAAGCTTATAAATAGCTGATATTATAAATATAATAATACTTTGTTTAAAAATAATGAAAACACTAGTTGCAAGTAAATTTAGTCATCACAACATCATAATGCTCAGTATGAAAAATGGGTGGATATTTATTTTAAAATGTACTATAAAACTCTGCAAGATGCCGTTCTCGTTAAGCTTCGCTACTCGCAGCATTTAGAGAATTGATAAATCTCTCATGATGCCGGACTTCGATTGATTTCTGGGTCATGGGCTGGAGGACAGGGGAGCGAGAAATGAGGAAGCATCAATTAGAGTATTGAGAACCAGTCACTGGGACGCTATCAAAATATTACTCTGTGTTTTTGAGCGGCCCAGCTAGCACAATAAAGCAGCATTGGTTTAACCAATGGCATGAGTTTGGGGGCTGGACTGTCTTTTTGTCTGGCCAATGGCTGAGGGGGTTCAAGGTTCAGGTTCAAGAAACCTGTCAAGAAACAGTTTCTGTGGCCGAAAATCAAATATTGTAGTATACTGTATGAAAAACAGTATGCCAACAGAGCAGTACTGTATGTCTGAATACATAGTTTTCGAAAAGGCAAAAAGTACCCGATTGACTACTTCCACCGAGATTCTGAAGTGCGCATTCATTGGTCACTTTATTATCCCATGAGGCCACGGGAGAGGAGTTGGCAGAGTAGTACATCCAAATTTCATTCATCATACATACATTCATACTATATGTAGCCCCGCCCCTTTTCAGCGCTGCGCTCTCTGTGTTCTGTCTTCCGGTTTGTATTTCCACAGCATGAAGGTAAGATCTTACGTATTTATGAATGAACCGCTCGTTTTAAAATCTTCCAGGTCTACTGACATATCTCATGACATCTGCTTAAAACATTACAATGCTCATGATAACTTTCCTTAACTGTACAATAAGTAAATCCACTTCACAGACGCTATAGAAAGTTCAAAGACAAAATTCTAGGTCTATAGAACATACTTTTTTAACAGTCAAAACTACTTTTGTACAAATGCAGTACCTGCTATAGAGTATGTGATTTCGGACCCAGCAAGTCATTATTTTTGCCATGGAGTCAAGGTTTGGCTTGCCAGCATTACTAAGTTTGCCCCTGTTGGTGGATGCTGAAACTACACCATTTGGGGGCAATATTTTCCTGTGACTCATCAGTTTCTTTCGAATATGAAGATTTTAGGTTTATTTATTGTCCTAAAAGAGATTTTAAAAGCAAAATACAATGGAAAACTCTCCCTCATCTATTTTTTTTTTCAGTGGAGAGAACATGGTTGTATGTGAGTGCGTTATGCTCTGACTTTTCCCTTGTGAGAATGGAGCATTCAGCATGTAGGCTAGTCTGCACTAAACAAAGATTAGAGCAACCTCCAAGAGACCCCTTAATGCTCAGTGAATCCCGTAGGTGCATCTGGATTTAGTGGCACTAGCATGATAAAAATCCTTAATTGGCAGCACTAATCTGTGTGTTTTGAACAACAAGCACTTCATTGAGCTGAGATGAGTGACGGGGTGATGTGGCACGACTCTTATTCTGGAGTTGGCCATTGATGTGAAAGCAGGATTAAACTCTGATAGAGGCTGTAAATCTGCTAATATGCTGCAAAAGAACAAATTGCTTCTTAGGTTTGTTAGATAGTCAACTCTTTGATCTCTCATTTGTGAAGAGAGGTTGATCTTTTTGTTTGAAGCAGTACATTCGAATTCACATTTTGTTCGCTTCGGGTTGAGCAGTGCATAGAGATGTATATAAAATATATAGAGAACAGGCTTTCATTTGGTTTTTCTCCTTGTCAAAAAATTTGATAAATCACAGTTTATCACAGATTTTACACACAATACTTTGTGAAAACCAAAACTGCCGTTGAAATTTTGGGGGGTGTAAGATTTTTTTTTTTTTTTTTAATAATGTAAAAATTATGCCTCTTATGCTCTCTAAGGCTACATTCATTTGATCAAAAATACTTGAAAAATTATTACAATTTATAATAACTTGTTTTAATTTGAATATTTTTTTAAATGAAATGTATTCCTGTGATGGCAAAGCTGAATTTTCAGCAGCCATTACTCCACTTTTCAGTGTGACATGATCTTTCAGTGTACCCCAATGTAGCCCAGATTTTTAACAGACTTTTAAAGGGACAGTTCACCCAAAAATTCAACTTCTGTGCAACACAAAAGTTATTTAGCAGAATGACCAAGTTCATTTTCATATGGTAGGACCTGTCTAAGGTCTAAAAGGACAGTTTTTTTTTCTTCTTGTGGAACACCGAATAATGTATTTTGAAGAATGTTTTTAAATGGTCAATTGTCAATGAGGCCCAAAACAACATTGTAAACGATTAATTTGTATTGCACAGGCAAAAAACAACAACAAAAACATACAGAAATTTTTTCATAATATCTTGTGTGTCCCTCAGATTAAAGAAACAACATGAGGGTGATTAAATGATAACAGAAATGTAATTTTCAGGTAACTGTCCCTTTAAGTGCTTTTAATTGAATGTTCTTGCCACGTTCAACAGGCGTGACATCACTGTCCTGAGATTGGCTTCTTCTTTCAAGATTGTCAGGCTTTTTTTAGGCAGGTCTGAAAAGGCCAAAACCAGACCAATCTAGATAGTGTCTATCTTTGAATTAATGCACACTTGTCTTCAACCACAGACTACTAACCTGTGTCATTATCGTAATCGTAATGTCTTATCTTTGCAGCACTGCAATTAACCCTACCTTGATTAACATCAATAACTCTCTTAGAGGACACAAAATCATTATATTAGATTACTTCAATCCATCACAATCCCCTTTTATTTGCTCATACCCATATTAAAAAGAAAAATGGATGTTCTGCTCACCCTCCTTCCTCTTGAAATGCAGAGCAGGTGGTGTGATTATGTCAGCACTGATGTCTGCTGTCAGCTATAGCTTTAGTTCACACATTTCCAATATAATATAACATTGTAAATAAATCCTACCCAAATCTGTCTGTTCCCTTGTCTAAATAGTCACAGGTCTAAATGTTTCTAACAGGGTTTAATGGAATTCATTGAAATGTTAGACTGTTGTTATTCACGAGTTCTCTGGCTGTCAGGGTGTGTACACACCAGCACACTTTTGTGAGATGAGGGAAAGAATTAAGAGGCAGTTTTTTCTTCACTGCATGACAAATTCAGCTTGTATCCATAAAGAGGTTCAACTGTGAAAATGTGTCAAATACGTTCACTTTAAGGCGAAATGAGTGTCTGCTGAATGAATCCCTTTGTGTTCAGTGGAAACACAGTTCACCTAAAAATGAAAATTCGGTCATCATTTACTCACCCTCGTGTCCTTCCAAACTTTCCTTCTTTGGAATATAAAAAGGTATATTTGATGGCCTGATGGATGCACTATCTCTTTAAACATTGATAAGTGTTTATGACATCAAGCAAATCAAGAGATTAAGGCAAAATGGTCACTTGTAAGGTTGCATGATGGTTAGGGTGCTGACATACATACAACATAATAGTTAGTTATATATTATAGTTATATAGTTAGTTATATATTATACCCATCTGTATATATAAACACAGCTATATAAGTAAATAACTTTATCCGCATACATACATTATACTTGCGTAGGGCAACACTATCTAGCAAATCTCAACTGCTTTATTGTGTATCGTAAAATGTGAACTAGCTGTAATCTGCTAAATGCATGACGATGCATCATGATTTTCTGAGGAATTGCTTTGAAACAATGTGTATTGTGAAGAGCGCTATATAAATAATTTTGACTTGACTGGAACAGAGCCTGAATCTCTTCCTTGTATCAGAAAGTAGACCTAACAGGCTGTATCCAGACCATGTTCCCTTCGGCACAGTGTTCATGTGATTACGTCACCACTTCATTTACCAGAGAGGCCACAAATGAGAGGAGATGAGACACTGTTCACACAGCCCGCCAGAGGTCAAGGGTCACGGCCACCGCACACTCCAGAGCAAAAGTCAATTCCATTTCACCCTCAATTCTATTCACAGGAAAAGTAATTTAGTTGATCCAATCCCATTCCCAAGCAAGGGAACATTCTATTCCGAGGTCATTTACAGGTAAAACCCTGATGTAGACAAGAATTGAATAGAACTTGTCACATTTTTATATTGAGGTGCTTCCTTGTGGTATTGAAATGCAGTTTACTATGTGTAAATTGCTGCTTAAATCACCTGCAAATTCAACAAGCCATCCATATACATTTTCACAAAACATCAACATCTAGCTTTTGAATGATTACGTTCCCTTTCACTATTCAGCTTAGATTTTTTTTGCCTTGCGATGAAAATTTCATCGAATTGAATGTGCAGCCACGTAGCCGACAGACATTTTATGACTGTAAGCAAAGAGTGTGCTCCTTTAACAAGTATAAGACGGCTTTTGCTATTTGAACTCAGAGCATTTCCATATGTTTATCTCTGAGAGACTAACAACCCTCAGGATGTATTATAACCAGAGGAACATTTGTTAATCTACTGACGGGAGCACTGGCATAAAAAATCATACCATGACGTTCTGGGCTTGTTTTTCGTTCCAGCTGAGGCTTAAAATGCTCTGCCTGGTGTTTGACAACATTAAAGAGGGCATGTTTTGAGCAAAAAAGTCTTCAAACGTGTGAAGCCTTTTTTAAACAGTCCCCTTTTTGAAAGCTCAAAAGATTTAAACATGCTTAGCACGCAATATTTGAACAGTACATAGAAGCGTTTTAAAAGAATCATATTAATATTGAGGCCGAGGAGAGCTAGATGGAGCGGAAATCAACAATGAAGCAGTGTAAGAGAGAGTTACAGGCCATTCACTTGCTCGCATGTTCTTACCTTACAATGATTTGCTGATCATGTACATGATAATATGCCTTGAATACATAAACATTTGGTTTTCTGTCACGTTTTGAACGTTTTTGTGAATTATGCACGTCACCAAGGTAAAAGGGTTTCGTCGAAATTGGTTTATCTGCGAAACGTCAGTTAAAATGGGTTAAAAATCCAATAACAATCAATATCATTTTGCACCTTCTGCCATCATTTCCCAGAAAAATAAGTTTAGAACTGTCACAGTTACATTATAGCTGTAAAAGTCCCAGCTATTATTAAAACAAATTATAGCTATTTACAAATGTAAATATGATTTTTTGATTTAAAAAAAAATTGTTTTGATTTTTAAGGTAAAATGTTTAATTTAAATGATTAATATATTTTCTGATACTTTGTTAAAATTTTGCTAAAAATAAAATATGTACTGTAATATTATATATTTATATTATATTTTTGTGCTGGGGTCGGTGTAAATGTTGGCAGTGCAAGTAAAAATCTGAACTACTGGCCCGAATTCATACACAAAATGTGATGCTCGATAATGCATCTTAATACACACTTACATCCGCAAGCTGATATGCTGAGTTTGACCATCAGCAGTGCAAACGTTCATGGCTCCAGTCACCACGGGCACTCACCAAAGGTGTGAGAGCTGTCTTTTTATAGAGACGTGTTAGTGTGTTGATTCATTCACACCTACAATGTGGACTCCTGGAGTCCTGGCACACTGGCTATGGGCCGGCCATTTGCCTTCGATCCAACATGCTGCAGAAAGTTGAATGTGAACACAATCTCAGTCCAAATATGCCATAGTGCTGTATGACATTTAAAGGGATAGTTACCCCAAAATGAAAACGGTCATCATTTACTCACCCTAAAGTTGTTCCAAACCTGTATGGATTTCTTTCTTATTTTGAAGATATTTTGAAGAATATGGGTAACCATCAGTTGATGGACCCCATTGACTTCCATATATCAATACTATATCAATGTACATCAACTGTTTGGATACAGACATCCTTAAAAATACCTTCTTTTGTGTTCAACAGAAGAAAGAATTTCATACAGGTTTGGAACAACTTGAGGGTGAGTAAATGATGACAATTTTTGGGTGAACTATTAATAACCCTTTAATAAGAAGCTATTACATTTTAATAAGACTTCACAATATCCTGTGATGTTGCACACCTTCGTCTTTAGTTTAGTTTTATAGATGTTGGTCTTTCAAGTAGATACGAGCTGTACTTATAGGTTATAACTGTCACCTACATAGAAAATTGTCACTGAAAAAGAAGGAACAGACTTCTCATGATGAGACTTTGGCTAAACTCAGCCTTCTTCTTTTTCAGCTTTCTTTTGCGGCCACAACTCCTGTCCTGGCAGACAGGAAAAAGTATCCAAATTTCTTCAGGACAGTCCCGTCAGACAATGCCGTGAACCCCGCTGTGGTGAAGTTTCTTAACTTTTACAACTGGAGCAGAGTGGGAACCTTGACCCAGGATGTCCAGCGCTTTTCTGAGGTATGTTGAGGAAAATAACCTGCCCTCTTTCTGAATGTATCTTGAATCATGATATTGTGGCTCAGCCTTCAAAATAAAATGTTATCAATGTTTGTTGAGAGTAGATATTATGTTTTATGTCCTTATTCTTGGACTGACTTTATGAAAATGTAGTGAATTTAGCATGGAAATGAATGGAGCCAATCCGTAAACGTTAAAATACTCTCTGATTTTATTAGTATAGCCACAAGACATAGACAATATGAATGTTAACATGACTTTAATGTGAAAAAAATCCCTCACCTTTTCTGTTTAAAGTTATATCCAATATTACATTTTATTTTTTTATTTTTTTTGCCGTGACAACTTAACATCTAAAACCCTAAAACAGCTGTAAAAAAATATCAAGAACAACTTTTAAGTTTTAACAGAAAAATTATTTTAAAAGTTTCACATTTATGCTTTTAATTCCACCCGTAATTGGGCTTATTCACATAAGTGCCTCAATGCAACCTAGGTTTTTTTGGGGTTTTTGTTTTTTTTAAAGAAAACTTTTGTGGTATTCAACATTATATGCCAACTTGTATTGAAGCAACCTGGTATATTCCTTTAACTGATGCCTTCTCATTGGGAAAATAAAGTATTGTAGAGATATAGAGATATTAAATTGCTCCACATAACCAGCTTTACCTGCCCACCACGTTTTAGAAGAGTGCTTCTCAGAAATATAAGCCCTATTGTTTTCTGTGTGAGTGTGGGTGTGTATCATTTTCTTTCTGTTTGTATTTCATATGAATAGACCCAGTAAGATTTCCCTGTGGAATTGAGTGTCGATCTCATTTCAATGACTGAGCTAGATGTAGATTGAATTGATTGGTTGAGACATTTATACATAACCTGATCAGGAATCGTGTCGTGTGTGTTTGTGTGTTTATTGTAAGCCTCTGGAAATTCCCTCCTCCAATGGGACATGTTGCTGAAACCCTCCAGGGGCAGAGAGACATTAGCATCTCTTTCTCACACGAGTGCTCCATAGTAACCGTGTGCTGTCAGAGTTCAAAGTATTCCTCAGGTGATAGATCTAAAACCTGGATCATCATTACAGATCCACCTAGCCATGGATCAGTGGTACTGCTAGTGCTAGCAAATCCTGCTGCTCTGAGAACTATAACGCTGACACTGCAGTTTTATGTTGCGGATAGAAACGTGTGGGGAAAAGGCCCACATGGCCTGTTTCAAAGCTGAAATGAATTAATCTTTCTTGTTCAAAAAATGAATTGAGTTTTTTGTCAGTTCATACCAATATAATACATTCGCCAATCTATCTGTGATGCTAGCTATATAGGATGCTAGCTTACTATAGGACTCAGGGAAGTTATCATAAATGAACAAGTTCTTTACAGTTTATGAGACGAAGCTGACATACCATGCTTGTGACATGGAAAATAGCAGGTGAATTATATAAAGAGGATGTTCAAGTTGAAGGCTGACTTTGATTTTGCCGGATAAAACAAATATCGGATAAATGCAGGGACACGGCTGTAAATTATTGATCAAGGTCTAAACTGTGTTTTTACAATATTTGCAAAAGGAAATATGTAGCAAACAAAATACATGCATTCCAGGTGTGTCAAAAATACAGTGATTGAAAATTTGTAGCACTGTATTTGAAGATTTAATATTTTCTTTTACCAATGTAAATAGCTATCCTGCTATTCTCGTAGACTCCCAGTAAAGCACAGCGTTGGCATTCAAAATGAAGTACCATAAGGCATGATTAATTTTGTGATTCCGCAATTTTCAGTAACTGTTTGGTAGTGAATTACTAATAACTAATAATTGTTATTATTTATTTTTAGTTATTATTAGAGGTGTATTATTAAATTCATATAATATATATACATTATTTCAGCACCTCTTTTCCCAGTCTGTCAGTAACGCTCTGTTTAGTTCCTGTCTCTATGAAGCCCCTCCTTCCTATTTGTCAGCTCGACCACTGTGTTGTGATTGGTCAACCGTTTCGAGCGCGTTTCGGAAATGTCACGTCCCTTACCATAATCACGAGTTTCACTAATTTCAAGTTTCTACTAACGCAATGCAACCAGGCCTTTTTTGCATTTGCCTTGGGTGGAAATATTGTGTCATGTTCGTTCCCGGAAGAAAACTCAAGACTACAATAGAGGCGTTTCAGAGAATTCAGAAACAGTGCGCACTGATATAGACAATAACTCCCTTTGGAGTGGACTTTGTGACTTGTAACTTTGCAACATTACACACTCAAGAAAGTTGAAAATGAAAAAAAAAAAAAAAAAAAGGGACAGGATCCCTTTAAGAACGTTCTAATGAAAGACTCAGATTAATAAATAAAAAAATACAAAATAATTATATTTTATTTTTAAAATTAATGTCAGGCAAAGTTGTCTTATGTCTCAAGAATCTGCATGTTTATTTATAATTAAGTAAGTAAATACTATGAATAAATAAGCAGTAACCCTCTGTATCTGAATGACCAAACAGCGTTGTGCTCTTTGCCTTTGTAGAGCTAAGGAGCTCCAGGATGAGTTGTGCAAGGTGTAAATCCTTTTATCTTTTCCTCTGGATGGAGATGCTGAACAGACACTGATCCCATCAGCATCCTGCCTGAGGAGGGCACTGGAAGCCTGATTAGCATACCAGTGTCACGCTCTCTCACCCTCAGCGGTGCCATATCGCATGATAGCTGCCTGCCCTGTGTGTGTGATGTGACATTTCAGGAGAAGGTGCATCTGTTGTGTCACACAAATTAGTAGGTGTGGATCTAGAACCTCACTTGCTGGCCTTTTCTTGGAGACTTGGGTTGACTGCTGGTGTCACAGAGGATTAATAATATTCATCTCAAAAGCAGAAGTGCTTCAACTCTAATTGCATATATGGAAATCCTTCCTTTAATACTAGGGATAAACAATGAGATTTTGATTTGTGTGTGTGTGTTTTGTGCATGAATGCTCTGGTTTTCTATCTCAGCTTGTTCCAGTGAAGTAATTTAGCACCTGTCCTGTCTGCTGCTTGATATCGGACACATTGCAGGAGGCTGTCAGTGTTTTGCCTGAGTGTCTATCAATAAGTGGATTAAGGGCTGTTCACACTCCCGCATGAATCACACACCAGTATGCTGTTTTACAGATTAAGACCCAATCCCCTTTTTATGTGGTAAAAGATTAGATGACTTGGGCCCCTGATGAGGAATTAAACCCATTTGTCAGGCCTCGCACTTTGAGTAGGATTGTGTACGTTTGTGTGTTTTTGTGTATCTACACCTAAACTGCTGTGCATTTACAGTAGTTGTCTGTGAGGTGTTGAGGGCATCCTATCTATCTGTCTGTCTGTCTGTCTGTCTGTCTGTCTGTCTGTCTGTCCGTCCGTCCGTCCGCCCGTCCGTCTGTCCGTCTGTCTGGGGTAGGAAAAAAAGCTAAAATTTGCTTTATTATATATGAAATATATTTTTTTAAGAAATGCATATTTATATCTGAAAAATTAAGTGCATTTATAATATGCTTTTTTTTTTTACATTTACTTAATTTAAATAAGAAATATTTACATTGTAAATAACATATGACCATATATATTTACTATGTAACTATTCTTATTTAAATGAAGAAAAAAATCTTTCTTATAAAACTGTATTTTATATATATTAATAGTTTGAGTCTTATGGACTTTGTTCAGAAAATTGGCTAAATTTGCCACGTTTCTATAGCTTTATATGTTTGTCAATTATTACACATGTAAACTAAGGAAAATGAATGATAATTAAAATCGTTTTAATGTATGTAAGTTTAATGTGATCATAAAAACATTCCCTATATCTGAATTCCTGAAAGTATTTAATCATTTGCCTGCATCCCATCCAGCGTACAGCAGTAATTAAAAGCAAATGTTTACACAGATATTATGGTTTGTGTGACTATCTCACTTGCGTCAGAACAAAGGTTTCTCTCTCTCTCTCTCTCTCTCTCTCTCTCTCTCTCTAAATGTGTGAAAATGAAGCGAGAAAGCGAATGTTTTAAGCAGGTCACCATATGGTTTCTCTACTGTACATGCTCTGTCCTCTTTTACACCAAGGTGCTCCATTAGTGACCTATTGGACACACTCCAGCAGCTTCAGTAATGGGGCACTATTCAGGTGTGTGTGTGTGTGTGTGTGTGTGTGTGTGTGTGTGTGTGTGTGTGTGTGTGTGTGTGTGTCTGTGTGTGTCTGTGTGTGTGTCTGTGTGTGTGTCTGTGTGTATATGTGTAATGAAGTTTCTGCTTGTTTGATCACTGATTAAACATCCAGGCAACACAAGCACAATCGGCTGGCTCAGCCAAACTAATTGCATTCCCTAAGGAGATGATCCAAGCACAAGTCATCCAATCCTCCTTTCATGGATCGGACCTCATGGGCAGTCCTATATCTGTGCGGATCAGTTTGTGTGCGTGCGTTGGCCATTGTGTTGTGCTTTGTGCCTGTTTGTGTCTGTTTCAGTTTAAAGGCTCATTAAAACCTGTGCTATAAATAGATGCATATGTCCCCTCAGCCTCAGCGGTGCATTGAACGTGTTGGCTTTTTCTCACTCTTTGCCTGCATTGTGTTTGACTTATCCTGACGCGTTGGCTGCTCCTGGAGGACATGGGAATCCCGACGCTACTGCACAATCCAGTATAGACTTGTTCACAGTTACATCAGGTTGAATGTGTCTTCCTCTCGCATCTGTCCCCCAGAACACAGGTGCATGAGGCCAGTGGGAATATTGCAATACAAAAATAACACATGTACAAAAATTTGTGCACATAGGACATCTATCTTTAAGCATCAAGGGTCACTTTTCTTGTCTTTGCTTGTTTTGTGTGTCCAAGGTTTCTTGAATAGGAAAAATGTGCATGTATGTTTACTTAGCTGTACTTTGGGGACAAGATTGTCCCCAGAAGCTCCCCTTGGGAATGTTCTCAAAGGTAAAATTATAAATATTTTAAGGTTATGGCGGGGTAGGCTAACATTATAATTAGGTTTATAATTAGCTGTATATAAAAGTCTGTAATGCGGTCTGGTATGTCCTCATTTAAATGAGGTGTTTTAAAAAACTTTTGGATACTGAGGACCCCAAAATATGGGGACTTTCTTAAAAAGTAATGGCAGATATATAATATAATGTATAAACATAAATTAAGAGATAAAGGTATTGTAATAAGGAAAAGTAGTTTCAAAACCAGTAGTTTCTTATATAGTGTATATATATACAGGTGAAATTCGAAAAATTTTAATATTGTGCAAAAGTTAGTGTATTTCAGTAATTCAAATTAAAAGGTGAAACTAATATATTTAGTATATATAACTATATACATATGCATGATTATACTTTTCAGAGGGCCGACATTTCTGTATTTAAAATCCTTTTTTTTATTGATTTGAGGTAATATTAAAATTTTCTGAGATTTTGAATTTGGGGTTTTCATAAGCTGTATGCCATAATCATCAAAATTATAACTTTTGCACAATATTCTAATTTGTTGAGTTTCACCTGTATGTGTATATATATATATATAATTTATTTAGGGTTTTTATGATAATAATAATAATAATAATATCAAATTTGGTATATGTGTTAATAAATATTGTTTTAAATATATTTAATTAATATCTTAACATGAAGTTACCTTTGACTGCCTTAAAACCACTCTGACACTTTAGCAATGTTCTTAAAACCACTCAAAATAATTCTAGTATTGTGTAAAAATGTAGTTAACATAATTCGAAATCAGACATGCCTAATAAAAGCTAAACATTTCAAAATCAGCTCAATTAAAAATAAATCTCTGAGCATCTGCTTCTACTCTAATTTGAAATAATGCTAGTTTGCATCCTCAGTGCCCATATACAGATGAGATTTGTCAGTGGCGGGTTACATTATCAGGCCACTGTCCTCTGTCAGAGCTCATTGTGCCGTCAGCATCACAGAGAAGATCCCAGCTGACACTCACACACCTTCCTATATATCTCCAAACGCAGCCAATCACAGACTCGTGGCTCTCGGCCGCATGGGGACCTGAGTAGTGTGGAAAATGTAGCTGATGGACTGCTGTGGGTTTAGAAAAAGAGGGGAAAATAAGGCAGCGACACAACAAACTGTGACCCACGCTAGTCCTGTTAATTCATCATCTACAGGCCTGGCAGCTCTAAAGAGAACATGTTGCTGCTTGGTATCATGATAACTGGTTGATATCTGTGATGCTGCGAAGAAAAGAATCACCTTTGGAAAATGGGGAGTGTGGCTAATGCTGAGGCTAAAGCTAATGCTAATACCAATTATTTAAATTTGATCCAAAAACATGGTATTATTATTTTAAAAAAAATATTAGTAGAAGTATTATTAGTTTTATTTTAGTATTATTTATATGATTATAGTATTTATTTATATTTTGAATTAGCTTTTATTTTTATATTTTCAGTTTTCATTTTAGCTTTATTTTTATTTCAGATTTAGTTTGAGTAATTTAGTACTTCTAGTTAAAGGTACACTATAGCTGTGTCCCAATTCAAAGGCTCCATCCTTTGAAGGGTGCATTTGAAGGCCGTTTGTGTCAAGGCTGAAGGCTGTCCCAATTCGAAGGCTTCTTCAAATGCAGCCTCAAAATGCTTCCTTCGCTTCCCGTAAAAATGAAAGATACAGCAGATGGATCGTTCGGGGCCTTGCCTACCCCAAAAGATTGATGATATATTGACTCACTATTTCAATTTTATTAATTTTGAACCATAAAAAGTTACATAGTGTACCTTTTAAACATATTTCAGTTAGTTTTAGTTTTAGTTAACAATAAAAACACTACCAAAAACACCATATTATCTACACACTGTCAGTATAGGTGACCTTAAATGTTTTGGACCCTAACATTTTGGGGGGCCTCTGTAGATAGAGCCTCTTGGCCTTTTTATTAAATTCATTTAAATAAATTATAAATAGGTTGTGTTGAAATCTGGACGTGGTCTCCTTTGGAAACCTTAAACTGTAGGTATTTATGGCATACACAGTTTGTATATCTGGGTGAGATGGAGAATAATGTCAGGTTTATGGTAAATTAGCCTGCAGAGCTTCTTGACACCAAGTATTGTGCACTTATGTCTCTCTAACTGTTTCATGTGGCTTCCTGTTTTTCTCTGGGTTCATTTGACAGGTCAGTGCATAAATGCATTATGAATTTCACATCACATCATGCTCATTTCTCCTCAGCTTTAGGACAGCTCTCAAATCCCATAATCCTTTGGAGCTCCTTTACAGTGCCCACCCGTCCCTCTCTGTGTCTCTTTCTGTCTCTCTTTCCTATTGCTTAAATCAGGTGGTCACTTGTGCTCACACACAAGCACAGTTATTGCACATACATGCTCATGAGATCCACATACACCCACACAAACAAACACACACACACACTTGCTCATGTGGAAAGGGGTTTCCAGGATCTGCCAGCATTAAGCTACAAATATGCGCAACGCATCAGTAATCAAGACAGTGTGGATCAGCCAGGCTTTTCAGGTAACGTCTGTCAGAATGAGTTCAGGTTTCTGCCAAAATCTGACACCGTTTACTCCTGTTTTTAACATGCGCCTCCGGTGGTCAGCCGAGACAGATCGGCAGATCTTACCAAGTGTTTAAACAGGTTTACATTTGTATATTACATATTTGCTGCTTAATAATTTCGTGAAATATTTGTTTTTTGTTACGATTTTTTGATGAATAAAAAGTTCAGAAGAACAGCATTTATTTGAAATGGAAATGTCTTTACTGTCACTTTTGATCAATTTAATGCGTCCTTGCTGAATAAAAGTATTCATTTTGAATGGTAGTGTATCTTCAAAATGGACTAGTCAGTGGGTTGACTTGCCAAATATTCAATCTCTGAATAATTAGGCTGGTTCAGTGGTCTTGAGATCTTTAAAACACAACACTTATGGAGTGAGATGCTGATAAAAGCTATGACTCAACTGGCAAAAATGTCTGTATTAATATGTATGACTGTATTTAAGAGAATAAGTTTAAAGATAAAGCTTCTCTGAGAGTTTTACCCTGTACCAAACAGTACTTGTGACCTTTTACAGCACAGCGTACTCTGGTTACAGCCCATGTTTGAGTGTATTTTTGGGTAATGTGTGTCCCATGTCTTGTTGATGGGTTGGAATTTTTGCAGCAAGTGGTTTTGAGTGTATGAAAAGATCCCTTTCTTAACACCTTTTGTGTTAAACAATACACCGGCACTCAATATAGTACATGCTTTGATTCTCACTCCATAAATCTTTGTGAGGTATTGAGACTTTAGTTGCAAGGAACCGGTCCATTTTTCAAAAGCATCCATGGACAAGGATGGATGAAGTCTGAGGGGAGCCAAGCTGGTTGGAGTCGTGTTTTATCCAAAGCCCAGTGGGATCATTGGAGGAAAGTTTTCCACAGATGCTCCAGGCTGATTGGGATGCAGGGGGAACGTCAGATCAGCAGGAGATTAGAGTGAATTGAGACATGTATCAGAGCAAGGGAGTGCTGCCTTTGATTGGGTACTTTTCTGGGTGGTTCACCATCCACAACCCCTGCTTTCATTCAGTTCTCTTTCATTTCCAGTTGCCTTTCTCACTCATTCTCCCTCTCTGACAGGTGCGGAATGATTTGACCAATGAGCTGGAGAAGGCAGACATCCAGATTGCAGACACTGAGAGTTTCTCTAATGATCCCTGTGTGAATGTGAAGAAACTGAAGGTAAGAAATCTTACAGGCACCACTAAGAAAACATGAATAGCTCACAGTCCACAATGTCCCACTCATACATGTATATGTATAAGAATATACATATACATATACACACACACACATATATATATATATATATATATATATATATACAGTATATAGTATATGTAACTTTCTGTGTTGAATTACTGGAATGTAATGCACACACTCCACTCAAAGTCACCAGAGTTCAGATTCAGCTTGGGCCAATTCTTATCAAATCAAAAAAAAGAAAAGAAATTCTTATTTTGAGCATAAATCTTGCTGAATTCTGTTACATTTGTGCCTAAAAAAAATTGGCACTTGGCAAATTAGTCTCATTTTAACAATGTTTGTGCTGAAAAAAATACAAAAATAAGACAAATTAGGGAATTTAATAAGATAAATTCTAAAAAATTGTTCCTTGAGAAAACAGTGCAATTTGTTTTTTATACAATGCAAAAGAACTTAAAATATATATTTTTCTTTTTCTTCATAGTCTGTTTCTCACTTTCTGTTCAGCCACATTACGCTTTGACAGTTTCCTATTAAGCTAATTATTATATTAATTATTCCATATTATGCTAATGATATACTAATGAGTTGTGTTGTCATTGTTTTAACTATTGCGGGTAAAGCTTTGGATGACTCTTGAAGAGAATGCTGAAATATTTTCTTAGTCATTATCATAAACAAATACAGTGGCAGGAATGCCATGATCAATTTAGTTGGGTCTGTGTATGATCTGAATAGCCATGGTTCCATTGTTGACTTCTGCTTCTCTTACTTTGCAATTTTCCAACTAAAGGTTTGTTCCCACCTTTTTTGCCGAGTCATTTTTTTCCACCGTCAAACTATTATGATTTCTATTACCTGCCTGACTTAGTACCTCCATTATCGTGAGTCTGGGCCGGCAGTCACCCGTGTTGCATTATATATAAACAAAGAGACTTTTATGAGAGTTTTGAAACACACATCCACTGTAGATGGGCTACCCTTCGCTATGTAAATGCGGGAAAGTCTCACAACCATGCTCTTGATAAAAGCAAAGCGAGTGGTTAGCGATGTCCTGGGGCAGCCTGGCGTCGATCCAGGCTCCTTTTTGACTGGGTGTAAGAAGCTTGTGTCTGCCAGGACTCCAGGACAGCTGGAGCCACTTACACAGCTGGACAGATTCAGGTTAAGTGCCCACGCCGTCGGGAGCAGCAGCGGGCTTTGTGACGGCTGCTGATTGTGAAGGAAGAATCGCTTGACCCAAGCGTTCGGTCCTGAAAAGGGATGCGGGAGTATTTCGCACAATAGTTCCAATATCTCAGCGTGTTCTTTGGCACCACTGCAGAGTGTGGTTTTGTGGCAAATGAGGCAGTCTCTGAGAAACATTTGAAGGAAACTGTTTGCCACATGCTACACATTCACTTTCAAACAGTGTTTGAATGCGACTCCATTGCGAATGCTGTTTATGTCACTATTGTCGAGTTTAGAGCAGGCCTGGGATCAGTTTTAATGCATCCGCTGTGATCTTACCTGTAAACGCTACTGTTTTCAGAGATGTTGCTTGCCCACCCACAGGAGTCATTATTTTCTCTTCTGCTTAAACATGATAGTTTTCATCTTGAGCAGCTCATTAGTTGTGCATGTTAAATGCTCTTCCCGTAGCCTCCTGCTTGAGGATGACATCCCAAGAGGAAAAAGAAAAAAGAAAAATACATTCAGAGATGATTTCTTAAAGTCGCTGGTGGGCATTTCAATATCCTGGCAACTGTGACACATCTTTTGATGGATGGGGCTGCGGCGACCCTCAAACAAGGCTGTCTGACTTCCACCTGAAATTTTCATTGGCATTTGCTAGAATCAAGGGCAATATAGTTAATAGGGTGGAGAGGGATGTTATTAGATCCTGATGTGCAGAATGAGAAAAAAAGGATACTTAATAACCTCAGAAGAATATGCAGGTTTATATCTCGAATATTAGCATAGCCCTTAGCACATGACAGATGCGTCTAGAGCATTTTCATGGATTTAGTCTTGGCTTCATCCTCTGCTCTAGTGATGGATTGATCTTCATGATGCAGAACTGGACATGGTGGAAAGGAAACAATGCTGAAGTGGGCTAAATTATTTACAGACTCAATCATGCAG
Source organism: Abramis brama (assembly GCF_963993115.1). Taxonomy (NCBI): domain Eukaryota; kingdom Metazoa; phylum Chordata; class Actinopteri; order Cypriniformes; family Leuciscidae; genus Abramis; species Abramis brama. The sequence continues at coordinate 32,906,622 of NC_139974.1, forward strand.
CATAAATGCTGGTTATAGATGCAGATCTCTCTCTTTTTCTGGATATGAAGCAAGTCATACTGCTGATACTATTGTGCCAATACTATTGTGTGACCAATGCATGATGGGCCCTATCTTACACCCGGTGCAATGCAGCGTCAAGCGCGATGCAAGTGTTTTTTGCTAGTTTCAGTCCGACGCAGTTATTATTTTCACGTCCTGCGCCACGTTGTTTAAATAGCAAATGCATTTGCACCCATTTGTGCGACCATGGGCGTGCTGGTCTAAAAACGAGGTGTGTTCTGGCGCATTGTTGGCGCGTTGCTATTTTGAGGCAACAGAAATAGACTGCGCCACTGAAACCTGGTCTAAAGTCAATGGTGCAATATTAATTTTTTTTGTTATTTAAAGAGCGCGTTAGTAATGTGCGCCTATAGGCGGGTCCACAACGCCCGTACACTCTGCTTATTAAACACACATGGACGCACGTTCAGCAGCACACAAACATGCCAAATATTTAAAATAAAAGGATTACAATGTAAAAGATTAATATTGTACTGTATATAAAGATATGGTGGAATCCGGCTTGTCCCGTAGACTTTTACCTCGTGCACGAGCAGTTCCGTTTGCGCTCTGGAGACGCGTTCTGTCTTTCCGCTATCAAATTCCGTCATGTAAATAGCGAATCTGCCATGGCGCGAGCGCAACTGGCGTTTAAAGGGAATGGGAGATGAGACTCTTACTGGTTTAACACACGTAAATCCCAAAACACACCCATTACTCATTAAGAGAATAGGGACAACCCTTTTAGACCATGCGCCGGGCGCGCCGACCATTTTTCCCGTCGTTAAACTAGCAAAAGTGAATTCAGACATGCCCTGAACTTGCGACCTGCGCTTTAGACCATGCGCTTAGATCGTTAAAATAGGGCCCTTGGTCTTTATGTCTCACCTAGCAAAGCTACACACCCTAACAGTGTTTTTGGATTTTTTTAACAGCTTTTCTCATGAAAATCCTGCTTGCTTTTATTTTTGAAGTATTTGGGCATTTTATTAATAGAGACAGTGAAAGAACAGACAAAAATGATACGGAAGAGATGGATAACAGGACATGGAATTGGCCCAAGGATTTGTATTTCCAAGTGAGTGGAGTGTGTGCACTACTTTTCCAGTGTCTGGGATATGTTTCCTTGAACGCAAAATGTATAACTTATTCTCCAAATGGATTTGCAATCTGTTTGTTTGAGAGGCCCAAACAGGAGTGACCTAACAACATTTCAACCAATAGCGTGAGTGGGGCTGGACTACCTGTTTTTCAGAACAATGACAGATGGGAATTTCATGTAATTATTTTGGAATAATTCCTGGGTTAAGGATACAGCTTTGTGGTTACCAGCACGCTTAGGGCTTTTTTCATTGTGACATACTGTACATTTCACCATTATATCGGTTATATTTAAATCTTATTATTATTTAGCCATAACTACCCGTTTAATTCTGTTCTCTCCCACATCTCTGTAGGATAATGATGTTCGGATCATCATTGGTCAGTTCGATGAGAATCTGGCCGCTAAGGTCTTCTGCTGTGTAAGTCAAACCCAGTCACCATAACATGCACCACCAGCCTCAGATTTACTGCAAAAGACCTGTTGAATTGATGAAATCTGTACATTTATTTAATATACTGATGTGCCACAGAAACGTTTAACTGTGTCATTATACAGTCACAATACAGTTTGATTTTTGTTTGAAATGATATGACTGTTGAGTCCCTGATCTCGTGTGTGTGCTCCAGGCTTATAACCTGAACATGTATGGCAGTAAGTACCAGTGGATTATTCCAGGATGGTATCAGGGGAACTGGTGGGAACAGGCAAACTCCACAAACTGCACCACTAAGAAGCTGCTGACAGCCATGGAGGGTTATATCAGCGTGGACTTCGAGCCCCTCAGTGCCAAACAGATAAAGGGAATATCAGGAAGAGTGAGTGTCTGCAATGCGTCGGGATCTCACAAGTTATGAATGACATTTCTGATTTCTGACTGACGAAAAATTCTACCATGTGCAATAGGAAAAAATTATGCATTTAAATTTCAGTTTCAATAGTTTCTCACTATCAGCTTTCCTTTATTTTCCCTGTTGAAATGAGCAGCTTAGACCATCATGTCCAAGTTGCTGATATTCTTGAGCAGCAAATCAGCATATTAGAATGATTTATGAAGGATCATGTGACACTGAAGACTGTAGTATTGATGTTATCACAGGAATTAATTACGTTTTAAAATATATTGAAAGATTACAGGTATTTTAAATTGTAATAATATTTCACAATATTACTGCTCTGACTCTGTTATCAATTAAATAAATGCCACCTTTGTTAGCATAAGAGACTTGTACCTGATTGTTACACCAATTGACATTTGTGTAATTAAAATCAATGTTAAGTTGAAGACTGTATTAATGATTTAAAAGATTTCTCCATTTTTATCATCTTGGGCTTCCTTATTTGTGAAGCAGTGTTGCTTTACCTGTGTGTGTTCAGACGCCGCAGGACTACGCGAGGGAGTACAACCGGGAGCGAGAGCAGAAAGGAGTGGAGCCCAGCAAGTTTCACGGCTTTGCCTACGATGGCATCTGGGTGATTGCGAAGACCCTCACCCGTGTCATGGAGCTCCTCAGACACAAGGAGAGGCACAACACGTACAATTTCACGGTGGATGACCGAGAGGTGGGCAAGATGGTCCTGGACGTGATGAACGAAACCAACTTCTTTGGAGTGACGGTAAGTTTGTGTTAACCAGGCTTTGCTTGGGTCCAAGCACAGTGTTTGGTTGGCCTCTTTACAATTCTGTAACATGTTCCACTAAAAAAGCTACTGTGGCTAGCACAATCTTGGCATGTAATTTTATATTGAGCCATCATTTCCTAAAGCTGAAGAGTTGTAAAGGCCATTTTGTGATCACCAAGTCAAAAGAGAGATAGGCCTGCATTCATTGCTGCAAACTGCCTGTGAGAGGCTGAAGGGAGGGCAAACATTTAAGAATGCAACTTGGGATTAGTGGCTAGTAATGCTAAACATGCGATGCCGCTGACAGAATGAGAACCAGATAAGAGGTAGGGAGATATTTGGTATGCAGGAAGTGTCCTGTCTGCAGACATCACCGAATGTGTGTTTGTTTATGAGAACACACTGCTGCAGGCTGCCAAAACAGAGAATCACAGAGCGCAAAAAGAAGGCAAGTCAGCAAATCTAAAGGCACGTGCTGAAGCTGAACCGACCTGTCTCTCTAAAAAAAAAAAAAACGGAAGGCATTTTGATAGTGCAGTAAATGCTGTTGGTTTGGGAAATGAATAGGGGTTAATGTGCATTTTGGGTTTTAGTGCGGTATGTCCTCCAGCCCTCCATCTTCGGCTTTTATCAAGCAGTTATCTCTCATGTGTAGCAGAGTATGTTTTATATTTGCCCAGGCTGCTAACAAACAATGCATGTGCCGCGAGACCTCGGCGCAGAAGCTTAATGGAGAGGAAGGAAAAACAAACAACACACATAAAAAAGAAAATACTGCTGGAAGACCTGTGGAGATATGAGCAGAAATGCAAACAAGAGCATTTGTTCTTTCTACCTCCTTTTAGATAGGGATGCACCAGGTGCACCTCTATTTTTACTTTTAGATTACTTTTGCCATCATCTTCATTCACTTAAAGTAAATCCTTAAAATGCCATCTTTAGCAAATCTTCAGGGCTGGAAAGATACATTTTTGCTGTTTGACACAATTATCACAGCTTTTTTCAATTCCTGATGTAGCTATGCTAATGTCTGTTCCACATTCTATGGCTAGCTATGATCACGCTATCTGCAACTATGATTACTAATTGATTTAATAAAATTTAAAAAAAGGATAGTTATAGCACTTTCTCACCCCCAAGTTGTACTAAACCTGTACGAGTTTATTTCTTCTGTTGAACACAAAAGAAGATATTTTAAAGAATGTTGGTAATCAAACAGTTGACGGTAGCCATTGACTTCCATAGTAGAAAAAAAAATACTGTCTGGTTACCAACATTCTTTAAGAATATCCTATTTTGTGTTAAACAGAAGAAAGAAACTCATATAGGTTTGGAATAATGTGAGGTGAGTAAGTGACGACAAAATTTTCATTTTTGGGGTGAACTATCCTTTTAATATCACTGTCAATAGGTGATGTTTTAGTGGCTTACCAGATGGATATGCACTTCATGGTCTCAGATTCTAATTTAAAATGGGAAAATAACTTCTTTCCATCAAAGCATAGAATCTTCTGGAACACAATCGCATAAAAATAGATTGCAATCTGACTACAACAGATTTAGTGGTCCCATACGGATCAGGTTTGTCTCGTACCGATGGCTGGGTCTTTGTCCAACAGAACGGGCTGTTCTAGCTTCTCCATCAGACTTTGAGTCCTCTGAGGAGAGCTATCGATTGAGTGCCAGCATGCCTCAGGAACTAAAACATTATCTTAGAGAAGTCTCTGTGGATCATTTTGAGTGACAAGTAATGGTGTGCTGCTTTCATTAGGTTAGCACAACTTATATTCTAGAAGCAAACATATTGTTCAAAAGTTTGAGGTCAGTAATATATATATATTTTTGAAAGAAATTAATAGAACGCATTCAATTAAAGTGACAGTAAAGACATGTTACAAAAGATTTATATTTCAAATAAACTCTGTTCTTTTGAACTTTCTATTCATAAAAGAATCCTGGAATGAGATGATCACTGTTTACATGTATTTATTTTTTTAAACATTAAGCAACACAACTGTTTTCAACAATGGTAATAATAAGAAATGTTTCTTGTGCACCAAATCGGCATATTAGAATGTTTTCTTCTTTAACCTCTGACAGTTATCCATTACTTTTGTAACATTTTAGATTATTTACTAGGCAATAAAAACAGGAAATGTCTTCTAAAACTTATTCATTTAAGTTGTATAATATTAGAAAAGCTGAAAATAGATTGTTGCACTGCAGATGTGGGCTGTGGCAGCAAAGTCCTTGTTTACAAAATCTCAAAGCATGGAGTCATTGCATTGTCAGCAGAAGGTTGATATTTCTTGTGTGTGTGTGTGTGTGTGTGTGTGTGTGTGTGTGTGTGTGTGTGTGTGTGTGTGTGTGTGTGTGTGTGTGTGTGTGTGTGTGTGTGTGTGTGTGTGTGTGTGTGTGTGTGTGTGTGTGTGTGTGGCCAAACTATTTTAGGGCCAAACTATCAGCAGTCTGCTAATATGGCTGTTTGGTCTGTTCGACAACGACATTATCATTTGCTTCATCACCTTCATCACCTTCATCACCTCCACCCACAACCCCCTTTTGCAGGCCTGAGGGTGCCTTTCACACCTGTGTGATCTCCATAACGCCCCCTGCACCCGGCCTGTCCACACCTCTGCACAGACTCTCTCTCTCTCTCTCTCTCTCTCTCTCTCTCTCTCTCTCTCTCTCTCTCTCTCTCTCTCTCTCTCTCTCTCTCTCTCTCTCTCACACACACACACGCAGATGGATAAAGGTGCCATGTTTGACCCATAAGCCCACACCTGTAGCGCAACAAAACCTATTTTCAGCTTTTCTACTGTTATGAAACCAGTCTAAACAAAGAAACTGAGAAAGAGTGTGAAAACTGAGAAAAAGCCTTCATTGATTTAGAAAAAGCTTATAACTACTATCATAGCTTTTCACTTGAGTCTTAAAGGGATAGATGGTCAATTCTGTGACCATTTTCTCTCCCGCATGCCACCATCCAAATGACTTTCTTTCCTCAGTTTTATAAAATGAATAATGAAAATGATGGTCCCGAACAACAAAACATGGCCATCATTTCTCCTTGTTGTATTGTTTCCACAGTGTCACAAAAATGTCATCCTGCTCAGCATATGAAACAAACTAGGATTTGAAGGCTTATGAAGTATATGTAAATATACGGGTATTGCAGTTCACATTCTATATTGTTTACACACATAACTCTGAATTGAAGCTTTAATGTGTTTTGTGAAGGCGAGCATTTATCCAGCGCGCCCACGTCAGAGCATCTAAACAAAGAATCGTATCGCACTGGGACCGGAGCCTGCTCTACACTTCAAAGACAGACATTTTTAGAGATATGATCACTTCTGAGTTGCCTCCCATGGTTTTAATGGGTTTCTAATCATTGCCATGGTAATGCAGTATGCCTCTCACCTGTTATTTTATTGGGCCGAGTGATCCCAAATCCTTTTAAATGGCTCATTAGGCACTTCCGGGGGCAGACAGACAGCAAACTGCATTACACATTTCCTTTTTAGGATTTAATGAGCAAATTAGATAGTATTTTGATCCAGTGACGGAGCTATTTATGTAAAAATGCTAGATACTCATCTACGTTTTGATCAGATATCCATGATTAACCTGCAAGGTCTGTTGAGGCTTTTTGCGTCATATTTGAATTCATTATTTTAATGGAAAATTTACTTCTTCTGTTAATGATTGTTTTCTAACTGGGTAAAGGGATTTATTATTTATATTTTTAATATTAATTGGTTTCTTCCTCTTTAGTAGATGCATTTTAAGTTTCTTGCAATGCTCTTATTGTTGTGATGATCTCTCAAGGGCATAAGAAGGATAATGCAAAATAGCCTTTTTATATTTTCTGGATCACTGTTATTTCCTACAGCTTTTCTTTGCCATTATGCTGCTTCTTAGTTTGTTTGTTTGTTTGTTTGTTTGTTTAGTTGTGCTGGCTGAAGTAAGAAAAAATTGACCTATATATACTTTTTTTGAATGATACAATATGAATGATTATTTACAATACAATATGCATGATGGTTATCTTTTTTTAAATGATAACCAATATGCAGAAGTGTTATATATATATATATATATATATATATATATATATATATATATATATATATATATATATATATATATAACACTTCTGCATATCGGTTATCGGACATTTCAACAAAAACACATCTTGTATCATGTGGACAAGATGATATAAGCCTTCATATATATATGTATATATACAGTGAGGAAAATAAGTATTTGAACACCCTGCTATTTTGCAAGTTCTCCCACTTGGAAATCATGGAGGGGTCTGAAATTGTCATCGTAGGTGCATGTCCACTGTGAGAGACATAATCTAAAAAAAAAAAAATCCAGAAATCACAATATATGATTTTTTAACTATTTATTTGTATGATACAGCTGCAAATAAGTATTTGAACACCTGTCTATCAGCTAGAATTCTGACCCTCAAAGACCTGTTAGTCTGCCTTTAAAATGTCCACCTCCACTCCATTTATTATCCTAAATTAGATGCACCTGTTTGAGGTCGTTAGCTGCATAAAGACACCTGTCCACCCCATACAATCAGTAAGAATCCAACTACTAACATGGCCAAGACCAAAGAGCTGTCCAAAGACACTAGAGACAAAATTGTACACCTCCACAAGGCTGGAAAGGGCTATGGGGAAATTGCCAAGCAGCTTGGTGAAAAAAGGTCCACTGTTGGAGCAATCATTAGAAAATGGAAGAAGCTAAACATGACTGTCAATCTCCCTCGGACTGGGGCTCCATGCAAGATCTCACCTCGTGGGGTCTCAATGATCCTAAGAAAGGTGAGAAATCAGCCCAGAACTACACGGGAGGAGCTGGTCAATGACCTGAAAAGAGCTGGGACCACCGTTTCCAAGGTTACTGTTGGTAATACACTAAGACGTCATGGTTTGAAATCATGCATGGCACGGAAGGTTCCCCTGCTTAAACCAGCACATGTCAAGGCCCGTCTTAAGTTTGCCAATGACCATTTGGATGATCCAGAGGAGTCATGGGAGAAAGTCATGTGGTCAGATGAGACCAAAATATAACTTTTTGGTCATAATTCCACTAAACGTGTTTGGAGGAAGAAGAATGATGAGTACCATCCCAAGAACACCATCCCTACTGTGAAGCATGGGGGTGGTAGCATCATGCTTTGGGGGTGTTTTTCTGCACATGGGACAGGGCGACTGCACTGTATTAAGGAGAGGATGACGGGGGCCATGTATTGCGAGATTTTGGGGAACAACCTCCTTCCCTCAGTTAGAGCATTGAAGATGGGTCGAGGCTGGGTCTTCCAACATGACAATGACCCGAAGCACACAGCCAGGATAACCAAGGAGTGGCTCTGTAAGAAGCATATCAAGGTTCTGGCGTGGCCTAGCCAGTCTTCAGACCTAAACCCAATAGAGAATCTTTGGAGGGAGCTCAAACTCCGTGTTTCTCAGCGACAGCCCAGAAACCTGACTGATCTAGAGAAGATCTGTGTGGAGGAGTGGGCCAAAATCCCTCCTGCAGTGTGTGCAAACCTGGTGAAAAACTACAGGAAACGTTTGACCTCTGTAATTGCAAACAAAGGCTACTGTACCAAATATTAACATTGATTTTCTCAGGTGTTCAAATACTTATTTGCAGCTGTATCATACAAATAAATAGTTAAAAAATCATACATTGTGATTTCTGGATTTTTTTTTTTAGATTATGTCTCTCACAGTGGACATGCACCTACGATGACAATTTCAGACCCCTCCATGATTTCTAAGTGGGAGAACTTGCAAAATAGCAGGGTGTTCAAATACTTATTTTCCTCACTGTAATAATAATTTGTATGTATTTATTTATTTTTAGCATGGACCTGAGCAATTTAACACTTCATATTATATTATATAACAATTTGTATGTTATATTTTTTCTGGAATTTGTTTTCTTTGTATTTGTGAACCAGTAAAGCATCCCAGTTCTCCTCAGCTGGCACAACCTGACAACCATCTCAGGCCTCCATGCACTCCTTTAATTTAACAAATCAATAGTGCTGCCATTAATTATGTTTGCCTCAAGAATACGATCAATTCAAAGATCTTTAAACTAATAAATGAGCCAAAAAACAAGCACTGTGCCAGACTCCCAATTTGTTGCTGTGTCAAGAGTGAAGGATATGGCAACAAGATGGAAAATCGATCCTTGTAAAATATATATGTCCAGCTTGGATTATGTCCCATGATATTAATCATCTCAACTGTGCAATCAAGACTTCTGCAAACTGTCCATTTACACGTGATAAGCAGCTCTTGTGAAGGTTGTTCGCTGTGTGTGGTTTTTTTTGCAGGGTCAGGTGATGTTCAGGAACGGGGAACGCATGGGAACCATAAAATTCACCCAGTTTCAAGGTAAGTCCATTAGATGGTCATTTTTCATGGTTAACAAGCCTTTTTATAGGAAATGCTGGATCAAATTCAGGTCGTTCAGCCAATGTGGATCATTCTCCGTGTTAAATGAACATCTCAATCTATGCCAGTGTCGTTTTGTAGAATATGTGTGACACATATCTCAGTGTGACGTTGAGTCAGCGCTTGTGCAGTACATCACGTAGATGGTCGTGTGCACAGCGGTTTTTTGGTGCCGTCCTGTAGTTTAATGGGGGTCAGAGAATTCCCCTGCTTGGCCCTCTGATGTGATTAATCCAGTGTGTATGTGTGTGTGTGTTTCCTGAGGGCAGGGGAGATTAACTCTGGTTTGTGGGATTTAATCTTGGTGCAGGGATTTCCCCCTCACACCCCATGGCAGCCGCAGGCCAGCGTTCCCCACCCTCTTCAGTCTTATCTGCTTCGGCACAGAGGCATCCCTCCCATAGTGTGTTACATCACCTCTTCAGACTGTATTTGTGAGCAGGCCGCAGGATCGGAGGGTTGTTTGGCTGAGGGGTGATTGAACTGTCTGTCAATATGAAGGCGAATGGCAGTCTGGGATAAATAATGAAAAAAAAAGAAAGAAAGGAGAAGCTGTTATCAGTAGCGCCCTGGAGAGCGCCGTCTTCTACACTGAGAACAATCACACCGACTCAAAGCGCACACTTGCTTTGGGCTCCTTCTTTCTTTGGGTTTCTCACTCTATTACTCTGCTCTCTGTCTCATTTCATCACTCACTCACTCACACTCATATTCACTCAGTCACTTTCTCACTCGTTTGTTTACTCGCATTAAAGATGCAGTAAGTGACTTCTGAGAATGATATTTGAAATCAACCCAAACAAACACACCCTTCGCTTCGGCCCTCTAAATGTACGAACATGTAATGTAAGAGTGGATGTCTCGTTATCATAGCAGAAGCGAAGCAAAATAAAGCGAAGATGATAAACGAATGGCAAGGAAGAACAAAAAATTAACATACATTACAAGAGTATATACAAACAAAAGTTGGTTGTTAGTCGTCAGTTGCACACACTCAAAACCAATGTTACTCAAGTCACGTATGGAGCAGAAATAACGCAACCTCTGTGTCCGTTTTCAGGTCTCTCCAGCACTGGAAAGCTTTTTTAATCTTAACACGGGTCTTAAAGCTCTTGCCTGATCATAACCCTTCTATATTAGAAGAGGTATTCCTTTGACCTATTCTCTTTTGTAATGTCTCTCAGCCATCTCTCTTTCAACAGTCTTTCTTCAAATCTCACTCTCTCTCCTCCCTCATTATGAGTGGACACGTCCCCTACTGCTGATTGGCTACAAGTTTGTTGTGGTGCTCGGTCCAATCTCCTTTCAATAGTGTTTTTCAGAAATCGCTTACTGCACCTTTAACTCACTCACTCACTCACTCACTCACTCAATCACTCGTACCCATCATTCATGCATTTACTCATGCGCTAACATTCTTATTCACTGTATTTATTCCTCTCACACGCATTTGTTTGTTCATTCACTCACACACACATTCATTTAAACACATTTGCTTTGGGGGTCCTGTAGTCATTCATTAACTCACTTTCTTGCTTATTCACTCATTCACATTATTCGTTAACTTAGTTCTTTCAGTCAGTCACTGACTCACACATCGACTCACATTTCACATTTCACACATCATTCACACTAAAATGACTTCTTAATGACTTTTTAATTGGTCCTTTAATTTGTTTTCCAATAAAAATATCCCTGAATCCAGATATATGTTGAGAAGCAACACTGCAAGGTTTCATTCACTTGTTTTCAGAGAGAAGTTCATACATTAATAGAAATGTATTTTATCTTACTGTAAAATGTTTAGATATTTGAACTGGAAAATAAGACACAAATGATTTTTGCAGCTCACACTCATTTCTGACCTCTCTCTCTGCTTATTTTCTCTCTCTCTCTCTCTCTCTCTCTCTCTCTCTCTCTCTCTCTCTCTCTCTCTCTCTCTCTCTCTCTCTCTCTCTCAGACTTTTCTGACCAATATTTAAGTATTTTATAAGTCATTACAGTTGACAACTTATAACGGAATGCTGTCCATCAGTTTACATGCTTGTGGTTTTTGTAGTGTCCCATTGATCTCATGGTCAGATAAGTACTTGAATGATGACGTTTACTACATGGAGCTCTGACATCATCTGATTATTCACAGTCAATGATTCACCTGGCACAGCAAGACCACCTAGGGCACAAAACTTAATCAAATGTCAGATTGAAGGAGGTCCATTAGTACTAGTACTAGTTAATCTTGTTGGCTATCATGTTTAAATTGTGTTATTCACATGAAAGCTTGGCTTAGCTTAACCCACAGCAGTTATATGTGAAAATCTGAGACCATCAGATGAATTGTATTGAGCAGAAAATGGGTTGGCGTCTCAGTTCAGTACAGTAAATGTTTAATGTTAGCAGTTAGGAAACTATATACTTCCAGGAGCTAAATAATAAATATCTTTTTGGCTATGTTCTCTTTTTTAAAGTTAGTTTTCATCTCTAGAAGGAATGCATTTTTCCCTGCAAGTATGACAGTCAATACACAAGTAGTTTTAAAGCGAACACCAGGGAGAAATATTGAGTTTTAAGATGGCTTTTGGAATAGACTTTGCCTTATATTTGCCTTCTGAGAGGAAGTCTTGTTCTGCTGGGGATTTATTGACACTAAGCTTTATTTTATTGCATCTTTGGATACAAAACCTCAAGTTACACTAGTTCAGGTTTTTATGTTTGTTTGTTTTTTTGTTAGCAATAACAAAGACAAAATGAAAAATATGCATTATGGTGATAAATAAATGGAAGGAAAAAAAAGAAAGAAGTAAAAACAGCATCATGATTTCTGAAGGATCATGTAACACTGAAGACTGTAGTAATGGCTGCTGAAAATACAGATTTCCATCAGTAATTCATTACATTTTAAAATATATTTAAATAGAAAACTGGTGTTATAATGTTTCACAATTTTACTGTTTTTACTTTATTTTGTATCAAATAAATGCATCCTTGTTAAGAATAATAGACTTGTTAAAATAATAAAATGTTAAATAATCTTACTAACACCAAACTTTTGAGCTTTTGTGTATATCATGTTATAATTTGCACAAAAAAATTACTATATTGTGCCATTTCATTCCAAGTAAAATGGGCTAAAATTAATATATAGCAAGGCTAAATAATATTGACTTAATTTAAAGGTGCAGTAAGCGAAAAAAAGAAAGAAAAAAAAAAACGCTGTTGAAAAGTAGCCTGGAAATCTGAAAGATTAATGGTCTGGCATCGACTAATGAAAGTCGGCCAGCTCGAGGGGCGGCACCAAGCATGCATTTGAAAATCTCACTGCACGCAATTGGATAACACTACGACCAATCACAAGAAGTTATCGCTTAGCTACCAGCGGAGCTAACTGGTAGATTAGACTCTTACCGTATCCGGTCGGCAAAACAGCAAAAACGTCCTTCTTGCAAAGGAATGATTCAAGTGGCGTCTTCTGTTCCTGTTTTAGATAAAAAGTCAAGACTAACTCGTTCATTGTAGTGGCCAAAGCCGTTTCAAACAACTGGTGTTCATCCATAGCCATCTTGCAATGTTTACTAATGACTTCGACGTCACAGCGCTGTCGTCATCTGTTTAGCTCGCCTCTGGCCCGCCTATATCAGATAACCCGATGTGATTGGTGCAGCTCGGATACAAGGGCATATTTAATGAGCATCATTACTCGACACCAGAGTAACTCGCTGAGCAAATTCAACTTGTGCTCTCGCGAGAACTCTGGATTTCCAGGGTTGTTGAAAAGTGCATCGGACTAAGCATCAAAGCACACTTGTAGCCAATCAGCAGTAAGGGGCGTGTCCACTCATGATGGGGGAGGAGAGAGAGCTCAGTGCACAAGAAAGACATTAGCAGGACAACTAGAGATTTCCAGAGAAAACACAAAAGAAAAAAATGCCTGGGAAATATAACTTTAAAAAGAAGGGTTACGATCAGGCAAGAGGTAGGACCCGCGTTAATATCAGAGAAGCTTTCCAGCGCTAGAGAGACTTTAAGGAGCGGGAAGGCCTGAATATGTTTTTTCTTTTGATTTCTGCTTTTAAGGATCGCTATAAACCCTTAATCTTGTCACATTTGTAATATATTAGTTACTTGGACTATCGTGTCATGTAGGGAGCTGTTCATGAAAACTGTGTTTTATTTTCTGGGATGGAAGGGATGACTTTGCCATCGAAGGAGTAGAGAAGCTAAACAACAATTAGACATTCAACCTGAATTATCATAGTAACACAAATTGCTTTCACTTATTGATGACATCATACCCTCGGGCAGCAGGCACAGCAGATTCCGCCAGTCGTTGCCTGTGTTGCATAGCGTGTACATGTGGGGGCGGAGGCATCAAGATAGGGGTGTGATCCTTTTGGGTAGGGGTGTGTTTGTTTTGGTGATATCAAATATTAACAACTCTTACCAGAAATCACTTACTGCACCTTTAAAGGACATTTTGCCAAAGCAAAAAGTGTGTCAAAATTAACAATGCATCCTTGTTAGAGAAGCTAGGTTTTCTGAGTTATTCATCATGAGATCAATGTTTCAATTCATTGTTTTTCCAGACTCTCTAATCAGGTGTCTTTTAATTGATGTGCAAATGCGTGAGGTTGCAATTTACATACTTTTTCAGGTCAACATCGCCCTGAGTATTTTGGGACAATATGTTGGGCAGGTTCTGCAGTGGAGCGCACAGAAACTAAATGTACTGTCTATTGTCATGTTTCTCTCTGGGGGCCGCCGGCTTTGAACACACTGCTCTTATCTCCGTCGTCCTCTTGTTCTTGCTTTCTTTCACAGAGGGTCAAGAGGTGAAGGTGGGCGAGTACAACGCCATTGCAGATGTATTGGACCTTATCAACAATACCATCAGGTTCCAAGGTAGGAAAAGCCCCATTTGTGTGTGTTTGCAGGTCAGCGTTTGAGTGAGAGAAAGACAGAAGGTTCACACGCCTGCCAATGTTGTCTACCCACTGTTCTGTGCGCGGTCATCTGAATAATTCAAGAGTCATTTTTCTGTTTGCCCACATTGACATTCTTTTGTTTGTTTTTTTCCTTATTCCCTGGATTTTTTTCTTTTTCTTATTTAAATTGCCTCTGAGGAATACAGTGGTGGACAAGAAAGGGAAACTTGTTAAGAGGGAATCTGAAGGAATGATTTGGCATACTTAACTCTTTCCCCGCCATTGTTGAGATTTTCCATCATTTATGACAAAACACTTCCCAGCCAACCGATGAGTTTTTCCAGAAAACCGTGTTTTTACTGTTATAGAGTAGGGCCGCTGTTACAGATCTTCTGAAATAGCACAGCATCTCCGGATCCAAAAGCAAGCAAAGAAAAAGATCTGTGTAAAACCTGCAAAGAGGTATAGGGCTGTGCAAGCTTTGTTGTGTTGATGGACTCAATCTGTGTTTTAATTCCGATCTGGCAAAGTCTTTGACAAAAACATGATTTTCTTAGCTTTTTGTTAAAAATGTTTTTTGAAGAAACGTACCCACATTCAAAGTGTTGATAAAAAAAAAAAAATGATGAATGAAGCTGAATAAAATGTTTTAGGCTATGTTCTTTCTTTTGATATATTCACTGTTTAGATATGTGAATACAACTAAATTATTCTGGGGGCCATGAAATATTTGTGTATGATATGATCAAAAATGCTGGCGCTGGCTGGCAACTTAAAAATAATACTCTGGCGGGAAAAAGAGTTAAGAGAGAAAAAAATGTCCAGACACTCACCCCAACTGAGATTGTTTTCTAAATGAAAAAGAGTAAACCATTTGCTTTTGAGCTAGTATCAGTAAAGCCTCACAGTTGTACATGAAATCACCAAGGTTGTCAAGTCACGCAAATAGCTCTTGACTCGTTTTGATGACTCATTTGGTTTAAGTGCTCTACTGTCTTCCAACTTCTCATTATGATGTAAGATCTAATCACATCTTACATCACGGTCACCGTTTTTAAACCCATCCACAAATATTATTATATAACATTGTGCAGAAATAGAGCTAATACTGTATGTCACATGAGTGGCATTTTAAAATCTTAGTCATTTAAATTACACAGGGAAATGTTGAGAGCTTTCTCTGAGATGACAAGAGTAACTGACTGTGAACCATCATGACTCTCGTAGGTGTTGAACCGCCGAAGGATCGGACGTTTGTGCGTCTGCAGCGCCGACAAATAAACGTCCCCCTCTACAGCATCCTGTCTACCATCACTATCCTGGGCATGCTCATGGCAGGAGCCTTCCTCTTCTTTAACATCAAAAACCGCAACCACAGGTCAGGGCTGAGCGAGACTACGACAGGAAATAGTTCAAGAGTGAGACCTGAGTCTGAGACCACACTGGAAATCTGGGATCTTTTGTTTCATGTGGAAATCAGTTTTAGGATTTAAAAAAAAAAAAAATAGAAAAGTTATGATAGATAATGAACACGAAGTAAAAAAAAAAAAAAAAAAGGTTTCTTGAGCACCAAATCAGAATGATTTCTAAATGATCATGTGACACTGAAGACTGGAGTAATGATGCTGAAAATTCATCTTTGTGGTCACAGAAATACATTACATTTTATTATGTAATTATATTTTATTATGTATTATTCAGGATTTGTATTTTTGTCAGATATTCTTGATTCCCAGAAGATGCTCTTTCATTCAATCTTTTATTTAAATTATTATTTTGATAATATAAATTGCAATGGGATATTTTGTTGCCTTTGGCTTGCTCAGTTGGGGATATTTTGGGGATATTTAATTTTATTCTATCAATCAATAAATTCCACTAGAAACAAACCTTGTTGTATTATTTTATTTTAATTTAATACTGTGAAGCTGCTTTGATACAATCTGTATTGTGAAAAGCGCTATACAAATATACTTGATTTGATTTGATTTGATTTGATATTTTGCATAAAAAATTTTAAATGTAAAATAAAGGCATTTTTACTAGTGGTTTTGGGCTTTTGGATCCCACGGTATATATGATACAGTCATGGATGTAGATGCTCATTTAATTGCAGTTGTTAATAATAAATGAAATGTGAATATTTAATGTATCGGCTGTGTGCTTCCCTCCATCTGCAGGCTGATCAAAATGTCGAGTCCCTATATGAACAACCTGATCATTCTGGGTGGCCTGCTGTCGTACGCCTCCATTTTCCTCTTTGGTCTGGATGGATCTTTTGTGTCAGACAAGGAGTTTGAGACCCTCTGTACTGTGAGTAATGACTGATTTCTGTGAATCAGATATGAAAATGTCTAGTTGTCTTTTTTTTGTCCCGTAAGTGTTCTGAGGGTACATTTATGTGCTGTAATGGATAAATTGTCACAATGATAAGCAAACATATGATGAAATTGGAATTTTAGTTTGAAGGATATTGTTAATTATTCTAATTTAAAATTCCGTTAGTGTTTCAAACCAACATGCCTAACCAGTGCTAGAGAAAACAAGCATTTGTGCAAATGGATGTCTGACTCAAAACCTTTTTGAGATTTCGATAGCTTCCCCTGTGCCAACCTCCACGGGGACAACTGTCCCTGGTCTCCTCTATATTTGAATCTGAACGCTTTTCACCTCTACTCAGGCTGTATCACCAAACTGAGTAAGCAGGACTGGATGTGTCTCGTCACGCCTCCACTGTCTGTTTGCATGTGACCATAATCCACCTTTTAATTATGAGGCTTTGGCTACTGCAGTAACTCCAGTCACAGGGGAAATAGCTCACAAATGTGTTGAGCAGGGCACATGCTACCTGCCTGAGACGGGCTCTGTTCTCTACGGCCTGTGGAAGTTTTTCATTGCGATATCAAGGATGGGGTGAATTTGGGCAATTAATATTCTTTGATCTTGGACTCAAAGACAAATGACTAGGACTCAACAATAAGACTTTTTCCGATAATATATTTTGAACATTAGCAACATATTTTTGTGTCAGAGATAAATTAATTATTATATTTACAATAAATTATTTTTAATTAATGTTTTCGGTCACACTTTAGATTGGGGGACAATTCTCACTATTAACTATGACTTTTGCCTCAATAAATTCCTAATTACTGCTTATTAATCGTTAGTAAGGTAGTTGTTAAGTTTAGCTATTGAGTAGGATTAAGGGATGTAGAATATGGTCATGCAGTACTAATAAGTACTAATAAACAGCCAAAATTCTAGTAATATGCATACTATTAAGCAACTAGTTAATAGTGAGAATTGGACCCTAAACTAAAGTATTACCAAGTTTTCTTTACCAGTAAATACAGTTACAACAATCTAATTTAGGTTTATAAATAATAATATGTGACCATTTTTACAGCTGCAACTATTAACATATCTGACAACTAATGACAACTATAAATTCATAATCACATGTTGAGTTAATTGAATTCAGTATAATACAGCGCAACACTCAATACATCACATAAAACCACATCTAATCTCAACAAAACAAGATGTAGTGACAGTCCTGCCTTATAGATGCTGAGAATTACTTTCCCAGAGGAGCTCAGAATAAAGAACACTAGATCTGTGGAAGAGGGTCAGAAGATGAAGAGAGGACAAAAAGAAAAGAAAAAAGCTTCAGGAACTTCTACAACTTGTCTACAACACACCTTGCCACCCGATTTGCTTTCTGATAGTAGAAGTGGGATCACTATATTTTTATGGTTATGCAGTTTCTGCTGCTTTGTATTCTATAGACTGGTGTTACAGTCTAATCTTGGCTTTTGGGGTAGCATTCCAGTGCCTAAATTATAATAACTATTGGTTTGTAACAACCATGTTTTACTTTCACATTTAACGTTTTTAGGTCCGTACATGGATCCTCATTGTGGGTTACACAACAGCCTTTGGCGCCATGTTTGCGAAGACCTGGAGAGTGCACGCCATCTTCAAGAATGTAAAGATGAAGAAGAAGGTGAGAAATAGACTTTCAAAGCATTTGAGTTACAACATAGCACTCTATTTATATCTGAAAGTAAACCTGACAAAGCAACATTACAGGTCCAGGTCACACTGGCACATGACACTAGCAAAAACAAATATACCCTTTCAAATTATCATTATCATGATCAATGAAAATTATTTAATTTCATTAATAATATACTGGAAACAGATACTCTACCGTTCAAAAGTTTGGGGTCAGTAAATGTTTTTGTTTTTGAAAATGTTCTCATGCTCAACAAGGAATACAAAACAGTAATATTGTGAAATATTATTACTATTTTAAATAACTGTTTTCTAAATAATATATTTTAAAATGTAATTTATTCCTGTGATGGCAAAGCTGAATTTTCAGGATCATTACTCCAGTCTTCAGTGTCACATGATCCTTCAGAAATCATTCTAATATGCTGATTTTGCTGCTCAAGAAACATTTCTTATTATTATACAATTGTGCTGCTTAATATATAGTGTATATATTTTTTAGACCATGATACATTTTTACAAGATTCTATGGTGAATACAAAGTTCAAAAGAACAGCATTTATTTGAAATAGAAACTTTTGTAACATTATAAATACTGTTACTTTTTATCAATGTAATGTGCATTGCTGATCAAAACTATTCATTTCTTTAAAAAAAATCTTACTGACCCCAAACTTTCGGTCATATGGCAGGATTAACTGGTATCATTTGTCATCTGCCTTATAATGATCACATTTTATGATAATATTTTTATATTTTTATATATTTGTAAGAATTATAATACAAAAAAAACAAACAGAACTTGATGAAATTATACTGCAGTTTATACATGGATGTTGTAATGGAGATGTACAGTAGATGATGAGATGGAGAAACAATGAAAGAGAGAGATATTTGTAGAAGGAGAGACAGGTTCCATGCTTAAAGCATCATGGGAAAGCAATGTTGCCACTGGGCTGTCAGCTGTCTAATTTTTCAACTGCCAAAAAAGCTAAAATATAAAAAAAGCTCTCTTCACTGAAGGTCAGTTTGCTGTCTCCATGCTCAGTTTCCTGACATATCAAGAATCAGCCGGCACTGCCAGTGCTAACCAATGAATCTCTGATCTCTTCTAAAGAACAATGTCTTCCTGCTCCGCTAGACACGGTCTTCACAAGTCTGCGTGTGAATTTCCTCCGCAAGAAAAAGCATCACACTATGGGGAAGTGTGCGCACAAGCGCATCCATGCAGGTCTTTAACACAACAGATTTGTGCATGCACACTGACCTCCTTTCATACGCTCTTTCTCTCCCTGCTCTTGTTTTTCAATGCAGCGTAAGAATGTGGCGAGTGAGGCAGCTGATACTGTATGACAGTGCTGTAAAGGATGGCTAGCCACAGCTCCAGCACCCTGCTGGCCATCTTTATTAATAGAGCTCACAGCCAGCTTCCACTGCTTCAGTCAGAATCAGTGGGATGATTTCAAGCAGAATATATACAGAAAGAGAGAGCAAGACAGAGGGTGATAAACAATGCTGCAGGTAAACTAGGTAACTGAGAGAACTCATAACTTCAAAGGAATCTTCCTATATTAGTCTTATTTATAGGGATGTCCCGAGCCGATCTCAGGGATTGGTATCAGGGCCAATTAAGCATGTTTTTTAACTGATCGGTATTGGCTATCCAAAGCCCGATCCTTTATTTTACGTCAACTGTCAAGCAGGTGTTGTGCAGTAGGTGGCAGTATGCCCTTTCAAGGGGGTTTGGCAGCCGCCCTTTAAAATTAAACGAAGAACCGCAAATGTGCATGCGTGACGCACGAGAACAAATAAGGTCTGTTTTTAACGTGTAACACATGTACGTTCAAGCTTCCGTGTTTAGCATATTTGATGCACTTTTGTAACCAAGTAATTTATTTATTTATTTAACCCTTTGGCACGTAAGTTAAAAGATTTGTAGCTGAGCCCCCAGCATGTGTATTTTTGAACGTATCACCTTATTATTTCCATGGTGACGCGTCATGCTTGTCATGTGACACACCGCAGCCACAACAGTGCTGGATAATTGTATTGCTATTAATTCGTTTTTCCTTTTTTATTAAACATATTCACAAACTTGTTAACTATATCATGAACTAGCTGATATTCCGATTCTCAAATAAGTTCACCTTTTATAATGATCATGTTAGTTGATCTATGACGTGCGATGGGCGCCGCCATGTTAGTTTGCTCTGCAATTCAGAGAATCGGATCACGAAAATTCATCCACTTCTCCCGAAATACACGAAAGTAAGTGACCGGTGAAGAGGGAGAAGAATAGAGTAAACTATATAGTTACCTATACAGTGTGTATCAGATATGAATAAAACACGTCATCAAATTACAATACAAAGGATTATTATTGCCGCTTCCACAGACATCAGTGTGTATTTTACAAACTACAAATGTATTGTTTTGCTAGTACTTATGTGTAATTAAATTTCTGAAACCTAAAATAAACCATATGTGGTTGAAAACACGGAATAGTTGTCATATGTCAAGCGCTGAGCGCGTCCGTCTGTGGCTCAGCTCCAGCTAAAACACCAAAGCACATCTGAATTTAGCAGTTGATCACATGATGCACTGAACGTTCAAATCACACTGTTGTGATCATATGCATCAAAGGGTTAATATATATTAGAGAGAGAGAGTATCTTATTATTAGGTTAAATATAATTACTAAATAATATATAATATTATTACTATAAATGTAATTACTGTAGTAATTGTTATATTGGAATTACTCTGTAGTGATAGATTCCCCTTTTTTACATTTGAGCTCCTGCCCTTGAGAAACTGCACATCCCTGTATACACTGGATTGATTTTAATAACTTTAATGTACTTGAATTGCACTGAACACTTACAAGTTTCGGTTCGAGGCTCAGTAAACTGAATATTCAGTGACTGATCAGATCGGAGGCACAAAAAAAACTTGATCGGGACATTCCTAATTATTTACATACTGTTGTAGTGCTTATTAACTCTTTCCCCGCCAGCATTTAGTTTTTTTAAATTGCCAGCCGCCGCCAGCGTTTTTGATCATTTTCACAAAAAGAACAGTCCCTCTGCTTTTAAATAAACAAAAAAAACGTTTTATTATAGCTTCATGAAGTCGAACACATTGCAATGTATACAGTATGTCAAAATCTATTTCTATTTTATTTATTTAAATTTTAATTAAGGAACAACAAAAATCCTGTCATCCCTGATAACGGACTTTCAATCGAACGTTTAGATGGAGTATGTGATGTAATTTCAGCTTGATACATTGAATGTCAGTTTTTTTTTTTTTTTTTCTGGTGTCTTCTCTTCAATTGCACTTTCACACTCAATTAGCAGTTCTTAACTAGACCCACTGCATATAAATAAATTCAGAGACAGGTAATGCCCAGGCTCAGGGCTTTAATTCCCTCTGGCACTTCAGCGTGCAGGAAGCTGGCAGTGAGCGGACTCTCGCTCCACACAGTGATGGACTGCTGGGCTTTGGCACTCTAAAGTGATGGCTGCTGTCAGGACTGTGTTTTGTGAGTGTGCATGTGGGTGTGCCATCTCTTTATCAAGCTGAGAAGCAGTCTCACAGTATGTGACTCCGCGGACAGCCCATCGCAAATCAGCCGCCGTTCGGTGCGGGTCCGGTGGTCCGAGTGGTCTGTTACAGTCTCTCCCTCAGGGCGCAGCGAGGGTTAAGTCAATCACCTCTGTGGACCGTGAAGAAACAAAGGGAGATGAAGCAGATACACACACAAGCATGCTTTCACAGTGTACAGTGATGTTTGCTTTAGTTGTTTCTTTTTTTGTATACATGTTTTTAGTTTATTGTAGGAACATTATATATTCTCTAAAATTAGTTGGACCACAGATTTTTAGTCTTAAAGTCATTATTTACTCACCCTCATGTCATTCCAAACCTGGATGATTTTTATTCTGTGCAACACAAAAAAGATACTCAGTGTTTTTATGTCCATACAGTGAAAGTCAAAGGAATCCAGTGTTGTTTTGGACCCCACTGACGTTCATTACATGGACAAAAATGGTCCAAATGTTCTGAAATCCTTCCTCATTGCATTTTTCATGCAATTATATTGGGACTGAAAACAACAACAATAAAAACTTTATCATGAAACCATTAAAAAATCCAGAATTCTGTCATGAATCAGACATTGTTGCTTCTCTCAAGGTGAGCTAGGGCGGAAAAAGCTTAGAGCTTAGTATCATTGCTATATTGTTATAATTTTTGTTCATATTTTGAATTATATTCTATTTACATATTTTCTTTTTGCACTAAATTTTATTTATAGTAATTTTGTTTTGTGTTTTGTCATTTTTATTTATTAGTTTTAGTGTATTTAGTTTTAGTTATTTAATTGTGTTAAATTAAACTAAATGGAAATGAGAAATGTTTGGCAACTTGCTGAAATAAAATGAGTGTTTTTAATATTTTGTTTTATTTTAGTTAACATTTATTTCAATTCATTAATTTTTTTAATTATTGTTTTTGGTTTAGTTAACGATAATAACCCTGCTTCAGAAGACTTGATATATAACGCATGAGTTATATGGAACACTTTATGATACATTTATGGTGCTTTTACATCATTTTAAGAAGCATGAAAGACTTGATTTTGACTCCTTGACTTGAAAGACTACATTTTTAGGTGAACTACCCCTTTAAGCCGTCAATTTCTTTGGTCTATCAGTCTGATTCTTCCTCGTTTTTTTTTTTGTTTTGTTTATTTTATCTGAATATACAGTTAGAATTATTTTTGGAGGTGCAGAATAAGTTAAAATATTCATTATTTTATGACATAAACCTACGTACACATCCACATACTGCATAATGCATCATTCAGACTGCATTATGGAACATACACTGTCACAAATAGATAGCATCAGAGATGTGTGCATCTGTAAATTCAATCAGACACAAGCACATGATGGCCTGCATAACATAGACGGAGCACAAACACAATCTGACACTAATGCACCACATGCTCTTGTAGACCTGCTGCAATAATCTTGTACAAACGGTGAGCAATTTGAACTGTGAATACAAAAGCTTAAACTATTGGGTCTTAAAACCAAGTGTTATTGGTTAACAAGCTCATGATTAGCGCCATTAAAGGTGAAGTGTGTCATTCTTTCGATGTTAAAGCACTACTTACCTGTTAAATGTGCACAGATGTCTATAATTAGGCCAGATGCATCAGTGTTTGTGTCAAGGGATTCTTTAGCAAATTTCTTATGGCAGATGGGGGTGAAAGGTAGTTTTGGGGGAAACCTGTTTGAAATTTTTTTATACCTATGAACTAGACAGAGTCTTCTGAGAATCATTTGCAATTTGCATTCCAGAAAGAATGACAAAAGAAGCCACTCCAGCAACCGGTTGAGTGGTGCGGAGAGTAAGGACTCTCCATTTAAGTTTGACGTAAATTTGAAATTCGAATCCATGTATTTCCTTTTCCTTTTGCCTTTTCCCTTTTCCCATCGCATATCAGCTCAAAGAAGTGATTGTTACATAAAAGAATAAAGAATATATTCCAAAAGTTGAAATAAAGTTCCTATCAGGAATTTAAAAGTCCTGAAATTGAAATTAGAAATTTGATTAATTCATTATTTTAATACATATAATAATATATACTGTTGTTATTTTTGTTATTATTGCATACTGTTTTATAATGTACTACAATACACTGAGGTGCAAACTGTATCTGACACTATTTGCGCAAACTATGAATAGTTACAGTTAGTGCAAAGAAAAGGCTGCTGTTTTCACTTAGTAAATAACTTATTTGCTATTGCAAACAACTTAAACTTAATTTTTAAGTTCAGGTGCTATTTGTAGCCGTAAAAATGTGGGGCGGGGGATTTAGGACTGCTATTCGTATTTGATCCATCATCACCTTCCGTTTGCTGAGATAAAAGGAGATTTTGTGCAATAAAGTGAAGTTCTATGGTCATATGGCCAAGCATTGCTTTCAGTGATTGTGCTAATGCATCTTGAAGCATCATGATCCTGTGTTATTTCACATGTCTGGCCATTTAATGAAACCATCAACCTCTGTTTGATTGAAGATAAAGAGCATCCATTCTGATAGAATTCAGTATGGCGTTCAATTTGACATAGAGTTGCTCACCACCTCCTTGTTTCCCACGACGCAAGGGTTTGGCTATTGGTGAGCCATCAAAAGACATCAGATCAAAACGAGTTAGCATTTTTATTCTGAATCATGGAAGAATTTGTTCGTTCCCGCAGTCTGAATACACGCAGGCCTCCTCTCGATGACCTTTCTTTTGATTTAGGTTCTGTTCAGGTCAACCACTGTTAAATAGAAGAAAAGAGAAAAAGATCAGACAGGAGCAGCGCTTTCATCCACAAAGGTTCAGAATGCGAGAGAAGATCATGCGTTTGAATTGAGCGAACAGCCCATTGATGGATCCTGCCCATCTCTGCCTCTTTCTCATCCCTTAATCACCTCATCCATTGCTTTTCTTTTTTTCTCTTCCAGATTATCAAGGACCAGAAGCTCTTTATCATCGTGGGTGGGATGTTGCTGATTGATTTGTGCATCCTCATATGCTGGCAGATCGTGGATCCCCTGAAGAGAACTGTGGAAGAGTACAGCTTGGAGGCGAGTCCAATTGGTTATTATTAATGTTGTATGTAACGATTCAGCAGAATCCCTCGACCAGGTAGTAATGGTTAATCAATCCCAACTAAATCATAGTCACAGGGAGCTGGGATCACCGGGGGAGTACGTAGCGGCCAAGGTTTTATTACCATCTGCGTTATTTTTGGTTCAGGAAGTGAGACGCCCTGCCCCCACATCCACGGCGGTTGGGCACATAGGCCAGCTGGAATGTGGGACATTGGCACAATTGCTTGGAAAAAAAGGCATTTTCACGAGCCCGTCCCATGCTGACACATAAGGGGAAGTGTGTGATTGAGCAGGGCTTCAAAACGGGCTGGACATTTTAAACGTCTGCTTGCTTTAGTCATGTGCATTTAGTCATGTGCCTTCATGGACTTGAGTCAGACGCTGTCGCAAATGATTGGACGTGTTTAGCTGAAAGCAAAGCAAAAATAGACAATGTCAGACCTGATTGTGTAGTGGATAGCTATTAAAGTTACCTTGATTTGTGTGTGGTTGTTTTCTTTACTTAAAGGGATAGTTCACCAAAAAAAAGAGAATTCTCTCTTAATTTACTCACCCCCATGTCATTCCAAACCCATATGACTGGTATTTCGAACGGATATATATAACGAAACTGTCACACTTATTAAATTTTGTTTGTTCTTAGTTTTTGTTTTCATGGACCTTTGGTTTGTTATTTTCAGTCACATGTGTTTCTTTGTCTTAGTTTCCCGCCAGTCATCAGTTCTCATGGACACTCATCAGATCATCACACCTTTTCGTTATCATCTCAGCATCACTGTGTATTTAGTTGCTCTGTTTCAGTTGTCCGTCTATGTTTGCGTTTTGTGTGTGTTTACCCCTGTTTCACACATACACTGTTAAAACATCTGTCTGTTCCTGTTTTTTTTTTTTTTTGTATTATTAAAATCACTTCGTATTGGATCCTGTGCACCTTCGTCTTCCTCCGTATTCATCTTGTGACAGAAACTTTCTGTCCCTCTTTTGAAAGTCCAGGCAACCAAAACTTTGAAGATCCAAAAAGGTCATAAAGTCATCGTAAAATGAATCCATATGAATTGAGCGGTTTAAGTCTTTTAAAGTGATACGGCCACTTTATATGATTAAAAGATTTAATTTAGGCTTTTATTTACATCTAAACCATGATCGACACACATACACATACACGGTAAACACAGAAGCTCAAGCATGTGATGTACAACAACCAATGAGGTTTGTTCTAACGTGTGGCGCTCGCATCAGCTTTCGTGTTTACCATATGTGATGCGCTCTATGTATGTGTGTTTATGGTCACCGTGATTTTGCCAAGTAAGACATGTTCCTGGATCAACATATTTTGTTGATCCTGGATTAACATTCCTGCCCCAAAATTTAGTCCTAACCCTATCCCTACCCCTAAACCTAACCCTACCCAAACTTTTCCCTAAAATCTGAGGGAAATGACAGGTGAATAACACTGATGTTGAAGCACCTCACCCTGGTTTTAAGCCTAAACTTGACATAAACTGTAAACTTGTTCCTCAAATCTGATTGGTTGATTGGAAAGTTGTTCCAGGATCAACAAAGATGTTGATCCAGGAACATGTGGTACTTGGTGAAATCACGTTCACCGTGTGGGTCATATGTGAATAAAAGCCTTAATTAAATCTGGTCATCATATAAAGAGATCACATCGACTTGGATTCAACCACTCGATTCATATGGATTCATTTTACAATGCCTTTATGACTTTTTTGGTTCTTCTAAGTTTTTGGTTACCTGGACTTTCATTTGAGGGATAGAAACCTCTCAGGTTTCATAAAAAAAAAAAAAAATCTTAAATAGTTTTTCGAAGATTGACCAAAGGGTTTGGAACGACATAAGGATGAGGAAGTAATGACAGATTTAAATTGTTTGGGTGAACTATCCCTTTAAAGGTATGTTTTTAATGACGCGCAGCTTTCCTTTCCATTTGTCTGTCAATTCCTGAGGTGTATGATCCCTGTACTTAGTGTGTTAAAGAGTGAAAGGCCTGGCGACTAACAGGCAATGTGGCTGAGCGGACTTTGCCGTCACACCGATGGAATCATGGCCGCCGTCTCTCTGGAGAACTCTCGGCAGGGAGATTAGCGCAGATTGATTGGTGCTAGGAAAAGGCCCATTAACTTTCCCATCACTCTAGAGTGTTTCGACGAGCTTCTCCTTCCTCCTTTCCCCTGTCCTCTACTGTATATGTAGTTATTTCAGGCCATAAGCGTTTCTCAAAGGTCAAAGAATCGGGAATGGACAATGTCTTTGGGCTTCAATAAAGCCATTTCATAGGTGTTCACATCAACTGCAATTTTAGCTAGAAAGAGTTTAAAAGTCATTCATTTTCAATGAAAGTTGGCCATCTGATGCCAATGTTCGATAGTGTCCACTGGGGATGCAACAAAGTTGAGCAGACAGTGAAGCTTGAATGATTTGTCGCCTGATGTTGCTGAGTTTACCAGGCATGACTATTAATAACCAGCAGTACAGCAATTTAGGAACCTCTAAGTTGAATCTCTGTCAGTGTGAATGGAACTTTAGGGCTGATGTTATTTTGAAGAATCGCTGCATCACGTTTGGGTCAGGAATAAGCTATTGTTGACTGCTGTAGGACACTGAGTGTGTGTTTATTTAAAATGAATGTATGTGAGGCTGGAGACAATTACAGTGGACAGTCTGTCAGGGACATGAAACGGAGGAATGTAAACAGATCTGAGTGCAGCGGACAGCATTGATGTGAGCTGCAAACTTCTGTGTTTAGAGCTTCACTCGTTGCTCTGCTGAAAACCAGCTCAGTGTATGCTTCCTCTGATCCACATTAAGTACTCAAACTTTGCAGACATTTGTAAAAAGTAAAAAACTGGGCCATATGTGCTGCATTATGACAAAGAAAAACATGCAGAAGATTTTTAAAGTTTTATACCTGTTCTTTACTAAAATACATGAGGGTGGTTGACATGACATGTCTAAATGTGCCCTGCAGTACGACATGCTTTACTTCTTCCAGAACTATTTTAAGCAAACTTTTATTATGCAGTGACGCATTAAATTGATCAACACTAGCAGTAAAGACATTTATAATGTTACATATGATTTATATTTCAAATAAATGCTGTTCTTTTGCGCTCTCTATTCTTCAAAGAATCCGAGAAAAAAGTATCACGGTTTCCAAAAGCATATTAAGCAGCAAAACTGTTTTCACTGAACACTCAAAAAAAATGCATTTGAATTTCATATCAAATTTCCATCTGTTTGGATTACACAGTTTTAATATATAAACAAGCTAATAAACTTAACATGATGCATATGTGCTAGTCGTAAATGAAACCGGTACGATTTGCATCTATTTGATTTTATTTAAATAATATATATATATTTAAATGCATTTATTCAAATTGCTTAAGATCAGCATAAATCTGTTCATTGTGAAAACCATTAAATAATTCAGTTAAAATAAAAAAAGTATGATCATGGTTAAAATGGTGCTAACTCTAGACCAAGCAATATTCAGTTGGTTAAAATGTATGACATTTTAAAATGTATAAAATGCAACATTGGATTTATTAATGATAAATATATAAACCTTGTTGTTGTGTATTTAAAACACATTCAGTTTATTAATGTTACTGTTTCATTTGTGTATGATAAACTTGCAAGACATTAAGTTTATTGTTAAAACTATTTAATCCAAATTGATGGAAAATTGATATGCAATTTAATACATAAATCTTAAATGTAGGTCTGAATATTTTTTTGAGTGAAGACTGGAAACATTTCAGCTTTGCCATCACAATCAATGCAAATTGAAATGACAATTTAAATTGTAGCAGTTCACATTGCCGTTTTTATTGAATTTTTGAGCACTTCATTCAAAAACATTAAAACAATCTATAGAACATAAATCTATAGATCTATGAAACATTAAAATATCTGTAAAACTGAACATTTTGTTTAAAAGAAGAAAAAAAAACATTCATGGACTGTTATTTGTCAACTATACCCACAAACAGAATACAGCATTGGATTAACTTTGATTGAATTATTGGATTAAATAGATTGACAAACAAAATGTTTCTTCTTGTGGATATTGGTATGTGTTGTAGAATGGAGAGAGAGAGAGAGTATAATGTAGATCCTGAGTGTTTCTCTGGTCTGATGAAGGACAAACTGTGGAGGAGCTGATTAGCATTCAGCAGGTTTCTTCTGCAACACTCACCGTTCTCGCTCCTGTTCTTATGTCGACGCTGCAGCAATCGCAGTCTGCCTGCACACACACACACACTATTGTAGTGTGGCATTGCCATGGCAACAGCCAAGGCTTCTGACACACATAAACCAGTGCTGTCATTGCTGATCCCCAAGACAAAAATACAGGGAAAGGCTTTGGACAGGCGCTGTAATGACGGATACCTGCAAATGCACACACATGATGACAAGTATGTAGAATTTGTGTAACATGTATCTTAAACTAACCAAATGCAAACATTTTGAGTACATTGAGATCCTCCGGTTCTCATAATCCAACAAAGCGTCAAGCATACAGTACTTTTACTCTAAGAGCGAATTCACTAAACAGTTGTGCCACTTTTGCATGCAATATTCCAGCACAATAACCCACATCTTATTCAATTATCACCCATACAGTTTAACCAGCCACAAAATGTGCTGAAATAGTGCTGCACTGTGAGTTTTTAAATTAAGCCAGTCATATTTTTTTTTCAGCACAAACATACCTGCTTTCTATGTAAATTAGACGCATTATAGCATCTTATTTACAAAAGTCATCTCCATTTACCTGCCGTAATTAAAGGTGAGCTGTTTCTGCCTGTAGAAAGCAGACGGTAAACCGAATACTGTTTAATAGAGGCATTTCAGTACATTTTCTATCAATCACAGCAGCAGTAATTCATCAAATCATGATGATGGATGAAATGGTGGAGAAGAGCATTATACCAGACGTGTTTGCAGATTTCTCAACACAGAAAAACACAGGAACATGCTCATATAATATAAGGGACTCTCTCATGTATTTTCCTAAGTGAAAGGGAGCCGTCTGTCAAATTGTCCGAAGTGTTCCAATGGCAGTTTTTCCTCACTTTCGGTGTCAAACTGAGGACAGGCAGACAGCCGTGAGTCACAGGGTCTTTTCATGTGCAAATGCTTATTTTAGGGCGAAACTTTAATACATGAAATAATTGGTCTAAACTCGTGCGCTTTGATAGTGGATTGATTTAGATGCAGGTCTGGAGTGTGATGGGGTCTGATGTGACTGTACAGTTGGAATGATTCACTTTGTTGGCAGGGGACCAATCTAATGAATAGGCATGTATATTCTAGCATTTTGGGGACATTTGATTGATTTCCATTCATTTTATAGTGAGATAATGTCCTTCTATCTACTATTCTTAGTTAGTTATTCTTAGTGGTCGATTTGCTTTTATAAACCACATTTTATTTATTAATTTGCCTTTTTTACTTAAAATCCATTTAAATTTATTTAAATTTATTTAAATGTATAAGTAATGTATAATTTTTATCATTTTTTAAATGTATTTATTTCCATTAATTGCATGCATCCAGCACTATGCCAAATTATTAACTTGTTTTTAATCATGGCTTCAATTAAAAAGGCATATAAATTTACACATTTTGTAAATGCATACATTTTGTGAAAATTTCTCTTGAATCCTCGTGGTTTCATTCACCTCACAAAATGCGTTTTTGCTTTTTTATTAAAACATTTAGCATGTTTAATAAGCAGTAGCATGTTTGTTGGCTGGTCCCCAAAATGCTGGTGATTTGAGATTTCACTATCCACAATGTAGACAAAAAAAAAAAATCTAAAGAAAAGAAAATAAACTTGTACTTGCATAGACAAGACTGCCAGACAGGTATTTTTTGTCTTTATTGATGTTTTTCTCTGCTCTTTTATAACAGGTTACCACATATGCATCTTTAAAGCCAATTAACAATGTGGGTGTGCCACTATATGTTTTATAGACCCTTGAACAATATTCTTGTATTCACATTTGTTTAAGAACGCCTTAGTAGAGATATTAATGCAGGGATAAAAGCCATCTGTCCATTTGTGTCCTAAGCTTTTGGTTTTGAATATCATGTTCATGCAGTACATTTGCAGAAGTGTGTGCGTGTTCAGGAATCTGAAAGGCATTGTAGGACTCCTTATGTTAAACAGCTGTGGTTTGCAGGAATCAATGGCTCAGCAAAACAAACTGGGTCATTTAGGACTGGAAAGCCACCCACCTCTCTCCTCCATTGATCAAGTGTGAGGAACAGGAGTGAAAACCTTGCTTTCAGGAGCAGCGGGATCATGTGGACATGGTTATTGTCTGCCGTACACATCAGTCATTTTGACAGGAGTTTGTTGGGGCTCTGTTTATGTTGCCAAAGGTGTATACAGTATTTGTAGTAGACAAGAGATGAATGATGGTGGTTTATTAAGTGTATATTTAACATAATCCTGAATGAGTCTTTGTTGAATGTCTAATGTGACGGGTCCTATTGGTTGCGTGCATTTTGGGCCTTAACACTAAGCTTTATGAAATCCAATTCGCTCCTCATGATCCAAGAAAGTGTCTCTCTCTCCATCTCTCTTAAATCATCCTGTCTTCCCATTGTCTCTTGCATTCATGTGGTCTGGATAAGTAGACTCTGTCTCTGGGCTCACTGTTGCTATGCGACTGCTGATTGAGCATAAGGGGGATGCAATTTACCAATTAGAGGCCTTCTAAATTAAAGACAGTGTCAAGGGTTCCTGTACTTAGAAAGAGGCGCTGTCCATCAGGGCCATCTGATGTACAGATTGTTAAGGGTCTGAGTCCCCTGCAGCTGAATATGATATTGTTTATTCAGCTATTTCAAGAGATTTGGAGCTCTCTGAAGCCCATTTATCATGCACTGACATGCTGATGGTGTAAATTCAGGTCATTTCGGTCACTTTTGATGTCTAAATGGCAAAACGGAGCCCAGTTTTCATCAATTCACCATAGATGTTGAGTATAATTTCATGGATAACTGCATACTGTACTCTACCTTTCAAAAGTTTGGGGTCAGTAACATTTTTCATGAACTGAATTATTTTATCGTTTTATTTTATAATGTTCTCTGAGGTCCACTTATAATGTTATCAAGATTTAGAAGTAATTTAGAGGTAAATAAGCTCTTTTCTGTCCTGTTTTTGACCCTCTCCTTCAAACACTCCATTTTGATAGGCATGCCACATTCAAGACTTGGAAGTAAACGTCCACTGCTGTGATGGGTAACAGTTATGCATATTAAAATAAGTAAATACTTGGAGTTACCAAAGTTATAATTGACAGGATAACTTGTGGTGTTTCATGTAAACGGAATTATGAATAAATTCGTTCTTATAGGCTATTAATCGTTCATACTTTTAGATAAAGTGTAAAACGTATACATTGTCATTTGCTGTGTCATGTTTTAAATAAATGAAACGTGTTGTAATGTCTCACTGAAGCTTTTATTCAGGATTACAACGAATGGCTTCGATCAAAACAATAACAAAAGCAGTTCTCCACATACTCTCTTCCGTATACGATAATCCAAATCATTAACCCAATAAATGCAGAAGCAAAAGAAATAACAGCAAATCGCAACTATCACAACTATTCAGTTTGACTGCAGCGCTACAGTATAAATAGTCAGTACATATCAAACGTTCTGTAACAAAGCAATAGTTCACATGGTAAAAACACTGTTACACACTCTTGTGTTGCGACATTACTGTCGTATCCAATGTAGCACTGCATCATCTTTTATTTTTGTCTCTGAAAAACCTGCGCCGAACGGTGTCTTGTTTAAGAATAAACCCACAGTAAAATTAAGCGAACTAGCGATCAGAGTCTTACTGACTCTTAATGTTCTGAAATGAGTCTTTCTTAATGTAAGGATCACAAGGATGGCAATGCAAAGACAGTGTTTTTCCACAACTTGACACTAGAGGCGTCTCTATCGATTTGTTGCTTGAGTAATCCTGTGTTTGTGACCGTCTCGTATTTAATACTACATGATGTGTGCAAATTGGTGGTTGTGGCTGAAGAGGCAATGATGTAGAAGTAGGCGTTGATCTTCTACGGAGGCAGTCATGACGTAATAATGTTTCAAAATCCGAAACCCCATTTTTTCTTGTCTTATTGCTACTAGACTAATAATGTCAACAACAACAAAAAAAATAATAATAATTGAATGACTAAAAAAAAATCTCTCTCTGTCTCTCTCTCTCTCTCTCTCTCTCTCTCTCTCTCTTTCTCTCTCTCGCTCTCTTGCTCTCTTCTGGTCCTGAACAGACACTCTCAATCACGGCCCCAGACATATCCATTACACTCAACTCTACAGCTCCTCACAAAGAAGAAAATCCATTAGTCTGTGTGTTTGAGAGTGAGAGAGTGAATATGAGGGCATGTAATATAAAGAAAAATGGAGAGAGAAACACATAGCTGCAATACCTCTGTGTCCTCCATGTGCCTCCACTATAGCTGTTGTAAGCATTGTCATCACAGTGTGTGTGTAAGCATTGTCATCACAGTGTGTGTGTGTGTGTGTGTGTGTGTGTGTGTGTGTGTTGTGTGTTGTGTGTCTCTCTCTTATCAGGCAGCATTTTACCATAGTTATTGGATAATGACCATTGTTTCACATTGGTATTTGTAGTAAAACCATAATACCCACAGATAAAAAAATTGATTGTTTCCTTCCCTTAATAGTTTAGTGTGAATCTATAGAATTTTCAAATATCATGGTAAATTTCATAATTCTGGGGAGCCAAATATATCCAATTCCAATTTGTGTACATAAAAATACTAATCTAGTAACATTTTAATACATAAAAAAAAGAAATAATTTTTTTGTAGTAATCTTGGAAAAAGCTACACTTCACATCACCAACAATTCCGTAATTATAATAATTTTGAATACTTCTTTGATAATGATACTGTTTCACAGACCTTAAGTAGGACATGACTGAAAGATTTGCGGTTCAGTAAGTGAGTCAGATGGTAATTTAATAACAATTCTGATGGATTACTATTCAGTCAGTTAAATCAGTAAAGGATTCTTTTGACTGATTCTAACCAATAACTTAGTTTCTGAGTCTTTTCGATGGTAA
The DNA here is from genome assembly GCF_963993115.1 of Abramis brama. Lineage (NCBI taxonomy): Eukaryota > Metazoa > Chordata > Actinopteri > Cypriniformes > Leuciscidae > Abramis > Abramis brama. The sequence goes on from NC_139974.1 coordinate 32,940,646, forward strand.
TTCAGTAACTGTTCTGATAGATTATGCCAGTTTATTCAGAGAAGGATTTGTCAGACTGATTCAACTTTTAGTGATTTATTAGAAGAACTGCTCATCTATTCATGAATATTGATTCTCTGCATATTTATTGTGCAGCAAGTGCATTAGAAACGTTTGTCTTTACATTATATCAGCACATTCAGGCTGCAAGCTCACAACTTTTGGGAAAATACAATTTAATTTGCTGTGGTGCAGAATGATGTGGTGATGAAATTGTACTTTTGGGCCTGTTTAATACAAATGATTGTCACAGGTCTTTTCACACTACTATTTAGAAAGCGTTAAAGTCCCCCTGTGGTGAAAATCAAGTTTTTAATGTTGTTTATATGTCTATGTGATGTTTTTAATATGCTTTAAGACAAACCATGTGCAAATTCATAAGTCAACACCATTGTTTAGTATTTTCTCCTTAAAACTGCAGTGAACCAAAGACAGTCTCAAAAACGCAGCTTGAAATCGCTGGTGTTTCTGACGTCACAAACTACCTTGTAACCAATCACGTCAACTTGTGATCGTCAATGAGTGGATTTCTGAGCTGATGCGAGTGAGTGGAGGCGGGGATAATTTGCATATTAATTGATCCGCGTTTACTAAATGAGGCAAGGGTGAAGAGTTACATTCAAGCTATTTTTTTCAAGGAAAAAACTTTTAAATATGTCATTTTGGTGATCAAAGATGAGTTTTAAGGGATACAATTATTGACTAAATGGGGACTTTAAGTAAATGTGTGTTTATAATACATCTAAATGTTGGTATAGGGCTCTGAATAACCTGCATGTTGGGTGGATGGACGGTTGGCTGCTGTTCATCAGTGTGTGGAGGAGCGAGGGCAGCATTCTTCTCCCTTGTGTGCACATCTTTCTTGCTGCATCAGCAGTGTGGTGGCAGGATGCATACAGATGCTGAGCGCACAGCTGCATCAACTCCTGTCCTTGTCCTTGAGGAGATGCTTTTCTCTCCTTGTCCCATGGGTAAAAGGCGACGCTCGAGGCAGATCTCTTCCGTAAACTCACCTGCTACGGATATGCGCTATATTGAGCAAGATGGAACAGAGCTACAGTGTCATGACTGGGTAACGTCACGCTATCGCGTGTGACATTCATCACCCTCCTCCGTCCCCCAAGGCATCCGGGACTCCGCAGCCTTGAGGCTCAACTAATTAAACCCTTGGCGGTGGCAGGGGAGCTGGCTGGGTGCCAACCCACCTGGGCATAATGACGCACACAGCTGGTGACACGAACCAGAGAGCAGCACTCATATGATCTGCCCTCTCTGAGTCACAGCGGATCTTATAAAGAAGTGTTTGCTCACGGTCCCCTTAGTCACTGGTGGCCATCGTCCCTTGAGTCCAATGCTGCAACGAGACACTTATGTATTCATCCATACATCATGTGATTGTAAATAACAGTGGTAGTGTTGGTTTATTTGGCTACAATGATGAATGGGATGTCAGGTTGATTTGTGATCCTGTCTGCTGCATCGTCTGATTATATTTGCTTTGGATTTGGAAACAGTCCTCACTTCTCTGGAAGTGGCAGTCTAGGTAAGAGGTTTGGGAGATGGTTTAGATGCGGACCTTGGGGTTTTATTGCTCTGATTTGTGGCCGTAATCTGAGCTTCATAATTAGCCGCCTTGAAATGATATGTGATATTCTTTGAAATGTTAGTAGTGCTTGTTAAGGCACTGAACACTAACCCTAAGTATTAAACTTTGCCATCTAACTCACAACAGACATGAATTTTGAATGTGTCCTCAAATCATGTGGCTTGTTGTGAAAAGTGTGCTATTACTTTTCAAAGCGAATGACCTTAAAATTTTCACCTGGCAGACCATAAAACAGGCACAAAAAAATACTGTAGACCTATGTACAATGGAGGGACCCGAACAATAGCTAGAGACCAGAATATCACAGAGCCAGGCTCTTCAACTCCACGGTCCTGCAGAGTTTAGCTCCAACTTTGATCAAACTCACCTGCCTGTCACTTTCTAGTGATCTTGAAGACCTTGATTAGCTTATCCAGGTGTGTCTAATGAAGGGTTTGGAACTAAGCTCTGCAGGATAGTGGACCTCCACAACTAAAGTTGAAGAGCTGTCATAGAGACTTGGGGCTAATAATCTATCACCCAGCAATACCCTATAAAGGCATGGGCCAACTCGGTCCTGGAGGGCCGCTGTCCTGCAGAGTTTAGCTCCAACCCTAATCAAACACACCTGAACCAGCTAATCAATTTCTTCAGGATTACTAGAAGGCCAAAGGCAGGTGAGTTTTATCAGGGTTGGTGCTAAACTCTGCAGGACAGTGGCCCTCCAGGACAGAGTTTGCCCATCCCTGCCCTAGAGACTATGCAGAACACCCTTGCAACCATTCTGAAAACCCTGGTATCTGCGTAGAAATGCCCTAGCAATCTTCCAGAACAATCTAGCATTGTGGTTTTGCACACTCACATTTACTACAGAAAATGTGAAAATCTAGTTTAATTGTACAGTTCCCAGTCCAAGAAACAGAAAATGAAAATTTGCTGCTCAAACACACTCATAATCTATCAGCAGCTGTGAAGGGAACGTGTGTTTCTTTGTGCCCCACAGTTCATTACACGGCATTACATTTAAGAGGCCTTAAGACTCAGATGTGTGCAGTGGCGGCTGGTGCTTATCCAGAGTGGAGAAGCACAGATGTCGCTTATCAGTTTAAAATGTAGTTGCTCCCAAAACTGCTTGCAAACTGCTACTAAACTGGTCTTATTGAAAAAAATTTACCAGGCTCAGAACTGCGGTATTTTTTAAATTGCAGTAGGCAAGAGACAAGATTTTGAACTCCAAGCTAAATATTACAGCAGCTAACAGCATCTGTATCTCTGAGCAAGTTTTTATTTTATTTTCAAACACTGTCAGGTACCTCACCGTTTGGTGGAACATGCTGAAATTCACAAGAGCACTCTTGTTTGTGGGATATTACTTACAGTAAATATTTCTATACAATATACATGTTTGAGTGAAACTGCACTACCCGTGCAGTCTTAAAGCAATTACTGCATGCGATCAGCCTCTTTAACTCCCTAAAAACAATCTAGCAGCATTGCAGGGAACTCAAAGCACATCACATATGAAAAAAAAAATTCTGTAGACCAATACAATACCCGAGCCACATCTAGAATATTAGAGAGCAGGGCTCTTCAACTCCTGTCCTGTGGGGCCTTTGTCCTGCAGAATTTTACTCCAACCCATATCAAACTCACCTGCTTTTAACTTTCTAGTGATCCTGAAGACCTTGATTAGCTTTTTCAGGTGTGTTTGGAGATGGACCTAAACTCTGCCGGATAGTGGGCCTCCAAAGTTTAGGGGCCCTGTCATAGAGTTTTGGGGCCAGTAAGCAACACCCTAGCAACCATCCAGGGGTGCGTTTCCCGTACAACGACATAACTCGCTGCTTAACTATCATAGTATGATGCATCGTTAAAGAAATCAACTAGGTAGTCACGACTGTTTCTCGAATTGTCGCAAATTGGTCGTTCAACCGCGTTGGTTAATGATGTCATGCAGGTGGTGGAGCAATAACTACTTTTAATGAATCTGTTTGAGATCAAATTAATGCTAGATGTTCTGCAATAAATTACGGACATTGCATCTGAGGACTCTTTCTCATTTTTCTCAGTTATTTTGCTTTATTTCCAGATTCAATCATAGGCTCGTTCTTATGTACTAGAGCACGTTCGCACACTCTTCAAAGACGACGCTTTAAATCTCTTGACAAACTAAAAGATGTAAATGTAAATTTGTATGTATTCTCAATAAAAGATCTAGATTTCACAATAGCACTTGTAGCACTTGTTTTGGGGATTTTGCTTAAATATGTTCAAATGAAACTGTGCTACCCATGTATACTTAAAGCAATCGCTGCATGCGATCAGCCTGTTCACTCCCTAAAAACAATCTAGCAGCATTGCGGGGAACTCAATGCACATCACAGATGGAAATCTCAGTGTGGTGGGAACATCGTCTACTGTCTCTGCCCAGAGTGCTTCTGCTTCCCGCTCTTATCGCCATCAGTCTGCTGTGGAGGCCTCCATCCTCTCTGCGGTCCGGAAACCGAGAGATTTGAGAGCGAGAGCGAAGAGCAGGGGAAGGGAAGAGGAGGGGAAGGAAAGAGCCCTCAGGATCAATACACACACAAGCACTGGAGGAAAGGCATGGTGTGAGTGGAGATGTAAACCATATGGCACTATTAAACCCTACAACAGTCACTTAGTGCAGCAGGCCGTGGGAGTCCGTACACAAGTCTGCTCTCTCCCCTGCGTTCTCCTCGACACACTCATGCACGGCTGCCTTCCTAATCACCGCTCCTCACCCCGCCCTCCTGCCCTCCTGCCCTGTCCCGCACGGAGCCTCGGTCCTTCAGGACATGTTTAGCCTGAGATTTCATGCTTCCGCGATCCATGCCGCAGGTGCCTGCCGAACATATTTAACCCCGCCTTTGTCCCCAGTTACAGCTCTCTGCTGCGTGAGTAGGCAGTAATAACGCTATTGTGATTGCCCTGCCGAATCCCTTGTTAGGAAAGCTGTGAAATCAAGTGAGCTTTCTGCTCACGGGATGCACACACACTTGCATGCGAAACGGCAGTACGCAGCAGGTGATCACTGAGAGAGCTGTAAAGCTGCACGTGGTGGGAATAACGTAGGTAAATAAGATGTTAAAGGAGAAAGAGAGACATGAAGAATGAGAGAAGAGGGGAGATGGAGCCGACTGCAGGCACAGCCCCCCTCCTGACCGCCATCTGCACATTCATTAACCTGCATGCCACAACAGACTGCTGCGATGGGACGTGCCAATCAGGAGCCCGTGTGTGAGTGTGTGTCTCTGCTCATCTACCAAATCTATAATTAAGATTGTATCTCTGTACATATTTCAGAACAACAAAGAAAGACATTGTTTTAACGGTTTTGCATGACGTCGGATGTGATTTAGCTTGTGTTTGAAACTGTTATTATGACTTCTTTAAGTGCTGAATTGTGATTAGTCTTTTCTTTCATAATTAATTTTGTGTTGGTTAGAGATGTCTGTGTTAAGTAAGTGGGCAGGGCAAAGGAGACATCAGAGAGGTCTGTGGCCCCTGATGCCCTTCACATGCACAGCTCCACGGGGCCAAAACAAGGCCACATCAAAGGGCTTCAAAGGGCCTTTGAAGTAAACACCTATTAATAACGTATTGTAACCCAGGCAAACAGCTTTTTATGAGACAGTTGCTTAAATTTGTTACGTGTATATATAATTTTCTATTTATGAATTATTTATCTTTTCATTTTGATTCACAAATTCACAGAATATTGCTTAAATCCGAGTTGCAAAACAAGGTGGAAAGAGCCCGAAATCACATACTTTCTGAGTAGGTACTAAATTTGAATTTGATACTTTGCGACCGACCATTAAAAAGGTATGTTCTATATAGTATGAATGTGTCTAGTATGAATGTAATCCGGACGCACTACACTCACCATGTTATCATGTGACCTACTAGTGTCATTTGCATAGCTTCACTTCCATTCATAAATCCTCTCCCGTGGCCTCATGGGATAGTAATGCCATCGAATGCACACTTCAGAATCTCTCTGGAGTAAGTAGGTCATCCAAGGACTTTTCGCCTTCTGTTTTTCAAATACTATGTATTTCGAACACACTACTCTGTTGGCAAACTGTTTTTCGCATACTATATAGTAGGGAAGTATTCGATTTTGGACGCAGCGCAGTTTTACTGCTCATCTTATTTATGTGGTAATTAACAGCTGCATGTTTTAATTGTAATGTGTTTGAGTCTCGCCATCTGCTGGTGTGGATGAACAGTGATGTTGCATCTGGTACTGTAACTTTGCCCTTTTTAGGGGAAACAGTTCGGACTTTTACATGGCACCGTTTTCAACTAAAAAACAAAAGCTTTTTATGCGTTTTGGCCATTCATTTACAAAATAACGCCATTTTAGGGGCCTGAAAACGCAAGCTTTTGAAAATGGGTTCCAAAGTGCACATTTTTGAAAACGATTTTGTTTTTGTCTTCGTTGTAAACTACAAAAATGTGGATTTTGTGAAAATTTGTGAATTTGTCCAGTCTACGGGTTGTAGTGTTTCTATACAAAGTGTTATCGTATCGGTTTTCGCTGATCCGTTTGAACAGAGATCATTTTGACAACGTTGTTTTCTGTATACCAAAAAAAGCAAAGGAACATCTTTTCCGTTTTTAGTATAACGTTGTTGTGAAAACGTACCCATAGAGTAAAAGACTAAATTAAGGAAGGATGTGCTGTGGAGAACCACACATTAGAGCAGATCAAATTTTATTTTTGTACATGGTTAGATTTAGGAATTTGTTTCTAATAACAGCCGTGATCAGGAGCTGGATGGAGAGAACGGTCTCATAACATCCGCACACACTGTAATGTTCACATCAGAGCTTGACATGTATTGATTCTGACTGTAATTTGTTCCACACTGCCATCTCGATATGGCCCATCCTTATCTCCAGAGTGGTTGAATGGGCAATTTTAATTTGGAAGCTTTTGCAATGATGATTGAAATCATATAATACATAAACCAGAATGCTACAGCTACACTGTTAAAGAGTGTCTTTTCTCTTTATCAGTCTGTTCTCTTATGCAATCACACAGACTGTCTGCCCGTTCCTCCTCCCGCTCTCATCAGCTCTGAGATCTCGACAGACTTGGCCTGCAATCAGACCAGCTGTAATGAATTTATAGTCCACAGTGGGTTTCGTTCCTTTTGGGATCCAGATCTGATGGTGCTGCTCGGTGCACACAGTTCAAGATTTCCGGCCTTTTATCGTTGTTGCTTGTCAGATTGTACAATATTAACACAGAGTGATCTTGTAAAAGCCAAGGCAAACTCTGCAATATCGATGTCAGACTGTACCTTATGCAAAGGGATAGTTCACCAAAAAAATAAAACAAATAAAAATTCCATCATCATTTACTCACCCTCATGCCATTTCAAATTTGTATAACTTTCTTATGTTGTTTTGGACCCCATTGCTTTTCATTGTATGAACATATTTCTAAATTTCTTTTCTTTTTTTCTGCAGAAGAAAGAAAGTCATACAGGTTTTGAACAATAAGCGATGAAAGATTTTGCAGTACAATGAAAGAAATCTTTAAAAAATATATATATTTTTTGGTTACAGGGTGCATTATGGGCAAGGTTCAGAGTTTTCCTCTATTTGCTGATGCTACTTTGTGTGTAACGTCTGGTCTCGTTAAGATTTCATGATGAATTAGCTTGGAGAAAGCATTTATTTTTAATTATCTTGACTGGTGCCAGGATCCACTCACCAGGATCGGTCAGATCCACTTGCAGGAACTTTTTGATTAACCTATTTATTGGGCTTTTTTCCCAACATCGTCTTTTATGTGAACACAAGCTATATTTGTGTTCTATTGGCCCTGAAAATGATCATACAGAACAAACTCCTTACACAAGATGCGCTCTCTCTCTCTCTCTCTCTCTCTCTCTCGCACACTCTCTCTCTCGCACACTCTCTCTCGCTCTCTCCAGTCTTAATATGAAGCCGTGCGTTGAAGCTCACACCCCCAAAATGGTTCTGTGTGTGAAAGAGAGCTGATTTGAAGCGTGGGTCGATGGCGCTGGCACCGCACAGACCTCCCGAGCCAGATAACTCAGCCACAAACAGCTCTTCATTACTCTCATAAGACTCGAGTCTCCGTGAGAATGAAATGTGTCATTTGGCCGATATGAGAGGCAGGTGCTGCAGGCCGATCTGAGGGATTGGATCGATGTGACGGGCTGCAGGTGGTCTGTCATTACCGCACGACTCCAAATGAGCTGATTTTTTTTTTTTTTTGATTCATCTTTGAGAGAAATTGTTAAATAATTTATGCAATGATGTAGGAGTGAAATAAAGTGGGGTCTGACAGTCTGCCACATTGAATTGACCACATTGAATCTTCTATTATTTATTTAAACCTGGAAATAAACAAAAGTATTTTTGGAAGAATTTGGAGGGAAATAAGAACACAAAATAATGTAAAAGGTATACTTTTTTTTAACTGGAAATGCATTTTATTTGTAGGGAATTTGAAATAAAAAAAATAATAAAAGAGAAATAAATACTACACCAAATACTATGAATTTTGATTCCTCTTTTTAATCAAATTAGTATGATGATAACTAAGATATTTTTTAGTGCAAAAATATCAGTAGTGTGGGTTTTCCAGGAAATGCGTGTACTCGCTGGACCTCTGATTCATGCAAATACTACCGTGTTATTTTCTGACGGACATCAATGTTGTGCTTTTCAAATTATGTGGATTTGAAAACAGATGGATCGTAAGATAATAATTATTTATTTCTTAGCTGGCAAGTATTCAGTGAAGTGATTGATGCTCAAAAGTTTATGTCGATGTTTTTAGCTCTAATATTCCAACCGACAGTCAGCCTAAGTTTTTGACGGACAAGATAACATCTGTGAAGGGTGAATTATATTTGATTTTTGGCTAATTATAAAACCTGCTGGAGACATTCTAAATGCTTTTTTGTGTAGTTCATTATACTTATTTTACGGAATTTTATGGAAGTTTATTTCATGGCTTAAATAATTACGTTACTCAAAGACTACTGACATGTTTGGTTTGTCAAAAATGTTACATTCAGATGTCGCAAATTTTATGATTTTTAAAAATCATGTTCCATTTCAGCAAAACAAGAAACATCCACAACCTAAAGAGGAACATTTTCAGAAGGATACTAAAAGGCCTTTTATATAAAGTACTATAAACTATCAATCAGATGACAGAAGGCACATAGTAGATCGTGTACAACATGTTTTTTAAGAAACGTTTTGATCATGTCGATAATTTATAGGCCTTAGAAATTGCGTATCAAATATGATACAGTAGCTTCCTACGAGAAGAGCTTTGTAGGAACAGACATGTGTCTCTATTGCTAGAGTTACAGAACATTTTCTCAATGCTTTCAAACTCAACCTCTCTAGCGCCCCTGATGGCTGATGACCTCCTGTGGCACCGGCCTGCCGACTGACACTGTTTTCAGTCTGAGCAGCTGAGACCCGATAACAAACCAGCTCTGACCATCTGACAAGAAGACAGGCTGCCTGGCAGCCGGATGGAGTCGAGCCCCCCTCCTTCGTTTTCAACTGCACCCCCTGAAACCCTGCCAGCCCACAGCCTGGAGAGCGTCCAGCTGAAGTCAGGCAGACATCAGTTCCCCTTGACCAACGCACACAAAAATATACCAAATGCACACTTTCACACCTGCAAAAATCTGACAGGGACATGTGTGCGTGCATTCAGTACATACTCCACAGATCTGAAGTCATGTGACACTGTCAGCAGCGTGACTAACGTGAATGCAAATGGAGTGTGAGTGAAAGAAACGAGTATTAAATGAGGAGACATCCCATCATATGCATAATTGCATGTGAGGAGCGTGACTGCAGGATTATTTCATTGGCTGACATTGTGCAGTTTGATGTATCATAAGGAGTGAAGTTAGGAGAGACCCGTTATCACTGTTGAGCAGAACAGTCCAACAGACTTGGAACTGAGCTGCTCGTTTGTATCTATGGAAACAAATTAATAGAGTTCCATACTATTAATCATTAAGTCATTTGTCAGGCTAAGATCTCTCTTTGTCTCTATTTTTCTCTCTGTCTCCCGTTCTCTTTCTTGTGCACACACTCTGAGTAGATGAATTTAAAAATTTGATAATCAAAATGTCCTCAAAAGCTTGTCCTTTTTTGATAGGCTGAGATGTTCACAATGCGTCAACTGCAAAAGCACAGTCTGTTCCTCTTCACAATGTTCTACAACATCACATTTCTGTTTTCGGACTGTGAGATTTACTCGACTCATCAGAATGCGAAAGAAACAGTCCTTCCAAAAGCAGTTCCCTTTCCCTGTTCCTCTTAGTTAAAGAGACAGATTGCTGGCCTCTTGGCTGGTATAAAGTGGGCCGATGGGAGGGGAACATGGCTGCCGCTCAGAGAAATCCAAATAGGCTGCTCCTTTTTAACATGCTTCCAAATGCAGAGGTGCAGAAGCCAAGCGTGTGTCCTCTTTTATTTTTTTTATCTTCGAGTCCCTCTGAAGTCAGTGCAAAGTATTTGGTTCAAATGGCCACCTACAATCCAATTTGGCACTGAGGCGAGCTAGGGAACAAAAACCAAGAGTTGTCCACATCCGGACAATGTAGGCAGAAAAGAGCAGTTTGGTGTGGCAGTGCATCGGTATTCCTGAAGCCAGTGGATTTCGTTGGCACATAATCCAGGAGACTATCAGAAACGTGCCACTCCCTGACATCCATCAGTATTCAGCCACCATTATATTGCAATATGTTTTGTGTAACATATTATACAATATGCATTATTTATTTCAATAATATGCATTAATATAATATGCAATATTATTTTATTATTTATTTAAAATAATAGTGTGAACTGAAAAATGTACGGATTAGAGCAATGAGCAAACTTCATTGCAGTTGTTTGAATTTATTAAAGGGATAGTTCACCCAAAAATCATCATTTTGTCTCATGTTGTTACAATCCTGTATGAGTTTCATTTTACTGTTGAACACAAAAGAAAATATTTTGAAGAGTGTTGGTAAGTATCCAGACAGTTGATGGCACCTATTGACTTAGTATTTCTTTCCTACCATGGAAGTCAATGGCTACCGTCAACTGTCTGGTTACCAACACTCTTTAAAATATCTTCTTTTATGTTCAACAGAAGACAGAAATTCATACAGGTTTGGAACAACTTGAGGATAAGTAATGACAAAATGTTCATTTTTGGGTGAACTATCCCTCTAAGGAGCGTTGACAGCTTGTGTAATTTACATTAAGCGCTGATGGATTTTCCTATTGGATGTTTTATTCAGTCTTTAATCAAGGCCCCGATATATTCAAGACGTTATTTTTCATTGTTCACTTAGGGGTAGTTAAGAAAACATCTACCCTAATGAAAATTAACCATGGTTTTATTATAGTAAAAGTGTAACTTGTTTGGCTTTTTTTTTTGGTTTTTTTTGGGCGGATTGATTACAATTTGTGTAACTACAATTTTACTACAATAAAAAAAAAATCATGGTTAAACAATGGTTAGTGTAGCTTAAAAACTCTCCAGTGTGTTCATGTTTTTACTTACGCCTGACCTCGATGTAGTCTGTCCGTCCGTCCGTTAATGTTTGTAGTCATTTACTGTGTTCTTGCTCTAGCAGCATGTTGTTGAGGTCCTAAGAAACACTACATATCTGTGTCATAACACTCTTTAAAGTTGTCATGCAGCTCACAGCTTTAGGGTTGCCTAGGAGAACAGACAAGTGGAAGAAAGAGGCGGTCACATGATCACACTTCAACGTTTCCCTGCTTGGGGGCCATGTCAGGTGACCTGGCCCTGAAGACAGCAGGGAAGAATCACATATTCTGCTCATGTTATGAGGAGGTGTTAACATGGTAATTGTAAGGTGTGAATGGAGTGAAATGCAGATGCCCACCCAATCAGAATTTAGGCAAAGATAACATTGGAACCCATTTTAGGGGCGGAAAAATTACTTTTTAAAATCATCTATAGAAATGTTCATATTTATAAATATATTATATAAAAATATATAAAATATTAACATTTCTATAGCTGATTTTAAAGTGTAATTTTTCCGCCCCTAAAATTGGTTATACCATTGCAATTACTTATTGCAAATAATATATTGAAATATATTATTCAGTGCTGGTCAGAATTATTTAGCCTGGCTCCGCCCTCCTGCTTACTTCCACTCAATTTTATTTCCCTTCAGTATTACGTCTGGGATTGTGGTGTATTCTTTGGTTTTCTCCGGCCAAATTTTTGGCAGCCAAATCAGCGAACAGAGGGAGTGGCTGAGAACGATGACGTTGATGTCATGCGTTAGTTTGAGTTGTAGGGTTACGTCACGACCAAAGGTTAGCGATTGGTTATGGCAGATCCAGAGTGACTCTGGGCAGATCCAATAGTTTAAAACTTCAACAGAATACCCGCCTAGAAGGAAGTTAACGCTTGTCAATGGAGAGAGGCCAGACTCTCTGTACAAATGAAATGTACAAGAGTCTGGTAGAACCAGGCTAAGAATTATTTGCCCCCTTGGTAAATATGATCAAAGATGGCTGTAAAAATTAAATCTGCATTGTTAATCCTTTTGATATTTTATTAAATAAATTAGCAAAAATCTAACCTTTCATTGAAGTAAAAGGATTGAAAGTGGGGGGGAAATCACACTATGAAATAAATGCTTTTCTCCAAAATACGTTGGGAACAATTATTTGCCCCCTTTTATTAAATACTTTTTGCATCCTCCTTTTTCCAAGATAACAGCTCTGAGTCTTCTCCTATAATGCCTGATGAGTTTGGAGAACACCTGACAAGAGATCAGAGACCATTCCTCCATACAGAATCTCTCCAGATCCTTCATACACATGCGTTTTTTCTTTTCTTATCCCTGTATGAACCAAACCCATCTTAAGTGTTTGCTGCCAAAAAAGCAAATTTTTTTTTTTTGTTTCATCTGACCATAGAACCCGTCCTGTTTGAAGTTCCAGTAGTGTCAGTTCTATGGACAGATGAAACAAAAAAAAGAGCTTTTTTGCAGCAAACACTTAATATGGGTTTGGTTCATACAGGGATAAAAAAAAGTACCCCATGTGTAAAATAAAATACTCTGCTGTATCTTTAATGCTGTGGGCTTCATTTTCTGCCAGAGGTCCTGGACATCTTGTTCAGATACATGGCATCATGAATTTGATCAAATACCAACAGATAAAAAATCAAAACCTGACAGCCTGTGTTAGAAACCTTACGACGGGCCATGTTTGGATTTTCCAACAGGAATGTGATCCAAAAACAAACATCAAAATCAAACCAAAAATGGGTCTCTGAGCACAAAACCAAGCATCTGCAATGGCCATCCCAGTCCCCAGACCTGAACCCTATAGAAAAAGAGATGAAGCACCAACATGGAACTGGGAAACTGAAGGATCTGGAGAGATTCTGTATGGAGGAATGGTCTCTGATCTCTTGTCAGGTGTTCTCCAAACTCATCAGGCATTATAGGAGAAGACTCAGAGCTGTTCTTGGAAAATCTTGGAAAAAGGAGGTTCAAAAGGTATTTAATAAAAGAGGGCAAATAATTGTTCCCAATGTGTTTTGGAGAAAAATATTTATTTCATAATGTGATTTTTTTTTTTTTTTTTTTCACTTTCAATTTTTTTACTTCAATAAAAGGTTAGATTTTTGCATTTTTAAAAAAAATAAAATATCAAAAGGATAAACAATGCAGATTTATTTTTTACAGCCATGTTTGATCATAATTACCAAGGGGGCAAATAATTCTGACTAGCACTGTGTATATGTGTGTATATATATATCAAAATTCTCCTGCTGTTAAGCAACCAATCTGTACAATCTATAGTCTGCATAATACAGTCTAGAACACATCACAACAATGAGCCTCCAAGGACTCAATTTCTGCTATCTCGGCTAGCAATGACAGGAATATGATGTGCATGCACACGTTTGAGTCTGCCAAAGACAGAAAATGAGAAAAAAGAGAGAGTTTTGTCTCACTGCTGGAAGTATAGTTTTTTTGAAATCACAAGTTTTGGCTTAACTTTCCTAAAAACTAAATTCTGTATTAAATTCAACTCCAGCAGGACCAGCCTAACAGATCTTGACAGTAGCCGTGCACATAATAATCGACACATTTGTTATTACAACCGGGAACATTCAGTATCTTGTACGAAATTAACATCATCAAAAGATATCACGTTCACGCAGAGCTTTATAATCATGTTTAATTAATGTTAACACAAGGGGTAATATCCTGGACAGGACGTGCACCTCAATGGAGTCAGTGAAGGCAAGGTAAACCGAGAACAAGAGAAAATGAGGTGCGGATGATCCCAGCCATGATAAAGTAAATGAGACGCAAGTGGGACTTTACCTCGAGGATTAGATCAGACAGTGTTTGAAGTATGCTGGTAGTTTGTTTAATGAGAAGTGCACTGGGTCAGTTCAGACCTCACATGCAGTGTTCTTTTTATTATTTATCCGGTAATGTACACATCACAATATTCCTCATTTAAATAATTCCCACCCAAGACGTGCAAAAAAGGGGGCGAGGCCTGGTTGAGTTGTGTTAGTAGTGTGTTGAAACTCACAGTTATAGTAAGGGACGTGACATTTCCGAAACACGTTTGAAGCAGTTGACCAATCACAACACACTGGTCCAGCCGACCAATCAGAGCACATTGCGCTTTTCAGGAGGATGGGCTTCATAGAGACAGGAACAAAACAGATCGTTACTGACAGACTGGGAAGAGAGGTGCTGAAATAATGTAAATCAGAGAAAAATATTGTGTTTATTGAACATTCAAGCATGAAAACCTATTCTAGTAGACCCCTAAAACAAAATTAAGACTTTGAAAAGGGGGATAATAGGTCCCCTTTAAGCCATAATTGCAGTATGCTATGGTACTTGCAATACTATGTGAAGTCAGCCATTTCATTCCGAAAATGTTTCAGATTTGATTTCCACTACTATTATTCCCCTCACCGAATGTGAACACATACAGAATTTAATATGTGGTGTATTTATAAACAGTGTTGGTCATGGTTAGAGGACAGTCGCACAAACACCCATCTACTCTTTTCTGCACCCTGATGTCCACGGCACAGAAAGGTGCTTGTGTCTTCAGTAATCATGGGGGCAGCAGAGTGCACTATGATGGAGGGCGGCCATCCTCCATCACTCACAGTTTGCTACGCCTGCCCTCATGGAGGAAAAAAACAGCAGTCCTAATGAGTTATCAGGGTTGATGGCTTATCGTGTGTGGGACCTCTCCGTGTCCTTGACTCAACAAGGATGTATAGATGACCCGAGTCACAAATCGCAACTGTCCCCCGGAAAAGAAAACATGCTGTATGCTTTATGGCCTTCCAATTTTGTGAGTGTGTGAGTGTATGCGAGTGTTTATGTGTCCGTGACCGTAATACTGAGAGCGCATCTGTGTGCATACCTCAGTATAATCCCAGTAGTCACCAGATTCAAATGTTTGCCCATGTGTGAGCTCTAATAACGTTTGACAGCGAGCACTCGAACTCCATTTATGAAGGTTGTTATTCGCAAATTAGCTGCATGTTCATAAGTGAGTGCGTTTGTGTAGGGCGAAGGGTGCGTGGTACGGCAGTCACGTGACGGCAACATAGCGAAAGTCATTTGCATCGGAGACTCGCGGAGAGCGAGCAGATGGGAGTTGTGATTAAAACCGAGATATTCCGGGGCATTAGATTAAAGAATGATGTCAATAAAAAGCATTTTAGGCTGCAATAACAAAGGCAATCTGAAACATGCCACTGCAAGTTCTCATTTGCATATTTAAATGCGCTCGATGTTCAGGGTTTGATTCCTGGTCTAATGATGCATTTAGCCTGTAATGAATCAGTGATGGCAGCTCCCAGGCTCAGCCGCAGGGACTGCAGCAGGGCCACTTTGAAGTCACGGCATTTGAAGTGGAGTTTAGAGCAGTGGACTCCAAAAATAAGCACACACCAGAGGGAGACAGATCTGCAAAGCCTCAGTGTGCAGCTGCAGGTTCATCCTCAAACTGGAGCAGGTAGATGTAACCCTGGAGGAGCCACACAGAGATGCAGTCAGCGAGCACGAAAGTGCTAAACATAGTCCAAAATTTACATTTGCCACACCTGCAAAATGCAAGTGATCAGAGAAAGTGGCATAATGGAAGTATATTTTGGATTAAAATAATGTAATTCAAATAAAAGCTGTTCTTTTGAACTTTCTGTTTATTAAAGAATCCTGAAGAAAAAAAATGCATCACGTTTTCCACAAAAATATTAAGCAGCAAAACTGTTTTCAACATTGATAATTCTAAGAAATGTTTCTTGAGCAGCAAATCAACATATTAGAATGATTTCTGAAAGATCATGTGACACTGAAGACTGGACTCTGAAAATTCAGCTTTGCCCTGATAGGAATAAATATATTATTCAATAATTGAATCTAAATTGAATAATTTGATCAAATAAATGCAGCCTTGTTGACATAAGAGTCTAAGAATTTAAAAAAATGCTGCCGACCCCAAACTTTTAAAATAATAATAGTATATAATATGTAAAAAAACATTTTTATAGCATGCCGTGCAGGCCATTGCATCAATTTCAATATATATGAGATGAGACAAACTTAAGAATATTTTCTTTTTGGTGGATTATTGCAATGAATATTCCACACTGTGCCACATCCTAGAATAACTGTCTTCAATTTGAATCGCTCACGTGAGGTCATTCTATCATTTTTAATTTAGATAATGTATTATATTGCATTCTGGCAAACATGGGCAAAGTGAGTGTGTTATTTACTGACCTGAGCTGTTTTTATTTGTATTTGGTGCTTGGTGAGTGTTGGTTTTGAACCATGGTGCTAAACCTTGTTCCTTGATGTGTGTCATGTCTTTGCTGTGGAATTAGACGTTCGAGTTGACCTTAAGATTTGATGGCTGAATAATTGACTTAACTTCTCGTTAAACAACTCTCAGCTCCATTGAACAATATCTGCCTCTCCATACTACAAGCAGTGGCACGCAGAGATCACAGGGTGTAATGTAAAAGGATTACTACAGATAAGAGATTGTGGTCACAAGAAGCCATGTCAGAGAGAAACAGACAGACAGAAGGGTGACTGACCCATACAAATGAGTATTATAACTATCATTTCTCTTAAACAAGAGCTTAGCTCAAAATCAAAGGTCTTAGAAAGAGGCTGGATAATAGAAATCTCATTCATGCTGTACTAAACTCTCAATGGAATAAAATATATGCTCATGGAGAAATGACTGAGGCAAAGAACCCTGAAGTCCATGACTCTTTCTCTCTCCCCATCATTTTAGGTTGATTCATTTTTTTTCATGCTCAGATTGAGATACATGGAGGACAGGATCACACCATGTAAACTTTAATGCCTATAGGTCTTCCTGGGGACCCATTGTCCTGCAGAGTTTAGCTACAATCCTAATCAAATACACGTGTGTAACATAGGCCAGCTAGTACTGAGAGCTGTGCTGGTAAATCTCACTCCCTTGGCCTCAAGAGGCACACTGTCGACTGACGTCTTTAACGTCCTTGTTAGCGTGTCCGCCTCTCATGCTGGAGACCCCTGATTCGAATTTAAGTTGAACCCTCGGAGTGGGTCGAGTTACACCTGACCCAGCTAATCAAGGTCTTCAGGATCACTTGAAAAATCGCATGCCATGTGAGCTGAAGCAGGATGGAAATAAATTTTGCCCGACAGTTGGGTCTCCAGAAGTAGGGTTGAAGACCTACAGTAGGCTTTAATGCATTAAGCAATGAGATCACGTACAATAAAACGCTATCGTTCAAATCTTTGGATTAGTATTTAGATTTTTTTTTGAAATTTAAAGTTTTATTTAGCAATGACGTATTAAACTGATAAAAAAAATTACAGGAAAGACATGTTATTAGAAATACACTTTCTAGTTTACATCTTGCAGTTCTTTATTTCTCTGAATTGCGAGATATAAAGTCAGAATTGCATGATATAAAGTCACAATTGCGTGTTATAAAGTCAGAATTGTGAGATATAAACTTGCAATTGCACGTTATAAAGTCAGCAGAGATGGAAAGTCCAGGGGTCAGAAAGTAAAAGTCCTGCCATATGTTTATTCCACCCATGAACTTAGCCAGCTGATTTCACTAATTAGTTCTAATTAGCTAGTATCTCCTGGCTGAAAAACTGTGCTAATTAGCAAATCCAGGTGATTGGAACAAAATACCGAGGAGGACTTTTACTTTCTGAACCTGGACTTTCCACCTCTAGAAGTCAGAATTGCTAGAAATAAACTAAATTCTGACGCAATTGCGACTTTATAGCTCGCAATTCTGACGTTATAACACGCAATTCTGACATCTTTTGAGAGACATAAAGTCACTATTGGGTGTTATTGTCACAAACTGCTCTGAGACAAGAAGGTTGAGGATCCAAACGCAGTATTTATTGAACAGGGTAATCCAAAAACCTAATCCAAATCCAGGCAAGGGTCATACACAAACAAGCAATCCAAACAATAACAGAAAAGGGCTGAGGCAAGGAGAGCAATCAGAGGGAACAGGCAGAGAATCAAGGTAACCAGGACACAGGAGAAACAGGATACAAACACGCTCAGAATTGCAGTACAAACACTAAACAAGACTTTGCAGGGAATGAATGTGAAAACCAGGCTTATATGGGGTGAGCTAAACAAGGTAAAGACATACAGGTGAATGTGATCATGGCTGATTAGTCTGGGCAAAGGATTATGGGAAATGTAGTTTGTGGATGTGTGGTGATTGTCCGGGTTGGAGTGCCCTCTGATGGTTATCCTGGGCACTCTCACTGGTGATCGTTACAGTTATAAAGACTGACTTTTTTTCTCAGAATTGCAAGTTTATATCTCACAATTCTGACTTTATAACACACAATTGTGACTTTATATCATGCAATTCTGACTTTATATCTCCCAATTGTGTGTTATAAAGTCAGAATTGCAAGATATAAACATGCAATTCTGACAAAAAGGTCTGAATTTCAAGTTTATTTCTCACAATTTCAACTATATCACGCAATTCTGACTTTATAACTTGCAATTGCGACTTTATATTAGATGTAAAACTCGCAATTGTGAGAAAAAAAGTCAGAGTTGTGAGATAAAAAGCCACAGGGTGGGGGAGAGGGGGAATAGAATATATATATATTGCATAATTTACATATGCAGTCTTCCACCATTTAGTTAGCTAGGCTTTAATAATACATTTGTTAGTGAAAAGTCTCAGGCAGGAGTTATAGGGTTATCTGTATGCTGCCCCTTCTGTGTCTAAACCTGCTACTGTACAGACACACCTAATGGCTGTCTGTTTGCAGTTCTCAGTGTCCATATGGTTCATTCCAGTCTATAAACTGATATAATTCTCTCTTCTCAGCTAACTGTGTCCCTCTTGTCACCGTCTCTCCAAAGACACTCTGTCAGTCACACATCCTTCCAGCTTCCAGTGAACAATTACATTAGACGCCTAATGCAGTGAGAAATAACTGAGCACCCAGCACTCTCTTCAAGCCCAACCCACCGACTGTTGCCCGGCAACACCACACAGCTCCACTAACTACAGCTCAGGCTATGAGGAAAGCAGAGCTCTTGTTGTTGTGCAGTTAGAAATAAGCAGTTTATTTAAGTTTTATCTTTTGTATCTTGTGTTTTTGAGGTCAGAAGGAACAGTTGAATGTTTAACAGAGACGTAAAAGCATTATTGTGTTACTTTCAGTGAGGGGAAAATAGTTATTTTTTGCTATGTCTTTCGTTGCTATTGTAGAAGCACTTTATCACATCAAAATTTTTCGCAGACTATACATCATCAGCAGTTCCTCTCTGATCTGTTCTCTCGCTGAGTTTAAAAATTGTCTGACAATGTCTGTTTGACTTCTAGGATTCATCACATCTTGGAATGTGTCATTTATAAATAGAGCTTGTTGTGTTGGCTGGCCCACTTTACTCGCACCGTCACTTTGTGGAGATGTCTTCTGTGCTGTGAACTCCTTAATGCCAAACTCAAATCATGCTGATAGAGCCACACAAGCGGCGGATGAAAGCTGGGGGTGTTACGCTCTGTGACTAAACTGGGAAAAATCGGAAAGACTTAGGAATGCGTTTGGAGGTTGGATCCCTGTCTATCTTTGTGTCCGGGTTGTTGCATGGCAAGCTTAAGGTTTTTCAAACTGGGGCAGCAGAAAAGTGGGTTAGAGCTTGGCTACTTTTAGACCCAGCACTTGAGGGGAACTCGGTTGAGATCTTCTCTTTCGCAGACCTCCTTCGCAGTCCAGTCCTGATCTGTCTTGCATATTAAGACTGTAAATATCTCGATCAATATCAAGCGATCAATGCCTGACCCATAGAGGTAGAGTCCCGTAGAGGTGACTATATTATTGTTACTATCTCTGAGAAAGTCTCCCATGGGAGATTAAATGATCCCAGTTCCTGTAATGCCTTCATCCTCAGTATTGATACTCGATGCAAATGCAATTTAGCAAATTTACTTCTAAATCTAAATGCAAATGTATTTAATAAATTCTTAAAGTCAACCCCAAATCAACCTTCATATTAAACGCATTTAAGTCAAGGCAAATAAGCCCTGGCTCTGTATTTTGTTATTGTTGTTAGTGACAAAGGTGTTTTTTAGCCAGGATTATTTCCACTCATTGGTTTTCTCACTGTGTCTCCACAGGCAGATCCTCAGGGACGAGACATCGCAATCCGGCCCTTCCTGGAGCATTGCGAGAACACGCACATGACCATTTGGCTGGGGATTGTCTATGCCTACAAAGGCCTCCTTATGGTGAGTGAGAACATTCTAGAGAGCAACAACATGATCGCCATCTGCTCCCGCAGACAACCGAGTCTGAATATTCTGCTACTTGGTAAATTATTATATACGCTATATCTCACTGTCATGAAAATGCATTTGCAATACATCGGGAAATACAAATGCCATACATACAGTTATCTAATTTTCATGACCCATCCGAGTGTTAACAAACACAAATTAAAGTACTTGGATATTTATTAGGGAACAAAATTGTCTTTTATCATACTTTATAAAAGCTACAAATCAAAAAACCTAAGCCATTTGAGGTCTGCATTACTATGATTTTACCCCTGGTTTTAGGCTTAAGAACAGCTCTTACAGTGACAAAATTAACACCCCCTGCTTATTGCTTAAATATCAGTCTTTTATGTTGTTTACACTGAACTAAAAAGTCTTACTGTAACCAAAACTTACTGTAAACTAATGGTTATCAAATAATGGGCCTCAGCAAAGAGGGGTGCAATATGGCTTAAAATGATTTAAATTAAGCATTGAAATAAGTAAACACATATTTCATTTCTTTTTTTAATTAATTTTTTTCAACAACTGTCATTTTGTCTTGCCAGAGAATTTTTTGAAAGTGTGATTTCTAGACCTGGAAAAGCAGAAATTAATAAAATCCTAAAAAGTTTTGGGCATTTTTACAATGAATATAATTTTTATAGTTGTGTCAAGCTCGAAAATATTTTACTGTTTAGAAATTGCTATTTGTGAGTTTTAAAAAATCTGTAAAAAAAAAAAAAAAAGAAGAAAAAAGAAAGTAAGTAAAAGAATTAATGTAAATTCATTGTTGTGAAAGTGTAAACCCTGGTGAACTTTTAGTTTCTGAAACTGAAAATATTATATATTTCCACTCCTAATTTCTGTATATAAAAAAAAAAAATAATAATAATAATAATAATAAAATAAATTAAAAAAAAGTTTGCAAATAAGCAGCTTTGGCATTAAAACAGCAGAAGCGCTAAAAGTATATTGGCGTGCCTTCAAATATTGTGCTTTTAGAAATGGAGTCAAAAAGATTGAGAAACTGCTGTACACGTCAACATTGTTCTTTTGCTTCCTTACAAACAGTGCTAACTGGTAAGGTATTTCCTTCCGGAAATCCACATATAGCGAACTCACTAACTGGACTTTGATACATTGTACCCCTAGGAGGAGATATAATATGAGCAAGATTGCTCTTTCCAATTAACCTCACTTTAGATTACTGGTAAGGTGCCTCAGGAACCAAAATGCCCCCAGTCAGTTAATTGCCCATAGCACAGACCATAATCTCTGAGTCAATGGTGGCAACATCCTCAAATAAAAATCTGCCCTCTTACTCACTTTGTGCTCTTTGGAAATGATCTGTCCTCTTGTTCTTGCTGCTGTAATAGCGGCAGGTGGTTCGGTTGACTGGCAGGCCATTACCTCTGTTTTTACCCTGCTCTACAGTAGACGATCCGTGTCAAAGTTCAGCTGTGGACCACAGAGTATCTTGAGAGATTACAGAGAGATTTGTGGGGAGGCAAAGGTGTCAATGTTACATCGAAGCTGAAATGTATTTAAAATGAAAGTCATCAAATCATAATAGTGAACAAGTGCAAATGCCATCACACTCACATTCTCTTATAGGCCTGTGTGCCATTTCAGAAAACTTCCTCTACCTTCCTCTTGTCATGTTTAAAAAAAACCTGCTGCTAAATCAGCGCGGCTTCACTTACAGCTGACGTGTTCCTGTAGAACGAGAGAAGGGAGAGAGAATGAGAAGGTGAATAAGGAAAACTATTGAGACGGGCCGTGATTGGATTAGGATTGAATAGGTTTGAGGCGAGTGGGTGCAGAATCAGATCTCCGAGTGTGCGTCATTATGTTAGCTGAGTCATATTTCTCAGAGTTCACTCTAGTCACACACAAAGGTGCTTTGATTACTTCTCTGACTTCCTGAGAGTTGGACAGGTGTTGTTAGCTGCCTTTAGAGGAATTAGGGTGTTAAATAAGTCAGCCACAGTTCATTCTCACTGGCTCTATGATTCATCACTGTAAACTGAGAACTGCACACGGCGATGAAGGTGAAAATGATTGTCTATGCAAAACTTAAGATTTCACTGCTCTTATAATTCATTGCACTTTTCTCCTTTTTTTGTCTAGTTGTTTGGGTGTTTTTTGGCCTGGGAGACCAGAAATGTGAGCATTCCAGCCCTGAACGACAGCAAGTACATCGGTATGAGTGTATATAATGTGGGCATCATGTGTATCATTGGGGCAGCAGTGTCCTTCCTGACCCGAGATCAGCCTAATGTGCAGTTCTGCATCGTGGCACTGGTCATCATCTTCTGCAGCACCATCACGCTGTGTCTGGTTTTTGTGCCAAAGGTAAGTACTGCAATGTACAGCCTGATCCAGCCCTATGGGGAAAGAATTGTAGAGGTCAGCGAAAGCCACATTCTGGCATTTTGATTTGTGCAAATCCCTAGCAAGTTCACCGGAATATAATTGAGAACAGTGCTTACTTTGCATTCCCTGGAGCTTTCTGGAAATGAACACGCTGAAATTTGAAAGATTCGACTCTACCTCTAAACAAATACATCCTAAGCAGACTCAATGCCAAAAGATCTCAATATTATGTCCTTGTTCTCTTCTCGTTTGTTAGTTTGTAACAATGCGGACAAACCCGGATGCTGCCACACAGAACCGGAGGTTAAAGTTCACCCAGAACCAGAAGAAGGAAGACTCTAAGACTTCCACCTCAGTAACCAGTGTTAACCAGGCCAACACTTCCCGTCTGGATGGACTACAGACAGACAACCACCGCCTCCGAATGAGAATTACAGAGGTGACGGAAGTTTCTCAGATTTCAATCGTCATAAATTTCCAAATTATTACATTCCTAGAATGACAGTGTACTTTAAACAGTTATTAAGATAATGCTAACAATTACAAATACACCACTACACTAAAGGGGGTCGTGTTTTCAAGGTTTCATTTGTTAACATATTTAACTGCATTTTTCACGACCCCCTTTAGTGTAGTGGTGTATTTGTAATTGTTAGCATTATCGTAATTATCTTAATTATCTTGTTTTTCATTTGTTAACATATTTAACTGCATTAGGTAACATACTAATAATAAAAAATACTTCCAAAACATTTACTAATCTTAGTTATTGTTAATTTAAGCAGTTACTAATACATTATTAAAATCAAAAGTATTATTTCACAGACTTGAGCTAACATGAGCTAACAATGAACAGTTGTATTTTTATTAGCTAATTTTGACAAAGATTAATAAATACTAGAACAAATGTATTGCTCATTTTTAGCTAATGCATTACTAATGGGACCTTGTTGTAAAGTGCTGCCGGATTTTTGAATTTGTGTTACAGCTGGATAAGGAACTGGAAGAGGTTACCATGCAACTCCAGGACACTCCAGAAAAGACTCCATACATTAAACAAAACCACTACCAAGATGTCAACAATATCCTGAGCATACGCAACTTCACTGATGGCAAAGGTAGATATCAAACCTTGTGTTCCTCACCTGTCGATCACACACAGCTGTCAGTCGTGACCCATTTCAGTATGTGAAATTTCCTCTGTTCCTGAGTCTGTCACCCAGAGAAGAAGAACAATTTATTGGTGTTATGCATTTTTCACCCCCAAACATGTCAACCTGAGGTGTCATATAAGGTGTTCTGACTCAGCATCTTCTTCAGCTGAATCCACAACTAACATCCTGATGGAAAGGCAGCATTCTGAACATCATGTCTTTGTTTTCAGATGGAGAGAAGTCTCTGAAGAACCACTTAGAGCAGAAACCTCAGGCTCAGTGGGGATCCATGGATCCTTCTAGGATAAGCAGAGGTCCACTAGAAGACATCAACTCACCAGAACAGTGAGTTTACACCGGCATGCACTTTAAGCCCAAAAAAGTTTCTGGACACATACAAATCTATGAGCAAAATATCAGTCCAACTTTCCAGACATAACATTTGACGAAATATTTGTTAGACAATGACAGTATTAAGACAAAAGTATAAGTCTGAGAAAACTCTACTTGCTTTTAGCTATACATTTAACTCTTGAGTTGGGGGAGGGGCAAGAAAAAAATCAAGAGTCTTTTTTCGCAGAGCAAATTATTCGCAGAATTTTTAAGCACAAGTTTAAGTTTGCTTGTTACTTTTTTATTTACTTATTCATTTAATAATTAACTTAATTTTATTATCACGGAAAATGATGCACACAAAAATGTGAATCATTGTCCATCATTTTGCAAGCAACTGGTGATAAAGTAAAAAAGTAAAAGAATTTGCGTGACAGTTATGCCAGTGAAGAAGTCTCATATGGCAGTCAATTATTCACTACAGAAACTAAAAGTATAAACTGACGAGTTTTTGGCATCTGACGCTGCATTAACGGTGCACATTCTCTTAGAAACAATGAGAAATTAATCAAATTTATTTTCTATATATTTTTCTTAGTCATACCTATTAAAATTCATTCAATGACCATAAACTCGTTAGTTTTATATATATATATGTATATATATACCACATCTTTCTTAGGAAAACGGACCAAAAAATGATCATCACCAATGTTAAACTGATTAGAATTTGTATTTTTATTTCTTTATTTTGCTCTCTAGAATGAGAATATCCATCTCTGCAAAACCACCTGTTACTGACTAGCTATAAGTTATTTTTATGGGTCTTTAGATGGCTTTTTTCTTCTGATTTACTAGCCGCTATTGGTACATAACTAGAAGAATAACAAAGTGCGGTAAATGGTCAAACTATTAGTGCTACAAACCGGTGTGTTATGATTATGATAATGAATTAAAATAATATTTGAACAATTACTAGTTTTCAACATCAAGCAGCGTAACGGACAGTTTTTGTACAGCTACAATATCTGGAAGTGAATGACACCAGAAGCCTTGCACATTAGAGTAAACACATACCAATGGTCAGGCCCACTCTTGCGTTAAAAACAAGGTGAACAGATACAACATACATTGCTGTTTAGACTCATTTACATGAAGGTGAGAAATAATACAAAAAAGTAAATGAAAGCAAGTAGAGGTTCAGGGACAGAGAGAGGGAGAGGGAGAGTGGGAGGGGGGCTGTGGTTACATAATGTGTGATATCTAGTGAGAACGAAAGGCACTGGACCCTGAAAATAGACATGAGAGTAGAATTAGAGGACTACAGGCTGTCCCAGCACATGAATGTTTGATCTCACAGAGGAGGGATTCTGCACTGTCACTGTTCATCAAACACACACACACACACACACTCTCTCACTCACACATACTCTCACACACTTACCCCAGTAGCTGATGGAGTCTTGACCTTGCAAAATAACACCACCTCTGCCATGGGAATATGCAGCGAATTCATTTATTGTGGCTGTTCTCCTTGTCTGCAGTAAAGAAAAAACAAATACATATTTGGTTTAATAACACTTGCATAAAGAGTATTTTTTATTTTTTTGTTTTGCATGTGAACCTGCAACATCTAACTAATCAATGTTAATTATTTCTAAACACAGAAGACATTTTCCTTAATTGATGTATGAAATTAATATTTGATTGAAAGTAATAACTCAAAGAGACTCCAATCATAAAACCAATCATGAGAAGTGTGGTGTGTGCACTTTATATAACTGCTATTTGGTTTTTGTAATTGATTTAAAGGGCTTCGGCCTCTTGGGGTGCAGTTTGAATCTAGACACAGGAATGAAATGGACTTTATATGAGGTGATCCACACTGCCAGGTACATACAGGATTGATGGCACCAAAAGAACAAGCACAGTCCCAAACCCATCATCCTGACTATGAGACAAGGAAGAAAAAGGGAATATACTGTAATGTAATATGTGTGATTTCATTGTTGCTGTCAAAAAAATGGAGAAAGATGCTTTATGCACTAATAATAAAAGTTTGGGGTCAGTAAGATTTTTTATTGTTTTAGTCAGCAAGGACACATTAAAAGCAAAGACTTTTATAATGTTATAAACGATTTCTATTTTTTAAAGGGATTTTTAGAACTTTCTAGTTACCAAGTTTTCAGCAAGAATATTAAGAATGACAACTGTTTTCAACATTGATAACAATAAGATGATTTCTGAGGGATCATGTGACACTAAAGACTGGAGTAATGGCTGTTTTCAGTTCAGATTTTCCATCACAGGAATAAATTACATTTTAAAATATATTCAAATAGAAAACTTTTTTTGGATTGTAAAAATAGTAAACACTACTGTTTTTACTGTATTTTTCAAATCTTTTAAATGGTAGTGTAGGTCCAGATGGTGTAGTTCTGGCATCCACCAGCAGGGACTAAAGGGGTCATGCTAACCAGTTAAACCTTGAACCCTTGATTAAGAACGAAACATGATGTATGTGGCAAAGTCTGCTTTAAATGTGCTTTGTGATATAATTTAAGATGAACGTCTGTTACAGGCATACAAGAGTTCTTCCCCACTATTAAACACACATTAACTAAAGAGCATTAAAGAAAATGAGGAATTGGGTATTTTATGTATACTAACCATTTTGGTCTGTGTGATTTTTGTGTTCACAGCATACAGCGCAGGCTGTCCCTACAGCTGCCGATCCTGCATCACGCATATCTACCCTCCATAGGAGGGGTGGACGCGAGCTGCAGCAGTCCCACGAGCAGCCCGGCCTCCAGCCCCCGTCACAGACACATGCCCCCCTCCTACAGGGTTATGGTGTCCGGCCTGTGAGCCTTACCACTGCCCTGCACTGCACTCCCAGGAAGCGATCAGCTTTTTTTTGAAAAGACAGACTGAGCAATATCAGCGGTTAACAGAAGTGTGTGAGCAACCCGGGGTGGGGGGGTCCGACTCTTCATCCATCCATGACCCCCGTCCCACCATCCATAGCCACATCAGAGCAGGACTGATCTTCAGGCTAGGAGGGAGGTGACCGGAGGTTCTCACACAGCAACCCAACCCATTATCTATATCCCGTCACCTCCCGTTCCTAACTCGATGGACTCAACGCCCCCACACCCCCCACCCCAAACAGCAGCGTGGATCAACGGAGGACATGCGCTGCAGCCTGGGCTGCTAAAAAAGAGACGCTTCCGCCGGCAGCCTTTCCACAAAATCTGTGCACATTGGTTCTGCTGAAACTTGCGGGAAAGGGGCAGCGGATGTGACCGAGGACTCCTCCTCTTTATTCAACACGTCAACAGCCATGTAAATACCATATTTGAACATCAAAGTGAGCTTTGATTATGCTGTGAAATGAATTATTCTGATGAGGCCTGGTGCTCCGTAGAACTTTACAAACAGTCGACGAACCAGGAACAGACACGTACGACGTTGCAAACCGATATGAATTTGTTGTATTGCTTCAGTGTCCCAATGGTGTGAAAAAGTGGTTAATGGTAAATAAGACTATTAGTGTCTCGATTTTTTACTAAAGATAACAAGGGAGTGTAAACGCTGGCCGACCGTTCTCACCTGGATAGACGTGTACCACACATTGTTTGTCTTCAAAAACAGCTAGCATCATGTAGGCCTGTCCTGGTAACAGAGTACTGAAAGTACCACTTTGGTTTATCGCATATAATGTCACATTAGAAGTCGCGCAACTGCGACCTCAAAAGAGCCACAGGTCCAGCCGAAAGGGATGTAAGAGACGAAACCGGCGATTTTAGAGAGTCAGTCTTCCATTACAGTCGAGCAAGTTGATCCTGCATACCAGGACCGAACACACAGATGCAGGCCCCATGCTTCGGATGTACAATCGCCGTCATGTGACCGGCTGTTACAAAACAAGAAGACTCACAAATTGCGATAATAACAGGGAAGTCGTACTCCATGCAGAGCAAAACCAAAATATCCTCACAGAAAGCTGCGAGGTTACACAAAAGAAGCGGTCCACGCAGCAAGACAGAAGGACGATATTGTATTAAACAGTGGGACTGAAAAATGAGCACAAGTGTAATTAACTTAATAAGTCGAGTCACGTAAGAACAAAGCCTCGTTTTGACTTTCTGGTGCAGTCTCTCAGTTTACCCTCCCTCTGTTTGTTTCTTGTTCGTTTTTTTTTCTTTTTTTCTCTCTCTCTCTCTTTTGGTTGATGAAAAAAACCCAAACATTTGTGAATCCTCTACGGTTGTAGCTTGGGCTAAAAGGGCTCGGGTTGAGGCGTGTGTGTGTGTGCCGTGTTGTTCCAGAGGAGAAATGGCAGAGTGACATTGTGAAATACATCACCTCGCTCTTAGCAACAGTGAAATAACCTCATAGTTGCTATAGAAATAGTTATTGTGTGCTGTGAATTTTTGCACAATGTCTTGCAGAGAGAGCATCAGCTAAAGCTGTTTTGTAAATCTGGAAATGTAATCAAAATATGAATTAGCAGAAATAAGCTACGTATCATTCATATCAACGGCAAGAGTATGTTTCGGCTGATATCTCACCGTCGGTGTCTTGGTTTTAGTTTCTGTCAGATTTGTTACTGTACGTGTGTGCCTGTCGTCTTACGGGAGCCTAACGGACCGAATCGCGTCGACCGGATGACGAAAACAGCGACTTCGCATATTATCCTATTCCTAAGTCAGTTCATCGAGAATTTCACTAACTCGTGACTTCCTTCTGTATGGCTGTTATCCGATTATAACGCAACATTCGTGGGTATTTATTGTCTCAACTATTCGGGGAAGAAAGAGGAGACTGAAACAACACGGTTCGTTTGCTAACAGTGATTGTCATTGTACCTCACGCTCACTAATGTGTCACGATGACAAAAACCTTTAAATAAAACAACACAGATACGCAAAAATCCCACAACGCCACGGGAGCTTGTCTTAGCATGACGGCCACGACCTAGACTGACGTTTCTAATACACAATGAGTTTTTCAGTACACGGAGGGGATTGTCTACATTTGGACTTTTGCAGCATTTGACTATGACTGAGTTTTCATTCTGACTACAATCAGCTCTTATTTCCAAGTTCATTTCAACATTATTGTTTATTCTTCTTCAATGTCTTTATGATATGTTGTTTGGCACGTTCAACTGTCAGTATCCCACAATATGATCATCGTTGGCACATGTGAACATCACATTTAATGTCCTATATTAGAGAATAAACTAAAACATCAAGAGAATAGTGTACACTGGACATTAAAAAACAATAGATACAATTTATAACTGCCTTTATTTGTTCATTGTTTCTCATCGCCTTTTAACCTCCTGTTAAAATATGTTATGGTAATAATCTACAACTTTCATTAATATGTCATTATCAAACATGCTCTGATCTGCTAAAGGATGTTCCTAAAAGATTATAACTTCAATATATTTTAATGGAGGGATGGACAGTGATAAGCAACCATGAAGCTCGGTGAATCAGTAGAAGTAAAAGGGCTAGCTCACATTTACATATTGCATTTAATTTTTTTTAAACAGTATGGCATATCTGACATGTAAACTTACAGTATACGGTCAATACTGTTATTACAACCTTTTACAAACAGATTATTAATT
The DNA here is from genome assembly GCF_963993115.1 of Abramis brama. Taxonomy (NCBI): domain Eukaryota; kingdom Metazoa; phylum Chordata; class Actinopteri; order Cypriniformes; family Leuciscidae; genus Abramis; species Abramis brama. The sequence goes on from NC_139974.1 coordinate 32,970,687, forward strand.
GTCATAAAATGGGTAGATTCTCACACTGAAATCCACTGGTCCTATTTGATCTTCGAGTTGCTGGGGCCTGATTCATAAAACTTTTGATCCAGATGTGAAATCTATAAATGGCAAATGTTCTTGAAATTGTGCGCAGCGGCAAAAATTGCTTATATTTCCAAATACATGCAGTACTCCAACTCTCTGCCACAAGGAGAAGTGTGTACGTCTGCTTAGAACCTGACGTGGCGCTGAGCACTTTTCCACGTCAAAGTACGTTCTTATAAATATGAACGTTGGCGTGGATTTTAGCATTCACACACTCTATGTTCAAATCTGTGCGTACACACATTTTATAAATTAGGCCCCTGGTTAATGAGGTTTAAAATGGTTTGAACTTCCAAGCATAAACAGGAACTTTAGTATTCAAATAATAATTTTTAGAAAATCATCCAAAAAAGCAACTCAAATATCTATTTTATTACTAGTTAGTTGAATGGGATGTTTACAAGTGATCCGGCCAAACATCTGCTCAAGGAGTGGGCATAATTCAGTACTTTTAAATCATAATGATAACCATAATATGAATTAGTTGAGGCAACAGAAGCCTGGTGACATGTAATTATGAACAAGAGATTATCAAGAGATTCTTATTCAAAGTAATCATACGGTAAAATATGTATACACAAAGATTGTATTAGATTGATTAAAAAAAAATATTTATTTTTTAATCTTTCATGCATGGTATCCTATGCATACATTATATATATATATATTACATTTTTTTTGCAGATAATTTTACTCCATTACTGACAAATGCACAATTATAATAATTATGAAAGTGGCAATAATTAGCTCATTATAACTGTATAGATAAGTATATTTACAGTATGTTCTTGATGGTACATTAAGCTGGAAGGCAGAATCATATCCAAAATATCTTTTACACTACCTGTACTTTCGGTGTGTAATTATGACACTAATGTTGACATTGCACAGAAATATTGTCATAGAGATCATGCTTCTCAGAACAACCATAAAGACTGTCTGACACTATGAAGTGTACTAAAAACAAATATGAAGACATTTATAGCACCACATGAAGACATACCATGCACCACAAACTGTTCCTTTTACAATGGAATGGTAAGCACTGATCCGTCTGTGTAAACATGTCATTACCGTTATGGGAAAAGTGAATTTGTGACAGTCTCGTTTGAAGGAAATCACTGGAAAAACTGGATAATGAGATACAAGGTAATGCAATATATGAATTTTTTTTTTTTTTTTTTGATATGTTCTATACTGTGGATTCATATCACTGTGTGTGCATGTGTTTGTGAATCAAGCGAAACACAAGGTTAACCCGTTAATGCGTTGCTTTTGAAAATGCATCATGGTCTATTGAATGCACATCTGGTTGTTTATCTTGGCAATAACCTTGGAAATGGAGTGAAGAGCTGATTTGTTGGTCACTTAAATCTGTGATTTTACCTTAAAAAAAAGTGTTGTGTTCTTCTAAAGCAAGAAAACAGTCGTTTGTGCAAAGAGATTCATGAATTCAGTCTACAAGATTTGTGAAAATTTTGGGCTGGACTCCATGCGTATTCTGGTGTGAACTGGTCTATCTTTGCATCATGTAACAAACAATAGCAAGGCCTTGTCATCACCCCAGGAGAATGAACAACTTCTAATGTATATAATGTAAACAACTTATTTTTTTCTGTAGAGGTACAATACAATGATAGTGGGGGTGTTACAAATGACGTTAAAAAGACAGAATGTTAGCAGTGAGCGTGTATGTCTGTTTGCCACTGTGTGAAAACGTGCTGTCTACAAGTTTACACATTGCTATACAAACTATTTATTCTGTGCTGGAAGACTTACCGCTCTTTTTTTTTTTTTTTTTTTGGTCCTTTTGCTTTATTTTTTTTTAAATAATTTTTTTAATATATCATCTCTTTTGAGTTCAGAAAACTCATCACTGCCCATCAAGAACAAAAAAAAGAAAAAGAAAAAAAAAGAGGAACTCCACAAATCTGTTGTTTTGTTTTTCTATACAGTGCTTTTTGGAAGTGTACACTTGTGTGCTCCACTGCGGTACCGTCCCGTGTGTTTGCACTGGCACACACACAGACACACAGGAGCTCTTGAACAAATCAAAGTGGATGTGTTCATTTCATATTTCTTGTACCCTTAAACTGCATGGAAATCATAACATTTTTAATAAATTATTGCAAAAAAATGTTTTATTAATAAAATAATTTAAATTATTCGATTTTCATTATTTTCATTATTAGCACTATTTTCATTAAAATCTACTTAAAAGTGAAAGTTCAGTCACAAATGAATATTCTGTCATTTACTCTCCTTCATGTTGGTCCAAATCTGTATGAGTTTCTTCAGATCCCTTTATTATGAAAAAATACAGTATGAAAACAAACCATGTACAAGTGTGATCTTCCTGTTAATAGATCTTAGTCAGAGTAGCAACATGTACGCAAAATAGAATTTTTGTCTACTAAAAATGTTTTTTGGAAAGATGTTTCATCAGCTGAACAACTTGAACACTCCTCTATCCCTCACAGCCTCATTTTCATTACTGTTAAAATGTTAAATATGGCGCTACTAACCAAATAAATGTGGATAAGAATTGAGTTTTTTTTTAATCTTACTGTAATTAAAGCTTCAGCTAAGAACTAGTTGATTATAATATAGGCCTTCTATGCATAACAGTCAGCCTAGCAACAAGGCGAACACTGCAGTAGTACCAAAGTCCCTTAAAGCTGCCGTCGGCAACATTTTTTTGATCATATTCAGTGAAATCGACACTATAATATGACAGAACAACATAAATAAGGTGGTTTTAGAAAAAAAAACGAGCTTCTAACTCCACCTGGAGCGCGTTATTTGTTTTGCAAAAATCCACCGCTCCCGGATCATCGGGTCCAATCAGCGCAGGGGGGTGTGAGATCTGACTGTCAATCACAGGTCGTGCACACGCCACATATCCCCCCTCCCTCGCGCACGTTACAATATCACATGCACACGACACGCCTGAAGATCACACGAAGCGTGATGGCGGAGAGAAAATCTACTAACAAGCTTCCAATTCCTCGGTTATTGCTATCTATGGATAGATTAGCCAGGGCAGCCTACCTCGAGTCCATGGTGTTGATCGATGCTGAAGAGACAGACGCGTTCACAGAAAATCAGGTACACGCACGAGCACGACCTCGATGGGAGGGTGCTCGCTGGTAGTGGGGGAGGGGCATGAGAGTTGTAAACATTCAAAATTTTCGCTAATTCGACCCAATCTGCCAGACTTGCCGATTGCAGCTTTAAGACTACAGGGTTCTCAAGTCTCAGGCATTGGCCGTGAGAGACACGCAATTCAACCAGTTCACACGCTCACACGCCACACCGTGTATTTCTCACGCTGAAAAGGCAATACCAACCAAGTTGTCCTGCAAGGTTTATATATAACGTTGTATACGAGGCGCGGGCACACAAAGTGAAGTTTCCTGCTGCCAGCACGTATCTCGGCCAGATTGCGTTCGTTAATAGGCAACATATGCGCGAACACACGGAAGTTGACGGAACATTCTCGGCCACCATACGTTCGTTACTAGGTAACCAACAACATTGCGCGAACACACATCGTGAATGATGGAGAAGGTAAGTTGGAAGAAAGCTTGTCTATCATTTTTAGGCTAGAACATTTAATATATAACCCATACATTATTACTGATGCAGTCAAAAACTCTACAACTACTTTGCAACCAGGCCAGAAGCTTTGGCTCAGTTTGGCTAGCTTGCCTTATCTGAAACTAAGGGAAATGTTAGTGGGTATGGAAGGAATGAAGATGTATTTCTTCATTTTATTTTAAATAAATTTAAATGTATTTATTTTATTTTATTTTAAATGATATATTATACTGTAGTCTTTCTAGTTACATTAAGACTACATGTTGGCTATTAAAGCAGAGTGCTCTGGGTAACATTTTATATCCTGTCAAAACATACATTGATCATTGCCATTGCATTTGTATTTTTCAAACACTTACAACACAAAACACATTTCATAAGCTGGAGTGTGTACTCTTGTGTACACAAGCACCTTAATAATTCTCTAATATGTCATTTGTTCACAATGTCCCACCACACAATAAATCATTATACCATTTCACCTAGACACATTCAAAATGCAAAAAGATTTGTTTTTCCAAACTGTTTGGAGCAATTTGTTATATTTTTGTAATTTTTGTATAACTTATTTATCATTTTGAAATATAACATTAACGAGTATATTTGATGTGATGAATTGCTCTGTCATTTATCAGATTTACCAATTGTTATAATTTCAATTTGTGCTGGTTAATTATGAACAATGGGTAAAATTGGGGGGCGGGGACAGTTGGGGGCGGGGCACCATTAGGGCTCCTCCCCCAACCGCATGTGATCTCACTCCAAGCTTTTGATCAAACTTGAGAACCCTGAGACTATATAATGTCGTTGGTATTACATACACTATTACATACAGTAACAGCATTAAGTTCGGCATGAAACGTAAGTTGCGATAGTCTTTTCTGTCTTTTGACATTTCCATGTGGAACAAGAAAAATAGGGCGGGACTTGATTTTGTCGGGAATTGATTGGGGATAAATAATTACGTGCACGGGTCATTTATAATAAATACTGCAATATTCCATTAAAAAAGTCAATTTCATGTTGACTAATATCGAAGACTAGCTAGAGACGGTTCACTCTCGAGCTTAGGACTGCACATGTGCATTGGCTGGTCTAGCCTAAAAAATAGCTTTTTAGCGCTATTTGTGCATAAGAAACAACTTTATGGGACAGTTCATGTCAGATTTTGTTGCTGATTTTAAATATGTTTAATTGTGAGTTCCACAAGGAGTTTTTAAGATTTCAGGATTCCCCCATTCAAATAGATAGGGCTTGGTCTTGGATGCCTGAAATAGCTGCCTGGAGGCATTGCAAATATGGCCGCAGAGTGAACTGACTTTCCTTGAAAGGGACTAATATGCGGTTGTTATTTTCACGACAATCGATAATTAAGACTGCATAGCGCCAGTGGCATGTGATTGAAACGAGAGAGCGGACAGATATAGTACAGTGTTGCTTGTATCAGACAGTTGGATGCTGAGAATGAAGCATTCCAGAGCGCCACATGCAGGGTTTACAATGACGTGAGGGTGAGTAAATAATGGCAAAACAAAACTTTCTTTTCAAATGACCTGATTGCGCAGTGTAGAGTTTTCAATGGCCCATGTTTTGATCTCTCACACACACTTTTACACAAACAGAAAGGCAAGGCGGATGAATCTGTCACGAGTGCTTCTGTACGTTCAGTATAATGAATTATTGAGCGTGCAGGGACTTCATGCCAAACTGGATGGTGGAGGATGAAGCCTTCATGTCACAGTCAGCTTTCCCATTCCATCAAGTGCTCAAATATTTAACATGTCAGTACTAGACAGGACATAGAAGACCTTTTCACTTCTCACAACAGCACAACACAGAAATGGGCCAGCGGGAGTCCTCAAAATAGAACTCAGTGAATTGCGTCAATAGAACATAAAGTTTAGAAATGTTAAAGTTTACCACAGAAAATCATTTTGACACATGGGAAGGTTTTCCACTAGATGTTGAACACGGCTTGGCATTGGTCAAGTATGGGGATTTTTCCAAGGTGTTCATGTACTGAGTTTATGAACAAGTTAATGCGTGTAGCTGAAATAACAAAACCCTTTTCTGGTGCTCTTGTACAGGGTTTACTGCCATGACAAGTTGGTAAATTGCATATAACCTTGCAAAAACCCTATTTAGCAAGTTCTTATTTTACACAATGTGTTAATGTTGTTTGTCGTCTTGCAGCTACACTTCCAAAACGGTCAGTATTTGGAAGTATAGTGTTCACATGGTGTCTGGTGTTCTTGTATATATAATAGAACATTTACAGGGTTTACAGTCATGATAGGTTGACAAAATGCATATAGGCTAACCCTTGTGAAAACCAAGTTAGCAAGTGATTCTATTACACCATGTTAACATAATGTTTAAGTCTTGCAGCTACACTTAAAAAAAAGTACTTCCTGAGTATTTTTAGCATTTTAGTCTTGCAGAATCTACATTATTTTCTGTGGTTATCAAAAGCATGTCCCAGATGCTGTCGATACAACTTAAGTTGAATTGAAGCCAGAAAACATTCCTTTAATGTCTCAAGAATGAATGTCATTGGTTTCAATAAAGGACGCGCTCAATAAAAAGGAGCACATTTCCTAAATGAAAGACTATTTCTCCTGTGAATGATTCACGCCTGGTGAGTCTATGGCCCTCACGGCTCATTGTACATCTTATCCGAATGCTCATCTGTCCTTCAGGCACTGGAAACGAGAGGATGTGAGCCGGATTTTCTATTCTCTTACCGTCACTTACGGCTGTAGGTTATTACAAGAGGATTTGCCGTTCATGGAATGTGGGCGCTTTAAAAAGCCAATAAAAGAATTATAGTTAGCTTGAGATAAATCACTCCTGTGACATTTCATTACTAGAAAAGAGACATTTATTGTAATACAGTGCAATGTGTTTTTGTTTATACATCATAAATAGTATATTAGTTTGTGTTTACAGGTCATAAGTAATAGTGCTGAAATTCAAAGAACAGAAGCTGATTTAAGGGAACGAGAAAACTGCTCCCAGCATCATCCCCCATTCAGGCCCGCTGACGACTTCACAGCAGATCAGGCGAGTGTGGTTCATTACTGCGTTTTTCAGCTGGACACTGAAGATTACCCAGAGCGCACGTCACAGCGCTGAGATTTTGATGTTGAAGATTTTGACGACGTGGTCGGCACCAGCGCTGGCTAGCTGGACCCAAGCTTGCTCTTCGTTCCTCTCCTGCTCGCCATGCCCTGCCCGGCCCGGCCTTGGCCTCCAGCGCAGCCTCTTCACCACCAGCGTGTGACTCTGACTGTGATGAGTGGTCAAGGAAAGCCACAAGCATGGAAGGACATTGATTCAAGGCAACCCAAATCACCCCTCACACACTTGCCTGGATGTCTCACTTCAGCTCTGCCTGTCCAAATACTTAAAGGGGTGAATATACACTGGCCAATTTCAAAAATAATGCAGGCAGACGAATAAACACACGAATCGATCTTGCTTTTCAGAACTCACTGAGTTCAAGGCAAAGTCAAATTTTGACTTCTTGAGCTTCTAAGGTGAGTGACTTCTAGGTAAGAGATACGCGTAAGTGCCTACACGGACGGTTTATCAATTACACCTACAGAAAGAGAGTTTAGCCAGTCGGGACTCAATCCGCTGTGGGGGAGAGAGAGATAGCGAGCGAGAAACAGAATGCACAACACGGCCTGGCCTCTCTCTGACACCTCATTCCCTCTCTTCACGGATCAATGCGGAAGCTGCCCACGGGAGCCCCCGTATCAACCTGAAGCTTCTCCCGAGCAGCGTGGGCCAGCTCAGATACACGAGGCCCTTTTGTTGTCAATTACACCACCAGCACTGGATTCTGGGAGGAGGTACGACTGTTTGACTTGAGATCATGTCTCTTTCTGAGAAGGTAAGTTGAAGACTGAGAAACTGTGAGATTATTTTTAGGGGCTTATGAGGCGTAATGTGCTTGTCTATTTTGGCTAAACAGCTTTGAAGAACCTGCTCACTTTTGTCAAATTTAGTGTGCCGACTATAGGGCTGCACAATTTGGCCACTTTTATTTGGGTGGAAAAATGCAGGAAGCCCTTAAAGCTTCTATTTTGTTGACAAAAGCTGGTTTACACACGTTTCTCATTAGCTTGGACATTTCAAGAGTATAAAAAAGTGGAGGTAAGAATATGAGCAGAAAAAAGGATACCAAGCATCAGTTTCTCCACATCTGCTCCAGTCTGATCCAGAAGACAGATCCTCTGATGGCCTCCATTTATACAGCACAATCTGCCCATTCTCTAGACCTACAGCCAGCAAATAACTACACACATACACGTACAATTAAGCATTTGTCCCAGACACATGATGCTAATTCTAATGATGGCGTCACATAAAGATCATTGGTTACAAAATGGTCACCTGTGGTCTGAACAGAGAAATGGGCAGATAGACACGGCAGTGGCTGAATCTCCGACATCCAGAACAGAGGAGCAGGGAGTCACACTTACACCCTCACACTCACCGACACCAGGACCCCAGATGATTACCTACAAACACACACAAGGTCAAATGTCAAAGCTCAGACCGCAGGAGAGAGGTGTACTTATTAGAAAGGTGTTAAACAGTTTAAAGTTGCATGCAGTCCTTTCACTCTCATTCAAAAAGGTTTTATACATAAAAAATTAAATGTAACTTCTGAAAAATCTAAATTCCAATCATAACAGTAGCCTAATAGCAGTGGTTTTATTTTACATGGAGCACGTCGCTTCATAGGGGCAGACAGGTCATTGGGATTTTGCCAAATAAGATATGTTCCTGGATCAACATTCCTGTCTGAAAATTCCCTACCTCTAAACCCAACCCTACCCATGACTTATCCCTAAACTCAGATGAACAGATGAGGTGTGTAGAAGCACCTAATCCTGGTTATAAGCCTAAACTTGTCCCTCAAATCTGATTGGTTGATTGGAATGTTGTTCCAAGATCAAAAAAGATGTTGATCCAGGAACATGTTGTACTTGGTGAGCATGTTGAGATCACATGACCAGCTGAATACAGTCTTTTGGCGAAATTTGCTTGCAGTGACTCTAATTGGAGGAATTTTCTGTACAGCATGATTATTTTAAAAATAAGATATTTAAAGTCCCCCTGTAGCCAAGAATTTCATCCCCTTAAAATAGCTTGACTGTAACTCTACACCCTTGCCTCATTGAGTATTCGCAGTTCTATGAATATGCAAATTAGCCCTGCTAATTTGGAGAAAATAAGGAGCTAAAAAGATAATAAGGAGAAAATACTCAGCAACAGTGTCGACTTATGAATTTGCACATGGTTTGTCTTAAAGCATATTAAAAACACCACACAGACATATAAACAACATTAAAAGCTTAATTTTCACCACAGGGGGACTTTAGGATATATTAATAAAATATGAATCAATGGCATATGCCTTTGGTGAAGTGAAACTAACTGTAGGTCTTTGTTTAAAGGTTTACAAGGTATTGTTAAAAATCTGTTTTTCAAAGGAGATTTTACTTCTGGATTGTCGCACTCTATATTACCCGCTTTAACTCGCCAGTCCCTCAATTATCTGACATTTTAGTTTTCTACAATGGTATATTGGTAACTGAAAACTTTTACATAATGCTGCATTCACACAACTGTGGCTGTGCAATTTCAAAACAACTGCCATGTGGACTAGCGCAACATGTTAAACTGGACCTACCTTCTTGTCTCGACTTGATGTCACAAAGTACTTGCTGTCGGAGCTCCAGTCACATGACCAAATGATGCGTGTGTGAACCGCTGTGTCCTTGCTAGTGTTTGCGTAGAGAGAAAAGCTTGTCTCTGGAAAAAAAAAACGTACAAGACAACAAATGTGATGTGATATACACAAAAGAGCATTCATATCTGTCTCATTACTAAATTAACATTCGCAAAATAGTAAAATGTAGTAACGTTTAGCCTCTGTGTTTGCTCTAATTTCTCTAGACTGAATTTGTGGTCACCCAAAGTCCAGCTATCGAGGTCATCACACTCTGATGATGCGTGTGCCCTGAACACACCAACCGAACACTGCTAATTTAAGCTCGGGCAGCGACGGATATATTTCTCCATACATGACACAGCTGGACCGCTACACTGGCCTGTTCTCTGATCAGCTGTGACACTGTCTAACCTCTCCACGTCTCCAGCATACAGGCTGAGTAATACCAGCCTCAACGAGAACAGACTGCGGCATGTCTCGGCGATGCCTCGGACACATCAGAAAATGGAGAAAGAAAAACAGACGCTCCTCTGGTTACCTCGTGTCAACAGTGATTTAGCCGTGTGCCGTATGCTCAGAATACACGTGATTAAACGGGTGGCGCTAGACAACTGCTGCTAAACGGCAGGAGAATCTTAGTGGGCGAACAACTGAAGTCCGCAATCTCAGTGTTGACAAAGAGAAATGGAGGAAGATAAAAGCTGTCGATGAGTCAGGAGGTCTATAAACCCTGGAGGAAGCTATCTGTTAGCATTCGCATTCATCTTATTGAACATTACTTCTGAGGGGTTTTATGTAGGGCTGCACGATTAATCAAAATAAAAACGAAATCACAATATGGCTTTGTGTGGTTATCAAATCGCAAAGGCTGGGATTTAATTGCTTGCATGTTTCAGAGTAAAGCACAACAGTACGCTGTTTTACACGCGATGAGCTCACGATCTGCAGTTTTCTCAGTCTGTCTCCCAGCGGATCGGTTCACCCGAACTCATCTCTGCCTCTGCTGTGAGTTTGGTTCACTTATAAAGTGCATTTGGGAACGCAATATCCACCAACCGTCTTCCCAAACTTGTAATGAAAAGCTGTTGTCAATAAAAGAAATGCTTTAAGGGCTCCCTGCAGTTTTCACCAAATTAAAAGCTCATTGGTTTAATGATTGACAATAAAGAAATTAAGACAGCCATAAACATTAGTATTGTAATTTTAGTTGTACTGTAAAATAAAAACATTACGATATTTTTTTTCTTAAACACTCAATTATATTACAGTGAATTTATTTTGTTAAATATTTTATTTAATAATAATAAATTATTATTATTAATCAGTCATTTTGACAATCACAATTTTTTTTTTGCCAAATTGTACAATCCTACAAACTAGCACAGAAAACCAGGTGGTAAAATCTAATTTTATTTATTATTATTACTATAGTAGTTTTCTTAAATGCAGTGAATAATATGGTAATATTTATTACTTTGTTTCATATTTTTTATTTAATAATATTATCATGATTAATAACAACAATACTAATAATAATAATAAAATATATTATTATTATTATTATTATAATAGTCATATTAACATTTAATCACTACAGTTATGGACAAATTATTGGCCACATGTTTGCTCACCTGTATCAGAGTCGGGGTTTCCACGTCTCCATAATGACCAGGTGCGGTCTCGAGAAACCGCTAACAGAAGGCGTCCGTTTGGGGAGAAGGCCATCTGAGTGATGGTCAGGCTGTGGCAGGGCAGCGACTGAAGCTGTTTCCAGGAGCTTGTGCTCCACAGGAGAATGGCAGCATGCTCTGGTTTAGAGGCCTGTGGCATAAGACGCATCTAGATCTTTCAAAACCACATACAAAATCAAAACATTTCACATTTTCAGCAGAGCTTGTGTTCTTTCTCTGAACCTCAACCCCCCCCTCCTACAGCTCAGCCAGCACTGCTAGAGGATCAACCTCATGTCCACAGCAAAGTCCTCTGAGCCTGCAGAACCTCCATTTGAGCTCGCCATCAGCCCCACTGAATAAACCTCACAGGCTCTGCTCGAGCGTGAACAATGGCAGGTGACACGCAGAATGTGCTTTCATCCGGAAGGGCTTTGTGCGCGATCAGTGTGGGTTTGGCAGAACCACGGGGGCCAGACCAGGACACAAACCAATGATCTCCATTCAACTGTCTCAGAATGTGTGTCACAGCGGCCGGAGGGCACGTAAGGCTGGTTACCAGCCCTGGCCATGAGAGTTCAATGCGCTTTTAATACGATAGGTGGCTCATTACATCGAAGAGAAGGAAAATGAACTTGCACGTGGACATCAGGGGCTAAACTGACACGAGCTTGTTAAAAAGGCAAATTACTAAATATTTAAAACCACTTAAGGATCGGTGCAGCTTCATGCATGCATGCTTTCCTGTGTCCTGTTATTACAGTCCACGGCTACATTTGTGTGACACTAATGACCATCTGGTCACCCGCGTGAATGTACCTTACAAGCCGAGGCCACCACAGTCTTCGCAGAATCAGACGCCAGACAAAACATCTCGAAGCCGTGCCCGTACCTGCGGAGAGGACACGGAGATAGGGGATGTTAATGAGGGCTCTGTCAGTACCTGCTCACAAATAAAGCCTGAGCGCCGTGACAGGTTCACAGAGACAGTCGGGGCGGTGATTCAAACACGACGGATGATTTGTGTGTCAGGGCTGCCGTGAGCTCTCTCCTGTGCTTATGGGAGTGGAAGAAAGCAGTGCGCTCTGGCAGCCATTAGCAGATCTGCTTAGTAATTTCCAGCACTGGATGAATAGCTTGTGAAGTCAGGCTGTCAAAGCCTTCAGCTGCTTACAGCTGTGTATGTAAATTATTAGAGTTTATCCAGTGCCGCCTGTGTATCAGGGAAATCGACTTTGAATTCTTGTGAGCATGTTGAAATAATACAAGTCTGTGCATTTCAATTGAATGTAAATGCCTTGGGGAAAATTCATATTTAATTGTGAAAAATACCCCATTAAAGGTTTAATAATAATTTCACAAATCTTGTTTTGAATAATACGCCCATTATTCCCACCAACCAGTGCAAAATGCCACTAAGCAACCAATTCTGTAATACATTGCAGACAGTTTCAGCAAATGTCAGAGTCGTATGTCATTTTATGGCATTATTCTCTGCTAGCAAAAGCTTATGCCAGAAAATACTACTATATGCAAGTAAGCACAGGAACAAATGCTCGGCTAATGCAAACGGCCCTTTGCATTGCTGTGGCGATAACAAACCTCAGCATGCAAGGGTTCGATAGAGACTTCAAATGTCTCTGCTATTAAACTGGATGCTATTCAGGTAGCTAGCTGATAAACATTTGAACACCAAGCAAATCTGCAGCAACACTGTTGCAGTGTTGTTTTTGGTAACTAAAACGATTCAAATAAAGCTGAATATTGAAATTAAATAAATATTGCTTGTTGCTTTGGAAACTAACTGAAGTACTACAATGAGTAAAACTATAAAAATTAAAGCTAAATAGAAAGATAAAAAAACAGAATAAAATTGACAAAAGCATTTAACAAAATTACTAAAACAAAATTATAATGAAAACTGAAAATACAAAAATATGAATAAATACTATAACGGTATATAAATAATACTAAAATGACACTGAACTGTTGTTTCGTGACAGTAGTGGACCTGAAAGACTTAACTGATCATAGAAGACCGTTTACCGTGGTAAAGTAACTCTTGGTGTGATGAACATTTGTCTAAAGTGTCTTTTGTGTTGTTTAAGAACTTATGACATTATGTATGATATTATTATATTATTCTTCAACATTAATAATAATAAATAAAAAAAATTACGTTTTTTGTAGCATAATGATTATTTTAAAGTACCACTGTTCGAAAACGCATACATGAAACAATTGATAAATATCAGTTCTACATATTGGTTATTAGACATTTAAAAATAATTGCTACTGGTTGTTAATTTTTTTAATATTATTATTCATAATAATAATAATAATATCAGTCGATATCTGGTTTATGCTAAACTTGAGAAAGCAACAAACTGTGGTCTGACATTTCAGAACGCAATGACACATAACATCGAACTTGCATAACCTGAATCATTGTTATTCACATACTTGCATATAGTTTGTTTCCTGCCTTAGTTTCAAATGCAGGAAGTTGAAGAGAGATTGAAAAAAGACATTTTAATTAACAATTCTGTCTTTTCTTGTTTAGTGTCAACATACAGGACAAATGGTTGTTCTTGTGAGCTCAAAATACCTATTACGCTGCATTATTTATGTCACACAAGCTGTTTAAACAATAATGTGGTGCAGCATTAGTGCCTGCTGCAAAACATCCAATGAGGGCAGACGCGCACAAATGAGAATTGATGGGAGACTCACAGCTTCTGTACCTCTGGCCACAGTGTGTTCTGCAAGAGGTCGTCCTCTGTCGGAGGCTCTGGAAACACACACACACACACACGCACAGTCACAAAATATAAACATAGTTATTATGAGAAATGAGCAGACTCCTATAGACGGTATTTTTCAAAAGGGTCATCTTTTCATTTAGCAACAGATACACAGCTGAGCAATTTACTCAAAGCTGTTTGGAACAAAAGCAGCTTTATCTACAATTTTCAATGGCCGTTAGCTTTACGACATGGTGTAAATCAAATTTAGCTCTCTTTGTGCAAGCCTGAAATAATATTGTCTCATTTAGATACACAGACACTTATGCAACACATGCCCCAATTGAAATGGAATGGAGACCAGGCATTTTTTATTTTATTTTTTTCATCCCTGGTTTGCAGTTTTATTTGAATTATTTCCCTCTCTGCCCCTCCAGAAGAAGGGAGATGGAGAGAGTGGTATTATTCCATTAACAACTCTGTGTCCGCCTCATTGCGCTCCCCATAGCCCAGAGTCATCAATATTTTAACTTTGCAATTATATAAGCCTTCTTTCTAATTATGATTCCAGATTAAGGAGCTTTTTCAATCAAATTGACAATGTTTGCTACTGTTTGCCCGGAGCAATAGAGGCATAAACCCCCCTGCTTCAACACTCACCCTCCACCCATCCCCCTCATTTGTCTCCAGTATCTCTGATTCATGCCCCAGATACATTAATAAATCAGAGAAAACTGTTTTTAATAACTGCTTGTCACAAATGTAGTGTTTTCTAGGAGTAACTCGTCCACTTACAGTGTCAAACTGGTGATGTTAATCTCACAAGCTTTTGACTATTGCCATAAAGCCGTTTATATATTATATTTTGTTTTGGCAAAGAACTGCCTACTTAGAGAGAAAGAGATAATTTCACTAAAACCAACTTTTTTTTTTACTATGTAACATTAACCACCATTTGAGAAACACTGGAGTGTATAAAATTGTAAGTACCTGTGAGTTTGACAGGATGAAAGTAGGACTCTTTATATTGGTCGGACATGCTATTGAAATCTTTACTGTCCTGTTGAGAGCTCTGTGATGCGAGGTCACCTGTAAACAGATCAGACGCCACAGTAAAGGTTAACAACTGTCTCACCACTTTCTTGGGATCAGCACAATGCAAATTCTCCTGTGGCCAACGATTTGAAAGGGTTCATACCTTGAAACACTGCCTTGTTGGACAGGCCTAGGGCAGGAGTGCTGGCTCCCTCTGGGAGGTCTGCTATATCCTGAACACACAGGAGACAGAGCTACACCATAAAACCTCTCTATATAAACCCTTCTATACAATCATTTTTTCAAATTATATTACTAACTGGTAAAATTTTGTCTGAAATGCAAATTCACTTTTTGTATATACGGTTGTATCAAAGCAAAATGCTTGCAATTTTTCTGTATACGAGCACGACTGTGTTTGGCAGCACGAGACGAGTGACACAGAAGATGAACCTGAATGGAGAATGCCATTTATGCCGTCTCATTTACCATGACCTCAAGTTACAGAAAATTAAACTCATTTAGCTATATATCTAAGAGCATGTGCATAAACATTAGCATTAGTATAATGGAAAAATGTGAGGCTCATCTTAAAATCTCTTGATGATCTAAGACAGCGCAAAGAGTAATTAAACCCGAGGTTTTATTTGACGTAACTAATTAAAGTTTGAAGATGAGATGATTCTAAGTACTTACATTACAGCCCAGCAGTTTCTCCAGAGAGGTGCATGATATGTTAGCCAAGTTCTCCACGAAATTCCGTGGAGCCTTGAACACCCGCAGGACCTTCTCATCAGCACCGGACACAAACTGAAAACGCCCCACCATAGCCAGACACTGCATGTCAAAACCGTGAATCTGCGGCCTCGAGATCTCGTGCCAAGTAATCTGAAAACATAGAAAGAGTTGATCAATCTTCACCAGATTAAAAATAAACTGACAGCGTTTGATCAATCAAAAATCAATGGGTTGAAGTGCTGATAGTTGTTTAAACCTGTGAGCATCCCTTTCTCGTCCAGGGTGTAAAGAGTCTAGTGGTTTGGTCTGATCCGACAGTGATGATAAACTCTCCCTCGGGGTCCCAGCTCAAGTCCTGCACTGCATTAAAGTGACCCGAAATGACCACACTAGGCCTCCATTCTCCCTGTGCAACACACAAATCTCCATATTCATTTACCCCATTTACTATAAACCATAATAGACTTCTATTTCACATTTGTATTAGGTAAACAGTAATGTCTGCATAAAGAGCTTGTTACTGAAGGTTGTCAGTTACATCTGACCTGGTTTCTGTCACAGTGCCAGAGGTGCAGCGCTCCGTGAAAGGCATGAGCCAAAATCATAGAGCCGTCTGGACTCATCTGGCATCCATAGAAACCCAGGGTGTTTCCTCCAACTTCCCCAACACGAACCTTAATCAGGGGTCAACAAGAAATAATGGAGAAATAATTATTACTACACTACTACACATCAAAACTGAAAAGTTCTTGTAACTGCTTAAAAATGTCTGTTAAATAAGAAGTATTGATTTTATTTGTTCAATCCAAAACAACATATTACACAATATCTCTGGAAAAAAAACTAGGGTTAAACGCTTTGTTCAAGGATGCCATAGTGGACTGGTCACCCCTTGAAAGTCATTTTGGTTGTATGTTTCCCATACATCACTGTAGCTTGCTGCATAACTACCATAGTGCGATGGACTGTTAGAGAAATGAACTAGCTAGTCATGACTGTTTCTCAAAACCATAGTAACTTTGTCACACGTCTGTCGTTCAATCCCGTTAGTTGACGTCACAAAAGGTGGTGATAACTGCCAATGAATCATTTTGAGAATTGAGATCAAAATGTAAAAGATTATTTCTGTAAATAAGCAATGCATCTGAGAAGTTTTTGTTCTCTGTTGTTTTGCCTTATTCCCAGAGGTTTTATTCAATCACGGGTTCCCCATATGTCATATTCTGGAGTTCCTTTGGGGTACTAGGGAACATATACACCCGCACTATTCAAAAACGGCACTTTCATTCTCTCGACAAACTAAACTGTGAATGTAATTTGTATATATGGAACGAATGATATAGATTGTGCTTATTTTGTTCAATAGTATGAGCTATTCAAGCCTGTGTCATACTAACAAGAAACTATGGTTCTAACTACAGGTTGATAACTTTAATTCCAACCATACAACTTTGCAATGCTGTTCACAAATGTCCATTAGAACTATGGTTATAAACTCTTTTGGGTTTTTTTTTTTTTTTTTGTTCAATTGATTATACAGAGAGAATGACATTGTGTTGCAGCTGTTATGAGTTAATTGCCTGGGTTGGCTAAAATTCAATCCCAAAGAGCAACTTTATAGGAAAACAAAAAGCTGGGAACTTTTCACGTTCTTTTCTGTCACGTTCTTGATGGTGAGTGATGTATAAGAGAGGCCATTGCTGGTGTCACTGCCCCTGATAAACCGGCTGGTCAAGCAGGGCGCTAATTAGTAGTCGTGAATCCTGAGCAATCTGAGTTGAGAGTCCACAGCTGTGCTCCATCTCCGTTAACAGTCTGAGGACACCAATTAATCAGGCGGACAAGCGAAAAGCGCAATGTATGCAAAGAGGAGAATATTAAATGAGAAATAAATCGTGTTTGCTTCCTTTGAATGCAATAATGTGATGTTGAACGTAATCACGCACACATTAAATCAAATATGAGCCTCGGAAGGCTAGGAGACAAAATGGTCACATGAAGAATGAATCAGTGTAAACTCCCCTGACTGGGCTGGGCTATGAATACCAAAGCACTGTAATTGTTTTTCAGCACATGTAGCGCGGCTTGCCCTCTGTCTGGCCCGTGTCTAACATGCTTAATGCAGCTCGAGTGTCTCACGGTAATAGGGGAAGCGAGTCGTGCAACAGAGCAAGCGGTAACATTGCATAAAACAAGATAATTAGTCATGATTATGCCATCAGCGATAACCTGTCTCTACATTTATTTATGGTTGTGTGCAAGCAAAGACTGATGCTCCAGCCTCAACATCTGCATTACCAATACACACTCAGAGGGTGAAGAAATAATTGTAAACAAATAACACACACTTAAGGCTTTGAAAAGCAGGTATGAAAATGTCAGTTGACAGGCATCACAATGGTGTATCCCGTTGACCTTGAGCAGGACAAGACACTTCCAGCAGCCGTGTTAAGAGCAGCGGTGATCCCTCGCGTTCAGGGGTGTCACCGCTCAATGATTCACAGTCTCTTGTCATGCCCAGCAGAGCATGTCTCAAAGATATTGCCAGATCATGTGGTAAGCTTAAGCTCTTCATCAAAACGACAACACTAGATGGACAAATCAGCTATCTAACACTGAGATTTGAACACTGCCACAAGACATGCAGGACAGTTCAGACAGAGCCATGTTGGCTGGAAAACACGGATTTAAACCTAAATCCACAAACCACCAAACGCAAGGGCTATCAATGCTTCGGTATACGTCGATAGAGAGACATGCCCTTCACAGGCATATCCTACACTACGGAGTGAATATGGCGGAACTAATGACTGCGATAAAGAGAGCCCTTCACTTTGAATGGCACGGATCTCTGCGAGCCATTCTGGAAAGAGTGATGCAACATTAACCAGATTGATTTTGAATTCCATCCACATGGCTACTCGTATATCACGGCCAAATCTCATGGGTAAAATGTGCAATCACTCTTGTTTAGGGACTGAACGCTGATATAGATCTGTGGCACAATGTGTGTTTAACACAACCACAGAGTTTGGGATGGCACAAAAGAAAACAATGCAGGGAACCATGAAACTCGTCATGACGTTGATATTCTGGAAATGAACAGCACCTCAGTACTACATCAGGTCATGTGTGAATGATGTGGCCTACAAGTTAAAAGAGCTGGGCTGGTAAGCGGCAAGGCAGCAGCTTCGATTCCCAGAGAATACACATACTAATAAACGTTTAAAAAAAAAAATGAATACACTTTGGACAGAACCAATGAGAAAATGTAGGTTTGAAGCCCACCAGAAGCAATCCATGAACTATCAGCGTTACGCCCTTGAAATGTATTTAGCACAGGCTGTTACAGGGTGATTTAATAAGTATACTGCAAGTCACTGTGGATAAAAGCGTTTGCTAAATGACTACTTGGATTATCTTGCACTTTATCTTACAAGATAAAGGTAATCACTACCGAACAAACTAATAGTTTCATTCCTGTATAGATGAGAGATTCATGAAGCTGAAAGTGAGCAATTCAACAATTATGGATATTGAGAGCAGCTCAATAGTACGCCAACTGGAGGTGTGTGTGTGTGTGTGTGTGTGTGTGTGTCATGAGGTCTAGATGTTAAAGATCTATCATCATAATCCATCCATTCTCCCTTCTGGTCTATCAGAGAACAAACCATTAGCACAACAGAGTCTCAGTCCCCCCCCCCCCCCACACCGTTCATGACTTATTAGGAGGGTGTACTTTACCCAGCGGTTTGCCTGGCCACTCCACAGTAAAGCAGTTCTCTACTAAATCTGACCAATTAGTCTAATTATTATGGAGAAGACTCTTCTTTGTAGATGTGTTAATTAGTCAAAGCGATGTTGGTCATTTTCTGCTTAGTAGGGCACTGGCAGTCAGTCAATAACTGTGCAATGAAGGCAAGTTTTAGATAACATAAACTGACATATTTATGGATAAGTAACTAGCACAGGCCTTTTCGCACCAAAACTATAGCAAAGCTAGGGGTGGGCAATATGACCAAAATCTTATTTCACAATATGAGATTTCATTTTAAGATAACAATACATATCACAAAACAGTTCTTTTCATTATTTTATTTTTGTTATTATATATAAGAATAAAGATGAAAGATTTACAAACAATAGGACAAATACAATACAGTAAGAAATACTGTATTGTATACAGAAATTTAATTTAATCAAAGATTGGCAGCAAAAACAATCAGTAAATAAAGTGAGATTAAGTCTATAAAATGCCTCTGCCTTATTTAATTTATTATGTAATTGTTGGAGGTTTGCATAAAGTGTATATTATAAAAATATGTATCTAAATTAATTAATAATTAAGCTTATATTATTGACCCGACTTCTGCAAAAAAATAATAATTCTACACACTCACAAAATCATTGCTTGTCATCAGCTAAATGTTCACTCCTGGTGTAAACTGCTCCACAGGAAACCATTGTGTCTATTCAAAATCTATTTTGACAAATATTTATGTTTAGTGTGAAAGGGCCTTTATGCTACAACCTTAACAGTTTTTTATATAACAATTAAAATATAAATCCCCAATTATGAGCACATATTATATCTGTTTATTCTGTTACTTATCTCTTAGCCTGAGCTAAAGCTGAAGTAGGGGATCAGAAGGTGGAAATCAGAAAGGATGTATGATAACCCACATTTATTTACTTAGTCTCCATGAATCTGTCAGTTCAAAGGCTCTCATCCACATCTGATAACCCAGTCCACACCCACCTCATATCATATGCCCTTTACGACTCAATACAGAAGACACATGCAGTGCAGAAATAACAGATGTGGAACAACCCCACTGGATCCAGGTACAACACAAGACCTGAAATCAACCTCTTTCTTCTTACAACTACAGCTCACAGCCTTTCATTTTTAATTGGACATGCCTTAGTATGACAAAACACGTGCATCATCATACTAAAACGCTCCAAGTGTCAGAATCAGGAGGAGCCATTGATCTGAACCCAGAGACCTTTGTCTGTGTGCCAAGATCAAAGTGACTACCTCTTCTTAATCAACCACACAGCCGATGCGGTTATCTGCTGTGGCAATGCCAATCAAAACTTTTTATTACAACTGATGTGAAATTTTTTTCCAGATTTAAGGTTATCTGAGGTATTGCCATCCCATTTTTGAGAGGAACTCGCCAATCATTCACAGTCCCTCACACAGATTGAATAGAAAAAGCTTATCTGTGCAATTCTCTGTGTGTGGGCTAAATTTGACGCAGTTAGACGAAAAAGGGCAGATATATCCTGCATGAATAAACAGTATTATAAGGTAAGGCTGTTAAATAGCAGTCACAAACAATACAATAAAGTTATTAAGCCAAGTCTCTGACTCCCGGACCATCAGTACTGGTTCCCCCAAGGCTGTGTTCTTCCCCCTTTACTCTTCTCCCTTTAACTAACAGCTGCACCTCCAGTCACCAATCCGTCAAACTACTGACGTTGCGAATGACACCAGCTTCATTGGGCTCATTTCTGAGAGGGATGAGTCTGCCTACAGGTGTGAGATTGACCATTTGGTGACCTGGTGCAGTCAGAACAACCTGAAGCTTAATGCTGAGAAAACAGTGGAGATGGTGGTAGACTTCAGGAAGAACCCAGCGCTATCATCCTGTGTGACTCCCCAGTCCATACTGTGAATCATCATCAGTAGGTGCTGAACATCAACTCTCTGATTAAAGAATTTACTTTCTACGGCAACTAAAGAAGTACAACCTACCAAAGACAATGATGGTGCACTTCTACACCTCCATCGAGTCCATAAACTCACCTCTTTCATGACCATCTGGTACTGCTGCCAATGCCAAGGACAAAAGCAGGCTGCAGTGTGTCATTTGTCAAACCAGATGATTGGTGGAAATCTGCTACCTCTTCAGAACCTGTACACTTCCAGGACCCTGAAGCGGGCAGCCCTCTTACCCCTCTCACCCTGGCCACAAGAACAGTTTCTTTCCATCCACAACTGGCCTCATTATCAATATCCAGGATCCACCACTATGGACATTACACATTAACAAAAAACCCAGCAATGTTGTCTTATATGTGTTACATTAACACACATAACTCAGAGTGCTATACTGTACCTTCTTACGTCAAACTATGAGAATTTGCACTGCTCCTCTTTTGCACATACTGCAGTAATGCATAGTTAAATGTTTCTATTTTTATTTTCCTGATTTTTTTATATTTATGCTCATGTGGTACTTGGCGTGATTCTGATTCTAAAAGGTGTATCACTAGTGCATAATGCCTTCCAATCCACCTTCTAAATTTTTTTTTTTCAATGACAGTATTTATTTAGTAGTAAACAAGGTGACTTTACCAGCTCCACCCACACGCCTGAATCCTCCTCTGGCCCCCATAAGATCATGGTTTTGTCCATTGAGGCAGAGAGCAGCTTCAGGGGCTGTTCCACTGAGTCACCTGCAGGGGGAGACAAGTAACAAAACACAGGCAGAGACAGGATAAATATAAAAAGGTAATACAAACAAAATAATACAATGTCAACAGGTAATTCATTTCACAACACATTACACTTAAATTAAGACACAAAATCAAATGAAAACATTCAGGAATACCTTTGACACGTGGAGGTTGCCAGTGAATTCCATAAACCCAGTTTTCATGTCCAGCCAACACCGTTTCAAGACTCACAGCAAATTCTAGAGCACAAACATAGAGAAAGAAATAAACATACTATGTCTTTATTTATTGGTGAGGAGCAAATAAATAACTTGCACATTTTTCTTTACCTACGAAATAAAGTCTTTACTAGCCAGTAAAGTTTTTGCATTTAGGTCCTGGCAAGTTCATTTTTAGACTCTGATTACAAAACAATGTGTACGCAATCCTTGATTTTAAGCATCTATAAACCAAAACATGGTTTCAAAACTAAAAAGATAATCAAGCAACTATTCAACCGAACAATAACCAATTTCTATAAGTCATCACACAACTAAATTCCAATCACACAAAGCCTCCAGCCTCACCATCTCCAGACACTTGAAAGATGTTCTCCTTCATTTTAATAACAGCATCAGTCTGATGGTCCGGTTCAGCCACAGTCTTGGCAAACAGTCTCCACACTCTGATCAGACAGTCCTGTGAACAGCTGGCTAGCCACAGCTCTCCATCTACACATTCAGCAGTTCAAACACAAGTAATATGTAGTATGTGTAGTAGTAAAATTAGTAGAGAAAGTAGTATGTGATGCTTTCCCGGTTATATATTAAAGCAAGCGCCTTATTTTCACATGAGAGTGAAAATGACAATACCGGCTCCTTAGGATAGAGCGTTTTAAATCCTTGGACTGTTTTCACTGCCGTTACTGTATCATATGTATTAAATGGGTCTTTGATTTGGATGGGACATACAGTGAGGAAAATAAGTATTTGAACACCCTGCTATTTTGCAAGTTCTCCCACTTAGAAATCATGGAGGGGTCTGAAATTGTCATCGTAGGTGCATGTCCACTGTGAGAGACATAATCTAAAAAAAAAAAACAGAAATCACAATGTATGATTTTTTAACTATTTATTTGTATGATACAGCTGCAAATAAGTATTTGAACACCTGAGAAAATCAATGTTAATATTTGGTACAGTAGCCTTTGTTTGCAATTACAGAGGTCAAACGTTTCCTGTAGTTTTTCACCAGGTTTGCACACACTGCAGGAGGGATTTTGGCCCACTCCTCCACACAGATCTTCTCTAGATCAGTCAGGTTTCTGGGCTGTCGCTGAGAAACACGGAGTTTGAGCTCCCTCCAAAGATTCTCTATTGGGTTTAGGTCTGGAGACTGGCTAGGCCACGCCAGAACCTTGATATGCTTCTTACAGAGCCACTCCTTGGTTATCCTGGCTGTGTGCTTCGGGTCAATGTCATGTTGGAAGACCCAGCCTCGACCCATCTTCAATGCTCTAACTGAGGGAAGGAGGTTGTTCCCCAAACTCTTGCAATACACGGCCTCGGTCATCCTCTCCTTAATACAGTGCAGTCGCCCTGTCCCATGTGCAGAAAAACACCCCCAAAGCATGATGCTACCACCCCCATGCTTCACAGTAGGGATGGTGTTCTTGGGATGGTACTCATCATTCTTCTTCCTCCAAACACGTTTAGTGGAATTATGACCAAAAAGTTCTATTTTGGTCTCATCTGACCACATGACTTTCTCCCATGACTCCTCTGGATCATCCAAATGGTCATTGGCAAACTTAAGACGGGCCTTGACATGTGCTGGTTTAAGCAGGGGAACCTTCCGTGCCATGCATGATTTCAAACCATGACGTCTTAGTTTATTACCAACAGTAACCTTGGAAACGGTGGTCCCAGCTCTTTTCAGGTCATTGACCAGCTCCTCCCATGTAGTTCTGGGCTGATTTCTCACCTTTCTTAGGATCATTGAGACCCCACGAGGTGAGATCTTGCATGGAGCCCCAGTCCGAGGGAGATTGACAGTCATGTTTAGCTTCTTCCATTTTCTAATGATTGCTCCAACAGTGGACCTTTTTTCACCAAGCTGCTTGGCAATTTCCCCGTAGCCCTTTCCAGCCTTGTGGAGGTGTACAATTTTGTCTCTAGTGTCTTTGGACAGCTCTTTGGTCTTGGCCATGTTAATAGTTGGATTCTTACTGATTGTATGGGGTGGACAGGTGTCTTTATGCAGCTAACGACCTCAAACAGGTGCATCTAATTTAGGATAATAAATGGAGTGGAGGTGGACATTTTAAAGGCAGACTAACAGGTCTTTGAGGGTCAGAATTCTAGCTGATAGACAGGTGTTCAAATACTTATTTGCAGCTGTATCATACAAATAAATAGTTAAAAAATCATACATTGTGATTTCTGGATTTTTTTTTTTAGATTATGTCTCTCACAGTGGACATGCACCTACGATGACAATTTCAGACCCCTCCATGATTTCCAAGTGGGAGAACTTGCAAAATAGCAGGGTGTTCAAATACTTATTTTCCTCACTGTATTTCTTTTTAATAAAAAGCCAATAAAATTAAAATTTAGTTTACATCTTTTAGTTAGCAAGTAGAAACTAAATAGTCAATTTGGTCAACTCCTGGTAGGTAGCTGGATAGGAGGGACATATATATTTGTTTTCCCAGATGGCTGTCAAATTTGAAATATGTTTATCAGTTACTGTAATATCTTAGCTAGCATTACCTAACAGCTAACAGACTGTTCAAAAGTTTGGGGTCGGTAAGATTTTTTACTTTTTTTTTTTAAGAAGAATCTTATGCACATCAAGAATTCACTTATTTGATTAAAAATAATAATAAATAAAAACAGTAATGTCGGGAAATAGCAATGCAATTTGTACTTTTTTTAATAAATGTATTTATTTTACACTGTAATCTATTCCTGTGATGCAAAGCTGAATTTTCAGCATCATTACTCCAGTCTTCAGTGTCACATGATCCTTCAGAAATCATCCTAATATGCTGATTTGATGCTCAAGAAACATTTCTTATTATCAATGTTGAAAACAGTGCTGATTAATATTTTTGTGGAAACCTTGATACGTGTTTTCAGGATTCTTGAATGAACATCATTTATTTGAAATAGAAATCTTTTGTAACATTATAAATGTCTTTACTGTAACTTTTGATCAATTTAAGAGTCCTTCCGTTAAAAAAAAACATTGTTCAGACCTCGTTCTGAAGGACTGAAGGCTACAAAGGTTAAATTTAGTTTTTGTTGTGTCTTTAATTATCAAGATCATAAAAACAGGCTTCATTTTAACCACACTAAATATAATATTTTCTTCCTAAGCACATTTATTTCATTCAGAAGTCCTACCTTTCGTGGCCCACTCCACACATCGGACCCAATCCTCATGTCCTGTCAGAGTCAGAAGCCTCTGAAACTAAACACAACCCCAGATAACATCCACACACCTACATGACAGATTTACAGCATTAATATAAAGTACAGACCCCTCAGTCTTACCTGTCCACTGAGCTGCACGTACAGGTGAACTCTGCTGTCATCTCCTCCACAGGCGAGCACTGGAACTGCAAGAGATGGAATTATCCTCCTCATTCACATGGACATACGAGGCAGACAAGTGACTAAGTCTATTCACGCCGTCTAGAAGCAAAATACAGCTACAGTCCAGGCGTGAATAATGTAAGAGGGCAGGCTAACGTCGCCCCAGGACATTTTTAAAGCACTGAATGAGATTTTAACCTGTGATAGGGATGGACAGTCCTGCAAATCAACACGGAGCTCCAGGCACAGCTTACCTCTGCTGCCTGGCAACAGCACCAAGGACACATCCATCATGAACCCACTCCCAAAAGATACAGTCTGGAGGCATTCAGCTAATGAAGAGAACACAAACACCAAAATCAAGCCGTCTAACTCATAATGAATCCTTATGAAGAAAATAACAACTTATTATTTTAAAGTAGGGTATTGCTAATCCAAAAAAAATATATTGATATAAGACCAATTACCCAGAAAACCTAATAATGCACTCAAAACGAAGTTTGGGTTCTGCGTGACAGCTCATTAGATTGCTGTAAATTGAATGTTAGGGGAATGATGCAATTCATCATCATCATCGCATGACTCAAATTGTGTCAAAACAATACAGAAATATTGCATTTACCCGACCATATATGGCTTTCACACACTCTGCTAAGAATTCATCACAAACTTTGGCCACTGAAATATCACTCTCTTTCTGAACAGTAAGAATGGACATCAGAAATAAAGCAGTAGGATCAATTAAATGATGCATGAGCTTTCATTCATAGTTCTTAATTCTTAATTCATTTATCTTTATGGAGAGACTTAAAGTTAAGACACATTTCCTTCATGATTAGCCTCTTCTTATGTAAATGTGACTTGTCTAAAGTCACTAAATACATGACACGCTCACATTTATTTGATATAGACATATTAAACATGTTGAATATATACAAATACACTACCATTCAAAAGATTGGGCTGGGTATGATTTTTTAAAAATGTTTTTGAAAAGAAAGTCTCTAATGCTCAGCAAGGCTGCATTTATTTGATAAAAAAAATACAGAAATAACTGTAATATTGTGAGCTGTAATATATACAGTTATTAGAAACAACTTTTTTAATATTTTAAGGTTTCTATTGTAATGTAATTTAAAAGGTCATTTATTCCTGTGATGCAAAACTGATTTTCAGCATCATTACTCCAGTCTTCAGTGTCACATGATCCTTCACAAATCATTCTAATATGCTGATTTGCTGCTCAAGAAAACAGTTATGCTGTTTAAAATGTTTGAGATACCTCTTTCAGGATTATTTGAAAGTTATGCAGAAAGTTACATTAGTGAAGACATTTTATAATGTTACAAATTATTTCTGTCAATTTAATGCATCCTTGCTGAACAAATACATTTTAAAATCTTACTGACTCCAAGCATTTAAATGGTAGTGTACATTAAATATAAACAGATATTTAGAATATTTAAATTTGATGTACTATTTAATCTTTGTTGTTCTTGGTCGCAATCCATAGCAAATTCTACTTTATCCCTACAATGACAAATTAATAGATTTTGAACTACATGCACTGAATTTGAATTAAGGGCTAGTTATCATTTACAAGAACCGACCAGCAGATGTCAGGCTTGGAGAATTCGAAAAATCCTCAAACACTTATTACAAAAATGCATTAATAGATTGAGTGCTTTCAATCCACACTCTCATGAACTGAAAGCTCACTTCTTATTTTACCTGTACCAGAGGTGCATGTCCAGAGTTTAACAGTGGAGTCAGATGATGCTGAGGCCACCAGTAAGTGAGAGGAGGACAGAGACACGGCGTCCACTGCACACACGGGCCCTGAGTGTCCTGAACACACTGTGCATGCTGTGAACTGAGCAGAAGAGGGACAAACTCAACTCAAATCACTATTAGTGTTCTTTTAATTAAGCTTTTATGATTATCCATTTATAGACAAATATACCAGAAGATAAGTTACTTCACAGAATATATATAATTGACACAGCTGGGTTATTCCTGTTCTGTAATCAAATTATTTATTTATTTATATTCATCGGTTATATTAATGTATTTTAAACTAATTTAATTTATTTAATATATTATATATGTATTTATTTAATAAACATATATATATATATATATATATATATATTTTTTTTTTTTTTTTTTTTTTTTTACTATAGGTTTAATATTTGTGTCATATGTAATATTGTTATTTATATTTTTTTCTGGCACCAAGGAAAGCACTTCCTAATTTCATTGTACGTGAGTATAATGACAATAAAGGCTTTCTATTCTATTCTATTCTATTCTATTCTATTCGGATGTTATTCCAAAGATATTACAAAACACTATAGATGGAAAGTGATACTGAGAGCATAGAACCAGAGTACATGGTTTTAAAACAAAATGGCAACATCAGTTCTAGTAAATTTATGTAAAATTAAATTATATATGTATATATATATATATATATATATATATATATATATATATATATATATATATATATATTGTAAAAATGAAAAAATAAATATCTTTAAAGGTTTTGATTTAATATTTTATAATATATTAAGAAATTACTGTACAGTGAAAAAAAAGTACTGCATAACAAAAAGGACCCAATTATGTTGTCAGCATAAGCATTTATATTTATTGTTATTGTAAACACATACCTTCCCATCCTGCTTCTCCCAAACAATAACATTATTATCTGACCCACCAGATACCAGCTGGGTTTCCGGACCTACAGCAACAGACAGCTTACATTTCTACAAGTTCATTTGTATAATATATGAAATATATTGAAATATAATGTCTATATGCATAAAGACAATTTATTAATGATGGTTAAAGTCAAAGACTTACTGCAATCTTGTTTATGAACCCACTGGACAGCATTCACCCTTCCAGTATGTTTATTAAGCAACTCGACAATCCTTATTTCCTGATGACAATCAATAAAAAATAAAATTAGGGTGAAACAAACCTGTCACAGTATCAGTGACCTGTCACATCTTATTTGACAGTTCACTAAACACATTTACTGTTAAACTGCTTTATCACAAGGTACACTTACATTAGCTTTGAGTTTTAAGTTTGCACATCATTGCATTAAAGAATCGGAACATGTGTAAGTACATAATGTAAGTGTAAGAATAATATGCCACAGTGCATCAGCATCATTTCAACTAAAGTAAATAATCATTCAGACGGTACCTGTGGATTATAAAGGGCAACTGAATTGCATGTCCCAAATGCGATGACACCTCCTCTGCCCCAAGACACAACATTGGGAGTGCGATTAGCACAACAAGAGACATGACATGTGTCCATTACAGGCGCTGACATCTTCGACGCTGCTGTGTGTTACAGTTAAAAAGAACCGGGAGAATATGCCATGATAGTAGTTCCTGAAATTTGTAGTAGAATTGGGTTTCTCTAATAATACAGTTGAATGGGATTGAAAAACAATTGGTATACATTTGTTATTATATAAAGTAAATATGCACGACACAGTGATGCAAAATTCCGGCAGACACCACAACTTAGTGTAACCGGATGTAAATTCAGAGCGGACGCCGGACGGGTTTTTTTGTGTAGCTTAATTTGTCGTCCGGCTTCAAGCGTCTCTGTTTGGATCTGACTAGACTCTCTACCTCTCTAAAGTTATTTCTTTCTTTTTGAGATAATCGCTGTTTTAAGCGGTGGATATTGACATGGAAGACAGTGAAAAGAAAGCCCCATCTGTAATCGAGCGATATTTCACACGCTGGTATAGAACAGGTGATGTGCTGATCATTATTGTCTATTATCAATTGATACTATTATCTTAATGCATGTTCAGATTAGCATTTTGAAGCGTGATTTTCTTTAAATATATACACTATGCTTTTTAAACATGTTGATTAATTACTGTGTTTGGTGTAAATACTGACGCAGATCTGAAGGGAAAAGTATGTGAGGATCACTGCATTCTACAGCACTCCAACAGGTAGGCCTAGATATATTATATAGCCTATATTTATTCCCTCTTTACTGTGAAGTTTTGTTAGTGTTTCTTCAACTACTTACACTTTTACAGGGTTCTTTTTGTCATGTGAATATCAAAACTCATAACAAATACATTTTAGGTATAAATCTGTACATAAATCCCAGATCCAGCCTTTCAATCTTAATCTATAAAAAAAAAAAATCAACCATGTTTATTATATGAAATGGTTTATATACATTTTATTTTTTACAGAAATTACAGTTGCATGCAATCTGAATATATAATCTGAGATATGGATTGAAATGACACCATGTCAGCATGCATGCATGACATGTCTACTTTATATTTAAGTCCACAGGGCTATAAGTGTCCATTATCTCTAAATTCACATTTTCTTCTCATCAGAATATGCGTCATCACACTTGCAGAGTCTCATCCTATCCTTCAGAATGGACGAAAAATCAAAAACATAAACTACCAGATCAGTGATGGATGCAGCCGTCTGAAGAACAAGGTGTCTGGAAAGTCAAAGCGAGTGGGTACCTTTGAATGATAATTGTAATTAATTACTAATACATCTTAATTTACTCTTTTCCTGAACATTATAATATATTATGTACAATTTATTCTGCAGGGTGGTCAGTTCCTGACAGAGTTTGCACCACTGTGTAGAATAACGTGTACAGATGAACAGGAATACACCATATACAGGTCAGTTATAAAGAGCGCCACTGGATATATATCACATTCAGTTTTTATAATCATAAAATGATCTCAATTCAACCAATATTTTCACAGCTGTATTAGAGGACGTCTCCTAGAAGTAAATGAAGCCATTATGAACAAGCCGGATCTATTATTGGAAAAGGTGAGCATCTGTATAAATCAAAACTCACAGTACATCTTTAAAAAAAAAAGAAAAAGAAAAAAAAATCCTTTTTTCAAACCTAAGGCCACATGTGTGACTTGTGCGTTCATTATTTTTGGCACAGCCTTCCACAGAAGGATACATTGCAGTTATATTACCTAAATTTGAAGAGAGTAAGAGCATCACCGAGGGCCTTCTGACCAGAGAACAATACGAGGAGGTTATCGTGAAAAGAAACCAACAAGAAGAGCCTTGCTGAGATCAACTTGCACTTTGAAACTGCTGAGTCTCCTTTGAGGAATAATTGCTTCAAGCAGGTGAGAACGTCTGGCATCATGGCTTTGTGCCACTTAAATTCAAAAAGACATCTTGAGAAAATGACGACTTGAAGGAATAAGACCTGTCTGCTGGATCCAGAACAGTCTTGGATTTCACTGGGTTGCATTTTGTTGGACCATTATTCATGAGATGCACAAAAATGCCATTTTCATGGTTACTGTTTAGTTTGTTTCATTAAGAACTATTTTCATTTGAGGAGGAACAAGTCTATATCCTCACAGACATTATTTTCCTTCTGGTTGCTATAAAGCTGCTGGAGATCATTGTAGTTTTGAACAAATGCTAAATAAAGGAACAGCTCTCTTCTGGGCAGATTCCCATTGAACTGGCTCTCATACTGTCTTGTATGTTCATTTATTGCACCGTTCATATGCTATGTGCATGTTTTGTTTTTAATCAATCAATTTTACACATTAACCCAAACTAAGGTCAGTGCTCTCAAAACAATAAATAGCCATGTGAACATTTTGTAATTTTCCCAAACAAGATTTTGCACTTTATACAGATAACAATACAGTACATCGCAAGCAAAATGTACACTACCATTTTAAAAGTAATATTTGTATTCAGCAAGGGTGCATTAAATTGATCAAAAGCGACAGTAAACATTTATTATATTACAAAATGTTTTCAACACTTACATTAATAATAAATATTTCTTGACAGCAATTTTTGAACGATCATGTGACACTGAAGACTGGAGTAATGGTGACTGAAAATTAATTTATTCCATCACAGGAATAAATTATATTTTAAAATATTTTATCAAATAAATGCAGCCTTGTTGAGCATAAGAGACCTTAAGCATAGGATTGTGTCCATAGCTGAACATGTATCCAACAGAGAAGTTGAAGTATGTGCTATAAATGTGTTAATTGAGGAGAATAAGTACTTCATAGATAAATTGGATGACCTTAGTATAAAGTTAGTAGGAAATGTGTAAAACCTCAGATGTCATGCTTTGTGCATAAATAAATCACTCAGTCATTAATATTTTAAGAAAAATAACATATATTTAGATTTTTTCTGATTTAACAATCATTCAATGGTCCAACACTAATACAACTTGAGGTCATAGCTGCACAATCATCTCTAAAGCTTATGGTTTGACTGACTGCAGTATAAATCAGAGGATCATTTTAGCAAAGTATCAACTACAATTGGTGTGTGAGTGGAAACCCAATTCTGAAGAGCCTTTTAATCTGTGCCACACTAAAAAGTTGCTCTCCAGTACACGACAGCCTAAAGTTAAACTACTGATTTATATACCTTCTTCACTCTAACCTTTTAGGTTAATGTACCAAAGCTTGACTTACATTGTTAGGATTGAAGTAAAAATAGAAATCACAGTGACCTACAAGGCAGTCAATACTATTACAAGAAAGTACACTTAAAGGGACAGTTCAGCCGAAAATGAAAACACTGTCCTCATTTACTCACCCTCATGTCATTCCAAACCTTTATGATCTTATGTGGAACATAAAAGAAGATATTTTTAAAATACGTTTCAACTGTTTTTGTCCATACAACGACCCAATGACTTTCATTATATGGATAAAAACATTTTTTGGAACTTCAAAATACACTGCCCAGCCAAAAAAAAAAAAAAAAAACTGTTTGGATTTAAACAGGCAAATGCTTAAGAGTCTATGATTGGATCATTATTGTGATTATTATGTTTCTAGCATGTTATATGTTTGGCAACAGTTCTTCTAACCCTAACTGATGGAGTGTGTAGCTTTTCATTTCTTAAACTACCAGGGAAGATGCATAAAGGCCATATTCCAGGAAAACAATGTCAAGATTCATCAGGCTCAAACTGTGAAAGAATGGTTGGGGGGGGAGTGTGAAGAATCATTTTCACACATGAATCGGCACCTCTGAGTCCAGACATCACAAGTCACAACATTTATTTCCATCAAGAGGTGCATGCATTTTTAGTCAAGATCTTGTATTGACAATGCAAGAGTCCAGCACTCTGTAAAGTTTCCTCCAGCACATCCCAAAGACTTTCAATGAATTTTAGAGGAAATGATTCTTCATGCTCCATCCCAACCATTCTTTCACAGTTTGAGCCTGATGAATCTTGACATTGTCATCCTGGAATATGACCATGATGTGTCTTCCTACATGGTTGTTTAAGAAATGAAAAGCTATTTGCCTATTTAAATCCAAACAGTGACTTTTTTTTTGGCCGGGCGGTGTATCTTGTTTTGTGTTTGACAGAATAAAAGTCGTACAGGTTTGGAACGACATGAGGGTGACAAAAAAACATTTTAGGATGAACTGTCTCTAAAAGTGGAAATGGTATTTTTCATTAACATCCTTCAGAAATGCCTCTTTGGAAAGTAACTTCCCTTGCTGTAAACTCTCAAACAGAACACAAAGATGCTAACTTCTCATAGTAATATCCAAAGTCACTGAAGTTGAGTCTTACAGCCTTGAGCAGACTGCCATGTGGCAAGACCACTGTAGGAAGATGATTAAAACTGGATATATTTGGCATCAACTTGAACATGAGGCAGTTATGTTAAATACAGTGTGCAGTTTTTTTGCATCAAAACTTTTTATAATGTACACCTCAATGTTGGCTAATCACGAGAAACGCCGTTGAATATTGTTTCGGTTAAAACCGTAGCTTATTTACCAGCCATTACATTTGAAACAGTTGCATAATGACTTCAACGCATGCAATGAAGGGTTTTTCTTCAATATCTTTTGGTATCTGGAATGAGTCTGGTAACGCTAACACTATCGTACACCACAAAGCGAATGGGCAGAATCACAAAGAATGGCACGTTGTGAGCGAGTGCATTGCCATACACTGTGTATGGGAGAACAGGCAGGATCGCCTTTGGTTTTCAGATCTATTTGCTCTCCAGGAATGTTAGATTGGCCATGTGCTGCTCCAGGGATTTGACCCCAAAGCCGTTGGAGCTTTTGCCGTTCAGAGTTTCCTCGCCGACAGGCGTGCTCAGCTGCTTCTCCCTCCAGTGCTGAGGAGAAGACAGGCAACTGCATTCGGATTGACACTGGAATTAAAGGTAGAAGGTAAAGTTAAATACAAACATGCTAGGATTTGATCATATACATTTTTTAAAGTCACCATGTGTCAAAAGAAATGGAGTCTTCTCTTCTAAACAATTAGATAAAGATCTAAATGTTAAGAAAAGATATAATATAAAACAGAGAATTACAGATCTTGGAAAATCTCTAGGGGCGTGAAGTTTTCATAAGGTGACAAAAACACCAAACGTTTTCTTACAGGTTTACCACATCCTGTAAAGGTGATGCATGTTGCAAAATGTGTGTGGGTGAATTTGGGTTCTCAGGGACAAGAACATTGTTGTGTGTGACTGCCAAATATAAAGACATAAATAAATTGTCTAGAAAGGTAGAAAACTGATTTGTGTATTGCAAATGCCATTGACGCAAACAGAAAAGTATTGAAGCAGGTAAATAAAGCAATTGACGCAAGTAATATAACAATAAAGGCACGCAGGAAATAAGATTTTGTGCGTCATTAGTGATTATAATAAGAGATCTTTTGGGGAGAGAGAGAGAGAGAGAGAGCATACAAGCGAGCGGAAGCCAGCTACAAAACCACAACATCAAGAGAAGACACCTGACATTCTTAAAGAAGAACACATACACTGAACAGAGATGGGGTAAGCCTTAAAATGTAATTGTGTATCTGGCCCATGGAACTTCCAGCTTGCAGAGAGGGGTGTATTTAGCTTTTGTCTATGCAAGAAATAATAAAATGAGAATGAGGACTGCCCTCAAACTCTGATAGTATAGTCTCAGTCTGTTCATTGCTGTAGAGTGAGAATCCATTTGGGGTATCATGAGATGACTGTCTGAAAAAGATAGATTTGTATAACGATATCCCGATAGACTTTACAAAGTCGGTCAAGGTTGCCAACCAGTCGCAATAGTGTGGGCCGTGGGAGTGCATAAGCAGGCACAGCTGTCCTCTGAGGGCGAAGAGCCAGCTGTGGTGCACTGCACGGAAGGCTATCCCACACCACCCAGGTACGCTTGGTTGTGCTTGGTTAGTGATCAGAGTAGACCCTGAGATAATATAATCGGAAAGGGAGAATATTATAGGCCTACCTGACTCCTCCTGAATCTATAAAGGTACACCTTTTACAGGAGTTGAGTAATATAAATAGAGGAAGTGGCTCGTGACCAAGATAGAGTTACGTGGTCGCGGTAGAAACCACCCGGAGGGTGACGCGGCACACATGAAATCAAAATGAACAGTTCTTATTATTTATGGAATAATGCAGTATTTAATGAAAAATTATTTATCCATGCACATCATTGTTTTTGTTTTTTTTATTATTCATGTGCCATCATAATCTCGTATCTCTTGCAGTGATATCTCCTCTCTGATGACGTGTTCATTGGTGTGAGTGCGGGGCAAATTAATGGTCAAATTAATTCCCAATGGACAAAATCAAGTCCTGCCCTACTTTTTTTTCTTGTTTTAAAAGCCGTTTTCGTAAATATACATTTAAAAATATATATTTTCTGAATATTTATTTAATTTTAAAGCTTAACTATAAGTCTGTATTAGATGACATGAAGGTAATATAAATATAAAAAAATATATAAATGAGCAAACATAATTAAATATAATATATACCGATACCAATACATTTTAAAAATATTTAATCCCATATCTTCATGTACCAACCTTTCTGATGAGCTTATTACAGATCGGCAGCAAGTAAACCACCACAGTCAAGATGCCTTTGGTATTCTGTATGGATGAATCGACCTGAACAAGACGAGAAACAGATGCATCATTAGCTGACCAAACTACCCAAAATAAGTACAACATGGCTGCTTGTTTGGGCTCACATTTCAGTCAAGTTATTATTTTGCTGCGACAAAAATCTATACATATCTGACAGGTGATTTGTGGAACAGACTTGGTTCACAACCAATTGTTTTTCTAAATAAAATACTTGGAAACCATGCAAGGGCGAGACATGCTGGGAGATTCTGATTGAGCATGTTTTCCGGAGATCGTTTTCTTGGTTTTCACAGCACGACACAAACATAGCTTCTATAAACCTATTTAAACCCGCCTTTGGCTGTGACCTTTGCTTTATCAAAACAGAAGGATGACCCTAGACAGCATGCCATTTTATCGGGTTAAATGGAGTCATGATAGAGTAAGGTCAGGGTCTTTGCAAGAGAAACAGATTTATTATCTAATCACACGTGGCAGTGACCTGTGTCTGTATCATTCTCTTTAAATGCCTATATTAAGATTAATCTATCTAATTTGAGTCATCCAATTCTAATTTAAAAATTAAAGCGAATTACTGGATTAAATTGTCAAGTCAAACAAACAAAATCCCTATTTATGTCTCATCTGCTCCATTCATTCACTGATTCACAAGCACAGGCCTGCGGTTATATTGCATTACCTTCTGAAAGATGGCGCTCTTCCCCTGAACCGGAGTCTTGGCACAGACCTGAAGCTGTTGACATGCGGTTGACAGCTTCTCTGTCTCAGATATAATAAGCATTCGGTCTTCATCCAGCAGCTATAACACAGACACAATATATTGCCATAACATTTAAAGTACTGTCACATGAGAGATGAGAAGTCGAAACAAATTCTAACGCAGTGGCTGTTTTGCTTGGAGACTCATTTTTTTACATTAGACATCAACTTTTTTATTATGCCCTGTAAATATGCAAAAGTATTAACATGACAGGCTGAATAGGACAATTAAATATATATATATGTGAAATTATGCAAATTGTATTACTTTATTTGTATATATTATATATACTTATTTTACATAATACATATATAATAAAATAACTTTTGAAACTGAGCTATATATATTTATATTTTATACTACTTTTTTTTACATTGTGGTGTATTGTATTCTATGCATATAGCATTGTTTTCCTTCTTTCTATGACCTTTTCAGGACTTCCTGAGGCAAGGACAAATTTAACAATCTAATTGCCCTAATTGAGACTTGCACCCAAAACTGCATTAGGTTTGCCAAAATTGCTGGATTTGAACTGATGGATAAATAAGTGGACGTAAGCAATTTGTATTAGCTGTACTCAGCTAGCAGCTGGGGAAATGCATTGTGGGTCAGGCATGTTTGCAATTATTAATCAAACCATGCGGTGTACCACAGGCATCAGGCTCTGTGATTATGGATGTGTGGCCCCTGTCCGCCCCAGCCGAGCAGGGGTTAACTAACACTGATAGCAATGTCTCTGTGGTCCCGATGAGATGGATGGCAGTCATTACAGCCCTTTATTTACAGGCATCTAATTAAACTGGTACATAAAGGACTGGTGTGCATGCCGGCTGTGTTACCTGTGTGGAGAGAGAGTGGAGGATTGGGCACAGCTGGAGACCTTGGTCTGACAACACCTAAAAAAAACAATCCATAATGTAAGACCTGATTGTACCAGAGTAAAATTTGCACAATTTGGATTAACAGGATTATGAAATAAAGTGATTAAAATCACACAAATCAGTTAAAGGTGCATCAAGATTTACACTGTACACTGGCACAAGATAAAGACTCAGGTCATTTCAGTGGCCTGTTGAGATCACATGACCAACTGAATACTATCAAAGTTACTTTCAATGAAAGCCAGTTCACTCCGTGGTCATATTTGCAATGCCTCCGGGCAGCTAATGAGGGCATCCAAGACCAGACTTAAATGGGGAAATCCTGCAATCTCACAAAGCTACTCGTCTCACTCGCATTTAAATAAAATATTTCAAATTAGCAACAAAATCTGACATGAACCATCCCGTAAATGTTGTTTCTTATGCTAAAAAAAAAAAAAAAAAAAAAACGTATATTTAGGTTGGTCCAGTCAATGCGCATGTGCAGTTCTAAGCACATGTCTCATGCACTGACTGTTTCTCAGGACACTGACTGTTTTCCAGAGCTTCAAACAGCAGTGACACGATGACCAATTGCCAATTGGCTGTTTTATTTAGTACACAAGACTTATTTCGCCATATTTCATGTTGCACGTTCTCCCATTCATAGTAATGAGTGCACCAAAGCCTTTGTTACTATTTAATCTATTTCATCAGTATAATCTCCAATATCACTGCTGCTTTAGCCAGCAAAACCTAAATGAAAAATTATTTACCGCACTGAAATTGAAGACTGACATCTCAGTGAAAATGTCAAAATGACAAAAGCAGCATTCAGGAGTCAAATACAAAGGTTAGTGTCATGCTGTGTCATTAATTACCAGAGATTATTTTCGGAGCGGGTCGGATCTTCAGAAACTGGTCGTTACTATAGCAATGCTCATAACATCAAAATTGATCCATATCGGAAAAATACCATAATTACCACAGCAAAATACTTAATCGCTATATTAAATCACCTCTTTTTGCTCTTGCACAGTTGTAAAGAACAAATCGAATCAGGTAACTGTCATGCAAAATGGCATATATGTATAGAGGTACGTAGTAGACGTTTTAATGTATGGTTGCCGCTGTTTTGACAGAACAAACATAAGTTTGAGACTTTGTTACTTTAAATTATGA
Organism: Abramis brama; assembly: GCF_963993115.1. Taxonomy (NCBI): domain Eukaryota; kingdom Metazoa; phylum Chordata; class Actinopteri; order Cypriniformes; family Leuciscidae; genus Abramis; species Abramis brama. The sequence goes on from NC_139974.1 coordinate 33,009,124, forward strand.
GTTTCCAAGTTGTAATTGTGAGTTTGACGTGATCTGTTTACTAGTAGGAAACCCATAATTATGGCAATTGCAAAAGTGAATTCAGTCAGAAAAGGCCATTAAAAGAGGTACGTATTAGTGCCCCTTTTATGCTGTTTTAAAGCTTCCAAATTTAGTTTTGGACAAACTCCTACAATAGATTTACATGCATCCAAGGTCAAAAGATTGTGCTTTAATTTACTTTAATTTTCTCAAATTATACATTATAGCATCAGCTCTATTCTTAGTGTCTGAAAACAAGGATTCAGTCTCTCTAAACCCCTCCTTTCCGAGAGCCTACTCTGCTCTGATTGGTCAGACGGCCCAGTCGTGATTGGTCAGATGCTTTCAGTGCATGTCAGAAACCAAATTCCCATTTCCATATCTGAATTGTAGCTACGGACGTTTCATTGCAAAGTGGATTTGCTTTCGCAGCGCAGAAAACAGCGTCTTTCCCAAAATGTCGACAACACGAACCAAACTCTTCCAGGCCTCAGCTACAACTATTGTGTTTGAGGGCGGGTCAAAGTAGATGTTGTTCACGGGCAGCCAATGAAGACCATAGGCTGCCATAATGAAGATTTGTTACAAACCTACATAGGTTCATACGGGAAGTAAGACTGGAATTATTGACGACTCATTTTTTGCAGTTAAGAATGGATTCTTTATTTGGGGAGGTAATGACTCTAATCAACGTGCACTTAGATGTTTGAAACTTTGCAGACCTTTTACATTCACAAACAGCTATATTACACACTAAATGAAAGGTAATATCCAGAAAAGCATAATGGGGCACTTTAAGAGAACTTTGCAGTGCTGTTCTACTGTGATGTTGAGCAGGCTTGCTCTGTCAGATAAGAGGGTAAGAGGAAGGTGGTGTGTTTGGGTGGAGGTCAGCGTACCCTCTACTAATAGAAAGACACACTGCCTAATCAGCATTTCCTCCCCATTTACAGCACACAACCTGCTCTGGATCACAGTATCTCACAGACAAATGACAGCTGGCCCTTCTAATAATATATTGATCCATCTTTTCCAGGGGACTCATCGCTCCTAATGACACCTCGAACAGATTCAATTAAAAAACCTACGAATGCTGGCTTACCTCAGCTTGGTGGAATAGATCCAAAGTTGTCTTTAGCAGGCCTTCCCCCCTAAATCACAAATGTAAAAACAGCAGAGAGTTAATAAAACATCCTCAAAGATCCATAAAACTGATTGTGTAGGTTGACAGAGTGTGCAGATTAACAACAACATGGTTTTGTTTTTCTGAACAGACATTTTTCAGAAAGCTTAAACTTTCCAGCACGCTGTGCTTAATTTCCTGTGTAATATAGCACTACTCGAACAAATCTGATAATCTGACTATAAAGTTTATGAAAAGGGAGTTACCTGGTGAAGAGGTACATGGAATACGCCATGCTGGATATGATCTGACCCAGTCGAACAATCTCATGGTCCTGCTCGTCCCAGCGCTCCACCTCTGAGTCCACATCTGAGGTGAGGAGACACAGTTCCAGCCCCAGCTTAGCAATAGTGGTTTGCTCCTGAATAGATCAAAAGTAGTAAAACTTTAATCACAATTATAATGAGACCGAAAATACAAATATTAAAGCAAATTCAATATATTAAGTACTATAATAGTATCTAAATAATATAAATATAAAAATATATAATATACTAAAATAACACTGCATATCATCTTGTAAGACTAAAAGATGCAATGATTTGTAGTTTTGACTTTTAAATGAAATAATTTAGTGACAAAATTCATAAATAAAACTAAATAATTCTGTTTTATCACACTTATACTTATCAATTGTCAATTTTAGTTCTTTAAATCTTAATTAACTTCCATTATAGCTTATGTTATGTCAAGTCCAGGTCATTATAGACACAGGTTTTGGGGGTCATGGACTGAAAATGCAAATATTATCATCTACATATGTAAATGGAATGGCAAACAACTATATAATTTGCAGGACAAAAAGAAGAGAATCAAGAATAGAGCATGACAGAAAAATTTTCAACCCAGTTAATTAACATTAATCCAACTTCTGGTCACATATGGCCAACTTCTGGTCATTTTATTATGAGAAATTGTACCTCAGCATCAAGTTTGGCAGCCTTGACTGTCTTCAGGTTAGCAGAGTGTTTCTACAGAACAGATTAATCAGTAAACATAACGAAGGAAATGATATGGAAAGATAAATTTGTAATAAAATCATAATTGCTTGTGAGACTCACCCCTGGTCTCGGAAGAGACAGATATGTTTTCTTATCACCTAAAATGAGGAAGACATTTTATGTATTAAGGCCAAAAATATCCATAACATTAAAATATGCCAACAGAACCCTATAAAACATGATTCAAATGTACGTCTAGCCTAAAAATGGCTGTGTATTATGATGTGGATTAACAGATACAAAGGCATGATCTTGGGGGGTGACAGTTTGTTTTGGGAAATATCTTGGTTGGCACTGATGATGACTGGGAATCTCTCATCTGGAACAAAACATCTCCCCAGGCACCGGATTTCTGTCATGTTACTGATGCCTTCCTTCAAACTCTGACAAATATTGTTCCTACATAAAGCCTTTTATGCGCTGCCATGAGAAACCAGAGTTTCATTCGGGAAGAGTCGACATCGCTCAAAACACATCCTTGAGCGGTATGTCCAAATACAGATGGGCGAAAGGACTTTCACAGACCTGTAATCTCGGTGGGACCGCTGCAGTGCGCCCATAACCTTGCCTACAGAGGTTTATCCAGCCTCTATTCAATTATCTCATGTGAGGGATGTGGATGCAGTGTAAATGTCAAAGCCGCACATCTTTAGCGGATGGAAAAGATAGCAATCTGGCCATGAGGAAAAAGACCTTTAAAAACTGTTATCGCTGCCCTGCCCATAGGCATGAGCAAATGCATTTCGTGCTCCTGAAAATAACTTCTACTAAATGGAATCAAAGCACCCTTTGAAGCCAGATTACAATACTGTAGTATGTACTGTGGTAGTGCGGTAAATGCAGATAACATAAAAGACATACGGGCGCATCATATCTTGGGTTGGAAGAAGCTGCAAGAAGGACCTGTTCGAGTTTGTAGACCTATAAGCCTGAACAGCTTGATTGACGTACCTCTGCGGCCCTCAAACACATCACTGATCTCCTTCAGTAGGATGGCCATGTCACACAGCTGGGACTCCCAGGCCTCGCAAAACACATCCAGGTTTTCTTTGGCTATCTTGCTTGTGGGGTGCAGAGCAAGGGTCTGTGCCGCTGAGATGATCTGAGAGGAGAAATTGGGAGGAAATTTTAGCGCACCATTTTAAAGATCTTTTTCACCAATTTTAAATATATGACCATTAAAAAATGTTAGGGTCAGTAAGATTTTTTTTTAAGAAATTATTACCTTTATTCTGCAAGGACAGATTCATTTGATCAAAAGTAACAAAAGACAAATGTTACAAAATATTTCTGTTTCAAATAAATGCTGTTCCTATTCCAAAATCCTGAAAAAAATTATCATTAAAAAAACCTGTTTTCAACGTTGATAATAATAAATGGTTCTTAAGCATCAAATCAGCATATTAGAATGCTTTTCTGAATCATGTGACTGAAGACTGGAGTAATGGCTGCTGAAAATGTATTTATTCCATCACAGGAATAAATGTAATTTTAAAATATATTAAAATAGAAAGCAGATACTTTAAATTGTAGTCATATTTTATAATATTACTGTTTTCACTTTATTTGATCAAATGAGTGCAGCCTTGGTGAGCAGAAGAGACTTCTTTCAAAAACATTTTAACTTTTGAACTGAAGTGTAATTTTTATGTGACTGCATAATTTGACTCCTGTGCAACATCTGAATATCAATATTCATTGTTGGTTTCTCTCCAGTGTCCCACAGCATAAATGCAGCATCTAACTCCGTCGGCAACTGCATAATTATGATTTACAGCTTACTGGGAGGACGTTTCAAAAAACACACACACAGCAAAGCAGAGCTGGTCTCCGCTGAGGGTGTGGATTCAGCTGGTAATTACCTGTGGCTTTTGGAATAACTGATAAAGCAACTCATCATCATGCACCCCTGAAGCTGCTGCTCTCCTGCTGTGCTCTTATTGGCTGCCTGATCTTTAGGCCTCATCATTATTGGCTGGTGAGTGAGGTCGCCCTCTCTCAGAACACTCATTCCTGCATGCAATCAGATATGCTAATGAAGAGTGCTGATAAAATGCACTGCAAATATACTCGGTTAAATATTACATTCTGCATATTGGCCCAATCTAACCTTTTCCTTTTCAAGGAATGTTTGTATTGGAATCTTTTTTAATGTTTGTATTGAAAAGGGAAACTTGAACAGCAAAGATGATTTCCATCCAGCTCTGTGCGCTGAAGATGCATTTTAATTGCAATTTTCATGCTATTTTAGCAATTTTAGTTATTTTCTTGCCTGCGTGTCTAAGTGTGTTTGCCTCGGCTGTTTTTCTGTAATCGGAGCCGTAAAGTCAACAACAGAGCACAAAATGTGACAAATAAGCATTGTTGATTTTTGAAAAATAAGCATGAATAACAAAAAAAGGCAAATAACAATATTCAGTGTTTTTATTAACAAAATCTATATAGTGAAAGTCTCTGAAAGCCTTGCCAAATAACATATCAAGCTGAGATGCCAGATTCCTACTCTTATAGCAGACAACCTCTCTTTTGTTTACCTGCGGACCAATGACACGGAAAGTTTCCTCAGCGTGAATGCAGGTGATCTCCAACGGCTCGGTCCCCGAAATGTGGCAGAGCAAACGACAAGTCTGAAATCAGAATAAATGGCACCACATTAAAGTTGAACCTATAGTGAAATGTAAAAATCGGCCCTGCAATTACATTTGTGTCCTCAGAAATGTTTTAAAAGTGAATTGCTTCATAATGTAATCATGTTAAATAGTGCAGCTCACCTCCACCAGCTGCTCTTTGTGTTCGGTGAGTGTGCCGGCATAGTCAGCCACAGCCTCCAGGTTTCCATCCCCACCCGAGGCCTTCAGGGCCTGCAGCACCAGATGATCTGAATGCAGCTTCAGCAGTTCAGTGGCCCTCCCCACTGCTACCTTATGAAGCTAAACAAAGGGGAAAATGTGCAATAATGTGAGCTGACCAGTGAATTCCCCCAAGTACTGGTATTAATTACATGCTAAACAAGACAATATTGTTTTTAGCAACAAAACTAAATGTTTTTTTTAAACACTATTGTTATATGAACAACCAGGCAGCAACTGTGCTGATTCAATAATAATTCAAAACGAACAATACAATACACCATCAATCCTTCTTCCAAAACATGTTTTTGTCTTACCCTGATTCGCTATGGTAAGCCTATTATACGTGTTTATATTTTAGGCCAAGCAGGATGCTTTTCATGGGAAATTGTGTACTTGCGTCACTCGCCCATGCGTGTCTATATTTACTATGAATACACGCCAATGCAGACATGTTGACAATATGGTGTGAAATTGTCCGTTCAAGTGCAAGAAGACGTGAAAGAGAAATCAATTCAGTATACGTGCGTTCCGGAAACTTCTCACACAGCGAGTACCGAATTGAGCTCTCTTTCATGTTTTCTTGCACTTGAATGCTTAAAAACACTTGCAAATGATAAACATTCATGACAATGCAGCACTGGCCTGATTGGGATAGTGACAGTTCCGTCAACTATTGGCTATCGGGCAGTCTTTTTTGTCGAGCCCTGCATTTAGATTCAGTGCGTCAATTCTGCGTAGAGTTCAAGTGTACGCCACTCTTTCTCTCACGTTGAAAGCTCGTGTGTGAGAAAGTGACAGATGACGCTCTCAGCAAAGCAAAGTTGCGTAAAGCTCAGCAGGCAATGAAATTATATCTGCACTAAACTTATTTATTGCACAGGCGAATAAAAATCGTACAATTTCCTAGCCTTTGGCTAGTTAAAGAATTTTGTCGTCTTAGTCGTCTAGTGTGAAATTTGGTCGCATATGCGAGTGATTTACTCGCATTGTAGAGGGTTGATTATTAAATTTATTTATTTATTTTTGTCTCTCTCCCAGACCAATATACTAATTACATAGGGTCATGTTATGTCCTATATACAGGTTATAATAATACACTAAACACAGTACTTATCTCATAAACATTTCCACAGATGTTCAACTCATGACATTCAGATCAAATACAAATGTACAACTTGAGCAAATATGAGTTGTCATGGCACTGTAAATTCAGCAGAGGCGCTACAGGAAACACTGCGATGGACGCCTTTGAAGAAAGATTGTTTTAGATGCTTTGGCTCATGGGATTCAATCCCTGCGCATAGCTTGTCACAAGAATCTCACCTCTCGCCTGAGATCACTGACACTCTGACAAGTCTTCAAAATAGAGAGCTCCATCTCGTCTGTGGCCTCTTTGGCTTTAAGCAATTGCTGCTGGAAGGAAAGAGAAACAGAAACAAAGATAGAATGAGAATTTAACACACTGCAAACAGAATGATTTTCAACCAACCGAACATGCACAAGGCAGCAGCCATGCTGAAGAGCCTGTCAAGTTTCAACACAAGTGTCAGTGTGGCTCAAGCAGCCTGAAAGACGGACATGACAGTCTTTATCTGCGGTTTTCTCTTCAGAGGACAGACAGACAGGTGGGTGGGATTGCTTTCAGACGGGATTACGGTGGGATGTCAACACAAACACGGCACACAAGCCATGTGAATGTTTGAAGCGCTCTCATCTTCGTGCTTTACTCGGAGACATCACACTGGGACTGCAACAGTCATTGCACTTCAGTGAACACGCACCTAATGTTTCTGTCATTGAAATGTTGGACAGGTAAAGTGGGGAACAACCCTAATATTATGATGTAAAAACAACACTGTCTCTAAATAAGTTTTGGCTGATCACAGCAAAGACATACCCCGTCGTAAACGCTCAAGGACTGTTTAGGAAGACAGAAAGAGTAAATAAATTGCAGTGCTTGAGTGATGAAAACGCATGCCCATGGTCTGTTTATTGACAGGTGCACTCAAAATTGTCAAGGGTTTGTTTAAATGAACAGTTCCAATCTGATTGGCTTGTTTTCTGCAACTTACAGAATTGTACACAGGTTTTTGTTTTAATCCATTTTCTTTTGAGGAAGAACAAATCACTGGATTTGAAGTTTGCAAGATTGGCATCAGAGTTTTGTCTGAAAACTAGTGAACCAGTCATCCATAAGCAAAAGTGCATGTTTCACTTTGTGTTCTGAGTTGTTTGTGGGGGAAAACTGTATATTTTACATTTTGGAAAACAGTAATTATGATCAGCGTCTATAATTTTAAAGGACGCTTTCAAATTTCCACACTATTATTATCTATTATTTTGATATAACCCATTTGAGATAAACCCTCCCCCTAAATAGCAAGTAAAACAAAACAAATTGTCACTTTTGATGTTGGTCAGACAGTCTCTTCCTGTCTAAGTGGGCGATTCTTGGCATTTTTTGCCTCAAGTGAATAGCCTGAGACTAATGAAAACTAGGAAACGGTTTCATTGGAAAAAACTAAATAAGAAAATAAGCAAATGTATAGAAATAAAACGAATAAATGTTTAAAAAATAAAAAATGGTAACACTTTACATTAGAGAACACATTAACTATTAACTAGTTGTTTATCAGTATGCATATTACTAGCATATTGGCTGTTTATTAGTACTTTTAAAGAACATATTAATGCTTTATTCTGCATGACTGTATTCTATATCCCTTAATTCACTTCAGAAGACACTGATTCATCCACTGGGGTCAAATTAATTACCGTCACGATCATTTTGTGTGGTTTTTCAAGAGTCAACCCAGTGGCACCCATTCAATGGCATTTTATGGACTCACAAAATGGATTGTTTTCCTAAAAAAATTTGTTTGTGTTTATCTGAAAAAAGCAAGTCATATACTTTGGAGATGGCATGAGGGTGAGTAAAAAACAACTTTGGGGTGAACCATCACTTTAAAAGGCTCAAAAATTAGCCAATGAGCAAGTTTTGCTATACCAAGAGAAATTTCTAGCATAAAAAATAGTTTTGAGCATGACTAGAAAAAAATTATACTACTAGAATTTCAAGGTCTTTTTCTTCACTTTAATGATTTTATTTATTTCCATGACTTTTCTAGGCCTGGAAAATAATCATTTTAAATTCCCTAATATCCAGGTTTTCCATGACTTAATTTTATACATTTTGGGCTACTATTTAACATTTGCCATGTGTTCTGGTGAGGTCATGTTACTAGTAATGTCACGGGAAGTTGCTTTGCACAAATGCATAAGAATTACGAAAAGTTAACACTTCAACTTTCCCTTTTGAAAAAGAATTGTGAAGATGTTGACATTTTCATGTTTATGTAAAGTGAAAGAAAAAGAACAGAGTTTTTCTTTCACAAGCCATTCAGTGTATAGCAATGAATACCATGTTAGTAAATACCAACCTTCATATTAATGCTGCTATTAAACCATTACAGTGTGTGTTTTTTGCACTTTTTCTTTCTTTTAATTATTATAATTTCTTTTATATTTGAAAGACATAAGATTTAGAGTCAACTCTACCTATACACAAAGTCCATATTTGATCTTAAAGAACACGTTATTACATACAGACCTTAAAATCATGTAAGTATCAATTAAACATGTCTGTGTGCTGCACAGTGAAGGAGAACATGGCACAATGCAAGCAAATGAATAGCTTATTCAAGAAACCAAAGGCAGGAAGCAGGAATGAATGAAAACCTATAGATCTGCACTGCAGGGCTTGTTTTTCCCAGTGTATGAGGTTCAGGGACAGTTACTCCACAGGAGGGGAGACATGCAGAACATCCTTCACACACTGCACAACAAAGACGTGAATGGCAGATATACAAGCCAAGATAAAACTTTGCTTTAATATATCTGGGATGCAGTTTGTGAAGTTTTCCCCCCTGCTGTCACCATCAAGTGAGACGCAAGTCATGCGGTGAATAACTAGTCGGTGCAATCCCTAATGCGTGTGTGTGTCTTACCGCATGTCTCCATGTGTTGATGAGCTGTTTGGTCTCCTGACGTGTGATCTGGCAGAGTTGTATGATTGTCTCTCTCTGCTCGTGGCTGGTGTAGGCAGAGTCTGTAAAGTCTTCGGTTTTCTCTACCAGAGCCTCCAGCTGAGCCGCCATTGCCTCACAGGACACACAGTACATAGAGTCTCTCAGACCCTCCACTTTAACCTGAAACGCATACATACATACACACAAACATCTGGTGATATATTAAGATTAGTGGTGCATGACATATCAGTTACTGTTCAATGTCTGCATCTTTATCTTATATACGATATTTAATTGTTTCAACCAATCCATAACATCAGAATCAGTCAAAATTTCTTCTGCTTGGTCAGAGCACAGAATGAATCCTCCTTGATGTAGAAAATAATCTTACTACAGGTTCTTTATACCCGCAGCAATTAGGATGTACAACCACACATTGAATTGAAATGCACATTAGGTACAGTTTATTCTTATATTTTATATTTAAACATACTATAATTTTAGGTATTGCTTAGTAATATGAATAGCAGTTTACATGGCATTGTTGTATGCTAAACATTTATATTTGCTTTGTTTGTAGATATTTTAATTTGTTTTATTTTATTGGTTTGTGCTGATGTAACACCTTAATTTCCCTTCGGGGATTAATAAAGTGACTATTTTCTATTGTAATATATTTCAAAATGTAATTTATTGTGATGGCAAAGCTAAATTTTCAGCAGCCATTACTTCAGTCTTCAGCGTCACATGATCCTTAAGAAATCAATATAATGTGCAGATTTGCTGCTCATGAAATTATTAATTTCTTCACATAAAAAAAAAAACTTTTAAAAAGTTAAGGTATATGTGTATTGTTTGACTGATTGGACAACAAGCAATACTTTTAAAAGAAGTCTGACATTAAAAGAGAAACTTCATCCAGTGACACATTCATCTAAGAGCCCGTGGCCTACACCTGCACCTTAAAGTCTTTAATCCCAGCGTAGATGCTGACAGGAAGTGCTTTGGCCTCCCCTCCGCTCCTCGTGTCAGTCACAATCTCAATGACTTGCTCCAGGGCCAGACGCATACGCTGGAAGACTGCTTCTTTGTTGATCCGTGCCGACTCGCAGTCTGGATGTCTCAGACAAGTCTAAGAGGCAGAGAGGGACAAAAATTATCTTCAAAATGCAGACGGACAACAGAGCAAATTTGACGTTAACAGGGTGTTTTTACACTTCACTTCATTTTTCAGAATAAGGAAAGAGATATTGAGGTACAAATAAGCTTAATGACTTAGAATAGAAACTTTTTATTATGCTTTTTCATAAGCAATTAACCATCAAAAATGTTTTGGCCTTGTCGTATTTATGTCATTTATGCAGTGCTTCAAAACATTCGAGTGGGTTGCTGAAATCAAGGCCTTATTTCCTGACAGAATGAACACTTTTCACATAATAACTACTTCAACTTCTTTCTCTTAGCGGACCTAATAGAGCCAACTGCTTGATCTTGAACTCCCACATGAATCTGCTTAAATATTCGAGTTCAAGTCAGGTATGGCTCTCATTCAATAATAATTGCATACAACTTTTCTTACTTTCATGCAAAATTAAAACTTTTATATAAA